>NC_060193.1:12329680-12704680 GCF_021184085.1 Oncorhynchus gorbuscha
CCCTACACTCTAACCACTAGGCTACCTGTCTCCCCTACACTCTAACCACTAGGCTACCTGTCTCCCCTACACTCTAACCACTAGGCTACCTGTCTCCCCTACACTCTAACCACTAGGCTACCTGTCTCCCCTACACTCTAACCACTAGGCTACCTGTCTCCCCTACACTCTAAACACTAGGCTACCTGTCTCCCCTACACTCTAAACACTAGGCTACCTGTCTCCCCTACACTCTAACCACTAGAGTACCTGCCGCCCCTACACTCTAACCACTAGAGTACCTGCCGCCCCTACACTCTAACCACTAGAATACCTGCCGCCCCTACACTCTAACCACTAGGCTACCTGTCTCCCCTACACTCTAACCACTAGAGTACCTGCCGCCCCTACACTCTAACCACTAGACTACCTGCCACCAAAGCTGACAGTCAGCGCTTTAACCAAATAGTCATTATATAATTTCAAATCCAAAGTTCTGCAGTACAGAGACAAAACAACAAACGTTGTCACTGTCACAATATTTTTGGAGCTCACTGTATATTGACCCCCAACCCCTCCCTTTATCTCTCATTCTTGTTCTCTCTCTTTCATCCTCTCTTTCTGCCCGTCTCTTTCTCCCCCTTTCTTTCTCTCCCTCTCTCTCCCCTCTCTTTCTGCCCCTCTCTTTCTCCCCCTTTCTTGCACTCCCTCTCTCTCCCCTCTCTTTCTGCCCCTCTCTTTCTGCCCCTCTCTTTCTCCCCCCTTTCTCTTCCTCCCCCTCTCTTTCTCTCCCCTCTCTTTCTCCCTCCTCTCTTTCTCCCTCCTCTCTTTCTCCCTCCTCTCTTTCTCCCTCCTCTCTCCCTCCTCTCTTTCTCTCCCTCTCTGTCTCTCCCTCTCTCTCAGCTCTACTACCATGGAGAACCTATCAGTGTGAATGTCCATGCGACCAACAACTCCACCAAAACAGTCAAGAGGTTGAAAATCTCAGGTAAGACACACGCATGTCCTCAGACCAGGGGGTATGTTATCCTCAGACCAGGGGGTATGTTATCCTCAGACCAAGGGGTATGTTATCCTCAGACCAAGGGGTATGTTATCCTCAGACCAAGGGGTATGTTATCCTCAGACCAAGGGGTATGTTATCCTCAGACCAAGGGGTATGTTATCCTCAGACTAGGGGGTATGTTATCCTCAGACCAAGGGGTATGTTATCCTCAGACTAGGGGGTATGTTATCCTCAGACTAGGGGGTATGTTATCCTCAGACCAGGGGGTATGTTATCCTCAGACCAGGGGGTATGTTATCCTCAGACCAGACCTCAGGGGGTATGTTATCCTCAGACCAGGGGGTATGTTATCCTCAGACCAGGGGGTATGTTATCATCAGACCAGGGGTATGTTATCCTCAGACTAGGGGTATGTTATCCTCAGACTAGGGGGTATGTTATCCTCAGACCAGGGGGTATGTTATCCTCAGACCAGGGGGTATGTTATCCTCAGACCAAGGGGTATGTTATCCTCAGACTAGGGGTATGTTATCCTCAGACTAGGGGTATGTTATCCTCAGACCAGGGGTATGTTATCCTCAGACCAAGGGGTATGTTATCCTCAGACCAGGGGGTATGTTATCCTCAGACCAGGGGTATGTTATCCTCAGACCAGGGGGCATGTTATCCTCAGACCAGGGGGTATGTTATCCTCAGACCAGGGGGTATGTTATCCTCAGACCAGGGGTATGTTATCATCAGACCAGGGGGTATGTTATCCTCAGACCAGGGGTATGTTATCCTCAGACCAGGGGTATGTTATCCTCAGACCAGGGGTATGTTATCCTCAGACTAGGGGTATGTTATCCTCAGACTAGGGGGTATGTTATCCTCAGACTAGGGGGTATGTTATCCTCAGACCAGGGGGTATGTTATCCTCAGACTAGGGGGTATGTTATCCTCAGACTAGGGGTATGTTATCCTCAGACCAGGGGTATGTTATCCTCAGACCAGGGGGTATGTTATCCTCAGACTAGGGGGTATGTTATCCTCAGGGGTATGTTATCCTCAGGGGGTATGTTATCCTCAGACCAGGGGTATGTTATCCTCAGACCAGGGGGTATGTTATCCTCAGACCAGGGGTATGTTATCTCAGACTAGGGGTATGTTATCCTCAGACCAGGGGGTATGTTATCCTCAGACCAGGGGGTATGTTATCCTCAGACCAGGGGGTATGTTATCCTCAGACCAAGGGGTATGTTATCCTCAGACCAAGGGGTATGTTATCCTCAGACCAGGGGGTATGGCGTTATTGGAAACTCACGCTGTTCTGTGGGCAGGCCTGACGGTTTTGGAGAACAGCAGAAAGGACTTTATGCAGGAGAATCAACGTAGCAGGATAGGAGAATTAACGTAGCAGGATAGGAGAATTAGCGTAGCAGGATAGGAGAATTAACGTAGCAGGATAGGAGAATTAACGTAGCAGGATAGGAGAATTAACGTAGCAGGATAGGAGAATTAACGTAGCAGGATAGGAGAATTAACGTAGCAGGATAGGAGAATTAGCGTAGCAGGATAGGAGAATCAGCGTAGCAGGATAGGAGAATCAACGTAGCAGGATAGGAGAATTAGCGTAGCAGGATAGGAGAATCAACGTAGCAGGATAGGAGAATCAACGTAGCAGGATAGGAGAATCAACGTAGCAGGATAGGAGAATCAACGTAGCAGGATAGGAGAATCAACGTAGCAGGATAGGAGAATCAACGTAGCAGGATAGGAGAATCAACGTAGCAGGATAGGAGAATCAACGTAGCAGGATAGGAGAATCAACGTAGCAGGATAGGAGAATTAACGTAGCAGGATAGGAGAATTAACGTAGCAGGATAGGAGAATTAACGTAGCAGGATAGGAGAATTAACGTAGCAGGTTAGGAGAATTAACGTAGCAGGTTAGGAGAGTTAATGTAGCAGGATAGGAGAAGGGTTAGGGTTAGCTGAAATGTTAAAATTGTCCCAGACTAGGGCTGTTACGTTGACCGTATTACTGCCACACCAGCTAATTACTAATGTCTTGGTAATAACAGCTAGTTACTAATGGCCTGGTAATAACAGCTAATTACTAATGTCCTGGTAATAACAGCTAATTACTAATGTCCTGGTAATAACAGCTAATTACTAATGTCCTGGTAATAACAGCTAATTACTGATGGCCTGGTAATAACAGCTAGTTACTAATGGCCTGGTAATAACAGCTAGTTACTAATGGCCTGGTAATAACAGCTAGTTACTAATGGCCTGGTAATAGCCGCTAGTTACTAATGGCCTGGTAATAACCGCTAGTTACTAATGGCCCAGTAAATAGCACTCTATTGTCCATCTAATCCACACGTGTCAAACTCATTAGCCGGAGGGAAAGTGTCTGCTCCTCCCTTGTACTTGATTGATTAATTAATGTTGCTAATTAGTAAGGAACTCTCCACACCTGGTCGTCTTGGTCTTAATTGAAAGGAAAAGCAAAAACCCATAACCCACAGACACTAGGCCCTCACTAGGCCCTCACTAGGCCCACACTAGGCCCATCAACTTTCCTAATATTAAACACAATGCTTTGCGCATTCATTTTTTGGTGGACTTTTTCAAAATAAAAAATTCAAAAGGCACTCGCACATCTGAGCAAACATTTTGCAGGTGCCTGGCAACAGTTGAACAAGATGAAGGGAAAAGGAAACCGCACACTGCTCTTGGTAGGATCACTGATCTTTAATAACCTTTCGTATCGGCCTCACGGCCTTCGTCAGCATTTGTGATTTTTTTTAAAATTAGCACCCTTATCTCGACCTAGCCACACCCACATCCGTTCCACGCATCGAAGGGGGTTGGAGGCAAAGGAAAAACAAATAAGTGTTACCAAATATAACAATATGCATATCATAATTATTCGTATAAAGTGTGTAAATAAGACGTATTCAACACGTCTGTAAAACCACAATGAGGACATAGCAAGTTTTCATTAATCATTGGATACATGGTCATCTTAAATAGGCACCTAATTCATGTTCAAATTCACAACATAACATACATAGTGTCACGTCGTAATGAGTAGACCAAGGCTCAGCGTGCGTAGAGCTGCACATATTTTTAATAAATCAAAACTCAAACAAAAACAATGAAGCACAAAACGAAACGTGAAGCTACTGGTGTGCACACCGGCAACTCACTGTAGACAAGATCCCACAAACACAATGGGGAAAATGGGTGGTGGAGCACATAATAATGTCATTGATTTGGAACTGTTTTCCTGTGTGTGGGTGACAGAAATATTCACACTTCATCATGTTGTTGCACTGTGTCGTGGAAATTTCCTCTATTTACCAAACCATGAGAGCAAACCACACACAAGTCAGAGTTAGTTATCAAAGTCCATCTTTAATTATATGAGCTCTATCACAACCCTGTGACTCTCAGATCAATTCAGTGTCTATCAATGAATTCTCTGAGAGCCCCTCACACATTGTTACTGAGATCCTTTATAGCAAAGACACATAGTGAGACAGCATAGGCATAATTTACCGTTCAGCTTTGTCTCCTAAACTATGCTCACTTCTCAAACTCAGAACCATAAACAAATCCTCCATATCAACAGGCATATATCAAATCCATCCTACCTTGACAAGATCACAGAGACACACTGACTGGCACACAGACATTGTGGAGCCAAGGGATCTCCCCTCTCTCCGGCCCAAGCAACTTAGTCTTGACATAGAACAGATACTGCAACTCCGCCACAGTATTATACAAAAATAACATTCTGATGAGAAGTAACTTACAAACATATGATGAATATAAAACATCTTACCTATGTTACCAACCAATTCTGATTATTCCCCAACAACTGTGCGCCACCTCTGCATTTATAGCGACCATTCAGAAGAGGGCGTAAAAGAGCCTGCCTCGTTTTCTTTTGTGGCCGGCAGTTGGCATGAGCCAATTTATCGCGTAAATTGCGACCTCTCCTATATACAATAAGTGGTGGATTTTTGAACATGCCAGTGTTTCTTGACAGCATCTCCCACTTTGCGCGAGTTCAACGTATGTGTGGTGGTGAACATTACAGAGTTCTTTAGCTTTAGCAGGTCCTTTTTGTTGCAGTTCATCTCGTGTGTTTTCCAATGGCAAATGAAGAGCTTCATCCACACATTGTGGTGAATAGCCTCTTAGAAACCTTATACACATCTCCACTGCTTTTTCTAGACAGTCCTCTGTGGCGTGTCATATACGGCGCAGTCTGAGAAACGGGCTTCTAGATAGTTCTCTGTGGCGTGGAATATACGGCACAGTCTGAGAAACGGGCTTCTAGACAGTCCTCTGTGGCGTGTCATATACGGCGCAGTCTGAGAAACGGGCTTCTAGATAGTCCTCTGTGGCGTGTCATATACGGCGCAGTCTGAGAAACGGGCTTCTAGATAGTCCTCTGTGGCGTGGAATATACGGCGCAGTCTGAGAAACAGGCTTCTAGACAGTCCTCTGTGGCGTGTCATATACGGCGCAGTCTGAGAAACGGGCTTCTAGACAGTCCTCTGTGGCGTGTCATATACGGCGCAGTCTGAGAAACGGGCTTCTAGACAGTCCTCTGTGGCGTGTCATATACGGCGCAGTCTGAGAAACGGGCTTCTAGACAGTCCTCTGTGGCGTGGAATATACGGCGCAGTCTGAGAAACGGGCTTCTAGACAGTCCTCTGTGGCGTGTCATATACGGCGCAGTCTGAGAAACGGGCTTCTAGATAGTCCTCTGTGGCGTGGAATATACGGCGCAGTCTGAGAAACGGGCTTCTAGACAGTTCTCTGTGGCGTGGAATATACGGCGCAGTCGGGCTTCTAGGGCTTCTAGGAAGTCCTCTTTTTAATGGCCCAGGGTGGAATCTGTCTCTCTGTATTAGAGTATTTCTGCCTGTTTCTTTTCTAAACAGAGTTGTAAACAGGGTTCCATTGATTTCTAAATCCACATATCGACGTAATGACCACGTTTAGTGTCACGTTCAACAGTGAATTTGAGATTGAGGTCAATGTCATTGAGTGATGCCATAAAGTCTGACAGCTCTTCTTCCGTTCCTTCCCATATGCAAAACATGTCGTCAATATATCAATACCACTTCAGGACTTTATTCAAAAATGCATTTTGGTTTTCATTATTAACAAAAGATTCTTCAAAAAGAACCCCATAGAGGTTAGCATAGCTATGAATGAATGTTTTGAATGCTATGAATGTTTAGTTTTTTGTGGGCTATTTTAAATAAAAAATAATTCCACACATTTATTAGTAGGCCGTATGTAAAGACCAGATTAAATTGAGAATAGTCTGATGGGTGAGAATATTATCAAGTGCTTGTCAAATTGTGAATGAGAGACTGATGAAGTGTGTGCAGCCTGCACAAAAAAAAAACCGTGGCAGGTCTAACTCTGAAGTCAGCCTACAGGAGGACCTGTTTCAAATGATCAATTTGTTAAGTGCTCAACACAGAATAGCTGCATGTGCGAACTCCCTCTGAATCGTTTAGGAAAATGACCCTTTCTATTTTATTCAGATATGTTCAATTGTATTCTTCATACTATAAAATAATGCCTTGGGAATTCTAAGCAAATCTTGTCTGCTAAATGAACTAGTGTAGCCCACAGCCATATGTCATAGCCAGATTAGCCAGATAAGGACAACTCAGAGTATGCTATTCTGACCTTCTGAAATAAGCAACATTTTCTTCTTAAATGTAGATGTTCCAAAGATCCGCACCAATGGCTTGTAGGCTATGATGCCCTGTGAGACCGGCAATGATTTGCATGACAATTACCGGCTGAGAAAAAAGTAAAATCCCCACAGCTCTGTCCCAGACGCGACTCCAACATATAGCCACAACCAGGCCTGCTCTCAGAACATCCTTTGTTTCCAAAAACGTGATTCTGCTCAGACCAGACGAGAGACAGATGGTTGGTATTGCAGTAGTACTTTATAGACAGGTTTGTATGGGTATGCTTCCTGTCCCTCTCTCTCCTACAGCGTGTCTCCTATAGCGTGTCTCCTACTGTGTGTCTCCTACAGCGTGTCTCCTACAGCGTGTGTGTTTTCCTGCTGTGTTAACCCTCTCTCTCCTACAGCGTGTCTCCTACAGCGTGTGTCTCCTACAGCGTGTGTCTCCTACAGCGTGTCTCATATAGCGTGTCTCCTACTGTGTGTCTCCTACAGCGTGTCTCCTACTGTGTGTCTCCTACAGCGTGTCTCCTACAGCGTGTGTGTTTTCCTGCTGTGTTAACCCTCTCTCTCCTACAGCGTGTCTCCTACAGCGTGTGTGTTTTCCTGCTGTGTTAACCCTCTGTCTCCTACAGCATGTGTCTCCTACAGCGTGTCTCCTACAGCGTGTGTGTTTTCCTGCTGTGTTAACCCTCTCTCTCCTACAGCGTGTCTCCTACAGCGTGTGTCTCCTACAGCGTGTCTCATATAGCGTGTCTCCTACTGTGTGTCTCCTACAGCGTGTCTCCTACAGCGTGTCTCCTACAGCGTGTCTCCTACAGCGTGTCTCCTACAGCGTGTCTCCTACAGCGTGTGTCTCCTACAGCGTGTCTCATATAGCGTGTCTCCTACTGTGTGTCTCCTACAGCGTGTCTCCTACTGTGTGTCTCCTACAGCGTGTCTCCTACAGCGTGTGTGTTTTCCTGCTGTGTTAACCCTCTGTCTCCTACAGCGTGTCTCCTACAGCGTGTGTGTTTTCCTGCTGTGTTAACCCTCTCTCTCCTACAGCGTGTCTCCTACAGCGTGTGTGTTTTCCTGCTGTGTTAACCCTCTGTCTCCTACAGCGTGTCTCCTACAGCGTGTGTCTCCTACAGCGTGTCTCCTACAGCGTGTGTCTCCTACAGCGTGTGTCTCCTACAGCGTGTGTCCTACAGCGTGTGTGTCCTACAGCGTGTGTGTCCTACAGCGTGTGTCTCCTACAGCGTGTGTCTCCTACAGTGTGTGTGTTTTCCTACTGTGTTAACCCTCTCTCTCTCCTACTGTGTGTCTCCTACTGTGTGTCTCCTACAGCGTGTCTCCTACAGCGTGTGTGTTTTCCTGCTGTGTTAACCCTCTCTCTCCTACAGTGTGTCTCCTACAGCGTGTCTCCTACAGCGTGTGTGTTTTCCTGCTGTGTTAACCCTCTCTCTCCTACAGTGTGTCTCCTACAGCGTGTCTCCTACAGCGTGTGTGTTTTCCTGCTGTGTTAACCCTCTCTCTCCTACAGTGTGTCTCCTACAGCGTGTCTCCTACAGCGTGTATGTTTTCCTGCTGTGTTAACCCTCTCTCTCCTACAGCGTGTGTGTTTTCCTGCTGTGTTAACCCTCTCTCTCCTACAGCGTGTGTCTCCTACAGCGTGTGTCTCCTACAGCGTGTCTCCTACAGCGTGTGTGTTTTCCTGCTGTGTTAACCCTCTCTCTCCTACAGCGTGTCTCCTACAGCGTGTCTCCTACAGCGTGTCTCCTACAGCGTGTCTCCTACAGCGTGTGTGTTTTCCTGCTGTGTTAACCCTCTCTCTCCTACAGCGTGTCTCCTACAGCGTGTCTCCTACAGCGTGTCTCCTACAGCGTGTCTCCTACAGCGTGTCTCCTACAGCGTGTCTCCTACAGCGTGTCTCCTACAGCGTGTGTGTTTTCCTGCTGTGTTAACCCTCTGTCTCCTACAGCGTGTGTGTTTTCCTGCTGTGTTAACCCTCTGTCTCCTACAGCGTGTGTCTCCTACAGCGTGTGTCTCCTACAGCGTGTGTCTCCTACAGCGTGTCTCCTACAGCGTGTGTCTCCTACAGCGTGTGTCTCCTACAGCGTGTGTGTCCTACAGCGTGTGTCTCCTACAGCGTGTGTCTCCTACAGTGTGTGTGTTTTCCTACTGTGTTAACCCTCTCTCTCTCCTACTGTGTGTCTCCTACTGTGTGTCTCCTACTGTGTGTCTCCTACAGCGTGTCTCCTACAGCGTGTGTGTTTTCCTGCTGTGTTAACCCTCTCTCTCCTACAGTGTGTCTCCTACAGCGTGTCTCCTACAGCGTGTGTGTTTTCCTGCTGTGTTAACCCTCTCTCTCCTACAGTGTGTCTCCTACAGCGTGTCTCCTACAGCGTGTATGTTTTCCTGCTGTGTTAACCCTCTCTCTCCTACAGCGTGTGTGTTTTCCTGCTGTGTTAACCCTCTCTCTCCTACAGCGTGTGTCTCCTACAGCGTGTGTCTCCTACAGCGTGTCTCCTACAGCGTGTGTGTTTTCCTGCTGTGTTAACCCTCTCTCTCCTACAGCGTGTCTCCTACAGCGTGTCTCCTACAGCGTGTGTGTTTTCCTGCTGTGTTAACCCTCTGTCTCCTACAGCGTGTCTCCTACAGCGTGTCTCCTACAGCGTGTCTCCTACAGCGTGTCTCCTACAGCGTGTCTCATACAGCGTGTCTCATACAGCGTGTCTCCTACAGTGTGTGTTTTTCTACAGTGTTAACCCTCTCTCTCTCCCCTGCTGCAGTTCGCCAGTATGCTGACATTTGTCTGTTCAGTACGGCTCAGTACAAGTGTCCTGTTGCACAGGAAGAGGCAGAGTGAGTCCCCTTCTCTTCATCCCTGTCCCCTTCTCTCCAAACCTCTCTCTCCATCCCTGTCCCCTTCTCTCCAAACCTCTCTTTCCATCCCTGTACCCTTCTCTCCAAACCTCTCTCTCCATCCCTGTACCCTTCTCTCCAAACCTCTCTCTCCATCCCTGTCCCCTTCTCTCCAAACCTCTCTCTCCATCCCTGTCCCCTTCTCTCCAAACCTCTCTCTCCATCCCTGTCCCCTTCTCTCCCTTCTCTCCATCCCTGTACCCTTCTCTCCATCCCTGTACCCTTCTCTCCAAACCTCTATCTCCATCCCTGTCCCCTTCTCTCCAAACCTCTCTTTCCATCCCTGTACCCTTCTCTCCAAACCTCTCTCTCCATCCCTGTACCCTTCTCTCTCCATCCCTGTCCCCTTCTCTCCAAACCTCTCTTTCCATCCCTGTACCTTCTCTCCATCCCTGTACCCTTCTCTCCATCCCTCTCTCTCCATCCCCTTCTCTCCATCCCTGTCCCCTTCTCTCCAAACCTCTCTCCATCCCTGTGTCTCCTCTCTCTCCATCCCTGTACCCTTCTCTCCATCTCTGTACCCTTCTCTCCATCTCTGTACCCTTCTCTCCATCCCTGTACCCTTCTCTCCATCCCTGTACCCTTCTCTCCAAACCTCTCTCTCCATCCCTGTACCCTTCTCTCCATCCCTGTACCCTTCTCTCCATCCCTGTACCCTTCTCTCCATCCCTGTACCCTTCTCTCCATCCCTGTACCCTTCTCTCCATCCCTGTACCCTTCTCTCCAAACCTCTCTCTCCATCCCTGTACCCTTCTCTCCAAACCTCTCTCTCCATCCCTGTACCCTTCTCTCCATCCCTGTCCCCTTCTCTCCATCCCTGTCCCCTTCTCTCCATCCCTGTCCCCTTCTCTCCAAACCTCTCTCTCCATCCCTGTCCCCTTCTCTCCATCCCTGTCCCCTTCTCTCCAACCCTGTACCCTTCTCTCCATCCCTGTCCCCTTCTATCCATCCCTGTCCCCTTCTCTCCATCCCTGTACCCTTCTCTCCAAACCTCTCTCCATCCCTGTACCCTTCTCTCCATCCCTGTCCCCTTCTCTCCATCCCTGTCCCCTTCTCTCCAAACCTCTCTCTCCATCCCTGTCCCCTTCTCTCCATCCCTGTCCCCTTCTCTCCATCCCTGTCCCCTTCTCTCCATCCCTGTACCCTTCTCTCCATCCCTGTCCCCTTCTCTCCATCCCTGTCCCCTTCTCTCCATCCCTGTACCCTTCTCTCCATCCCTGTACCCTTCTCTCCATCCCTGTACCCTTCTCTCAAACCTCTTTCTCCATCCCTGTCCCCTTCTCTCCATCCCTGTCCCCTTCTCTCCATCCCTGTACCCTTCTCTCCCTTCTCCTCCCTGTCCCCCTCTCCAAACCTCTCTCTCCATCCCTGTCCCCCCTCCATCCCTCTCCAAACCTCTCTCTCCATCCCTGTCCCCTTCTCTCCAAACCTCCCCTTCTCTCCATCCCTGTCCCCCTCTCCATCCCTGTCCCCTCTCCAAACCTCTTTCTCCATCCCTGTCCCCTTCTCTCCATCCCTGTCCCCTTCTCTCCATCCCTGTCCCCTTCTCTCCATCCCTGTCCCCTTCTCTCAAACCTCTTTCTCCATCCCTGTCCCCTTCTCTCCATCCCTGTCCCCTTCTTTCTCCATCCCTGTCCCCTTCTCTCCATCCCTGTCCCCTTCTCTCCATCCCTGTCCCCTTCTCTCCATCCCTGTCCCCTTCTCTCAAACCTCTTTCTCCATCCCTGTCCCCTTCTCTCCAAACCTCTCTCTCCATCCCTGTCCCCTTCTCTCCAAACCTCTCTCCATCCCTCCATCCCTCCATCCCCCTTCTCTCCAAACCTCTCTCCATCCCTGTACCCCTTCCAAACCTCTCTCCAAACCTCTCTCCATCCCTGTCCCCTTCTCTCCACCCTTCTCTCCATCCCCTCTCTCCATCCCTGTACCCTTCTCTCCAAACCTCTCCATCTCCATCCCTGTCTCCAAACTTCTCTCCAAACCTCTCCAAACCTCTCTCTCCATCCCTGTCCCCTCTCTCTCCAACCCTTCTCTCCAAACTCTCTCTCCATCCCTGTACCCTTCTCTCCAAACCTCTCTCTCCATCCCTGTACCCTTCTCTCCATACCTCTCTCTCCATCCCTGTACCCTTCTCTCCAAACCTCTCTCTCCATCCCTGTCCCCTTCTCTCAAACCTCTCTCTCCATCCCTGTACCCTTCTCTCAAACCTCTCTTTCCATCCCTGTACCCTTCTCTCCAAACCTCTCTCTCCATCCCTGTCCCCTTCTCTCCAAACCTCTCTCTCCATCCCTGTCCCCTTCTCTCCAAACCTCTCTCTCCATCCCTGTACCTTTCTCTCAAACCTCTCTCTCCATCCCTGTACCCTTCTCTCAAACCTCTCTCTCCATCCCTGTACCCTTCTCTCCAAACCTCTCTCTCCATCCCTGTACCCTTCTCTCAAACCTCTCTCTCCATCCCTGTCCCCTTCTCTCCAAACCTCTCCCTCCATCCCTGTCCCCTTCTCTCCAAACCTCTCTCTCCATCCCTGTCCCCTTCTCTCCATCCCTGTACCCTTCTCTCCAAACCTCTCTCTCCATCCCTGTCTCCTTCTCATCCTCCTTCTCTTCTTCTTTGTCTCGTCTGTGAGAGAGAGAGAGAATAATGCAGGCAGATTGTGTGGCCAAACAGACACTCACTTTCAAAATCAAATCAAATCAAATTGTATTTGTCACATACACATGGTTAGCAGATGTTAATGCGAGTGTAGCGAAATGCTTGTGCTTCTAGTTCCGACAATGCAGTAATAACCAACAAGTAATCTAACTAACAATTCCAAAACTACTGTCTTATACACAGTGTAAGGGGATAAAGAATATGTACATAAGGATATATGAATGAGTGATGGTACAGGGCAGTAGTGTTTTTAATAGTTTTGTTGTATTATTTCTGCATATCTTCTACCTCATATTGTATGGCCCTCTATGACATCACCCAACCCCCTTTCTGCTGGCACACCCATGCCAGAATACCCCTCTCCTCCCCAACCCCCATCTACCCCTTCTCAACGGCCATAGGTAACCTCATCTTATCCCGTCTAGTAACATCACAGCCCCTTGTCTCCTTGTTATGACATCTTAGTCAGTGTTTCCCCCCCTGTACTGTAGTTTTACAGGTGACTGAAGTAGTTCTGCACAGATGTGACACCTACAAAAAGTCTGTGGGCCGTGCCTCCGACCGGTGAGTAGAGGAGGAGCGACTGGCTAGGCCTTGACCCAAAATGGCCGCCCAAGACGTAACCCCCAGAGCTCCCAGACCCAGACCTCCCCACAACCCCAGTACCTGGCTTGATTTTTGGTCCACCAAAACTTTCCCTCGTGGCCTAAATCGAGATGCCCGACCTCCCACTCTGATAACTATCCTCCTTGTCCCCTGTTATCCAGTCCTCCACAAGAAGCCACTGGCCCCAAAACCCAATATCCTTTCTCTCAAATGAAGAGGATTCTCTCCCAGTCTAGTCCCCTTCAATGCCCCTCTCCCTCCCTGTTCCAGCATCTCACAGATCCTTTCTTTTCCTCTCTTCTTTCCTTACTGCTTCCCCAGCGTTGTGGATTCCTATACAAGAGGGACTAGGAACCCATCACATATGAAATAAATAATCAATCATTTTCTCTCTCTCACCATCCTCCACAGTGACCAGGTGTCCCCCAGCAGTACGTTCTGTAAGGTGTACACCCTGACTCCCACGCTTACCAACAACCGAGAAAAGAGAGGCCTGGCTCTGGATGGCAAGCTGAAGCACGAAGACACCAATCTGGCCTCCAGCACTATGTAAGACATTACATAGAGAGAGGGAGAGAGAGAGACATTCCAGAGAGAGAGCGAGAGAGACTAGAGAAACACAGAGAGAGAGAGAGAGAGAGAGAGAGAGAGAGAGAGAGAGAGAGAGAGAGAGAGAGAGAGAGAGAGAGAGAGAGAGAGAGAGAGAGAGAGAGAGAGAGAGAGAGAGAGAGAGAGAGAGAGAGAGAGAGAGAGAGAGAGAGAGAGAGAGAGAGAGAGAGAGAGAGAGAGAGAGAGAGAGAGAGAGAGAGAGAGAGAGAGGCACCCGGCCTCACCCTACGAGAATCTGAAGTAAAATGTCTACTGTTTGCTGATGATCTGGTGCTTCTGTCCCCAACCAAGGAGGGCCTACAGCAGCACCTAGATCTTCTGCACAGATTCTGTCAGACTTGGACCCTGACAGTAAATCTCAGTAAGACCAAAATAATGGGGTTCCAAAAATGGTCCAGTTGCCAGGACCACAAATAACAAATTCCGTCTAGACACCGTTGCCCTGGAGCACACAAAAAACGATACATACCTCGGCCTAAACATCAGCGCCACAGGTAACTTCCACAAAGCTGTGAACGAGCTGAGAGACAAGGCAAGATGGGCCTTCTATGCCATCAAAAGGAGCATAGAACTCTTCATCCCAATTAGGATTTGGCTAAAAATACTTGAATCAGTTATAGAACCCATTGACCTTTATGGTTGTGAGGTCTGGGGTCCACTCAACAACCAAGAATTCACAAAATGGGACAAACACCAAATTGAGACTCTGCACGCAGTATTCTGCAAAAATATTGTCCATGTACAACTTAAAACACCAAATAATGCATCAGAGCAGAATCAGGCCGATACCCACTAATTATCAAAATCCAGAAAAGAGCCGTTAAATTCTACAACCACCTAAAAGGAAGCGATTCCCAAACCTTCCATAACAAAGCCATCACCTACAGAGAGATGAACCTGGAGAAGAGTCCCCTAAGCAAGCTGGTCCTGAGACTCTGTTCACAAACACAAACACACCCCACAGAGCCCCAGGACAGCAGCACAATTACACCTAACCAAATCATGAGAAAACAAAAAGATAATTACTTGACACATTGGAAAGAATTAACAAAAAGAACAGAGCAAACTAGAATGCTATTTGGGCCTAAACAGAGAGTACACAGTGGCAGAAATCCTGACCACTGTGACTGACCCAAACTTAAGGAAAGCTTTGACTATGTACAGACTCAGTGAGCAGAACCTTGCTATTGAGAAAGGCCGCCGTAGGCAGACATGGCTCTCAAGAGAAGACAGGCTATGTGCTCACTGCCCACAAAATGAGGTGGAAACTGAGCTGCACTTCCTAACCTCCTGCCCAATGTATGACCATATTAGAGACATACAGTATTTCTCTCAGATTACACAGACCCACAAAGAAATACCACAGTGTGCAATCACAGCAGCAAGATTTGTGACCTGTTGCCACAAGAAAAGGGCAACCAGTGAAGAACATCATTACGAAACTGTATATAGACAATTACATTTGAAATGTCTATTCCTTTGGAACATGTGTGTAATGTTTACTGTACATTTTTTTGTTCACTTGCTTTGGCAGTGTAAACATGTGAACTTGAATTGAAGAGAGATGAAGAGAGGAGAGAGGAAGCGAGGAGAGAGGAAGAGGGGGAAGAGGAAGAGAGGAGAGAGGAAGCGAGGAGAGAGGAAGCGAGGAGAGAGGAAGAGAGGGAAGAGGAAGCGAGGAGAGAGGAAGCGAGGAGAGAGGAAGCGAGGAGAGAGGAAGCGAGGAGAGAGGAAGCGAGGAGAGAGGAAGCGAGGGAAGAGGAAGCGAGGAGAGGGAAGAGGAAGCGAGGGAGGAGAGAGGAAGCGAGGAGAGAGGAAGCGAGAAGAGGGGAAGAGAGGAGAGAGGAAGAGAGAAGAGGGGAAGAGAGGAAGAGAGAAGAGAGGAGAGGGGAAGAGAGGAGAGAGGAAGCGAGGAGAGAGGAAGCGAGGAGAGAGGAAGCGAGGAGAGAGGAAGAGAGAAGAGGGGAAGAGAGGAGAGAGGAAGAGGGGAAGAGAGGAGAGAGGAAGCGAGGAGAGAGGAAGAGAGGAGAGAGGAAGCGAGGAGAGAGGAAGAGAGGAGAGAGGAAGAGAGGAGAGAGGAAGCGAGGAGAGAGGAAGAGAGGAGAGAGGAAGAGAGAAGAGAGGAAGAGAGGAGAGAGCACACATTCAGAAAGTATTCAGACCCCTTGACTTTTCTCATGTTGTTATGTTACAGTCTCACTCTAAAATTGATTAAATTGTTTTTTTTCCCTCATCAATCTACACACAATAACCCATAATGACGAAGCAAAAATAGATTTTGAAATGTTTGCAAATTTATTACTAATAAAAAAATGGAAATATCACATTTACATAAGTGTTCAGACCCTTTACTCAGTACTTTGTTGAAGTACCTTTGGCAGTCATTACACCTATATTTGGGGAGTTTCTCCCATTCTATGCAGTTCCTCTCAAGCTCTGTCAGGTTGGATGGGGAGCATCGCTGCTCAGCTATTTTTAGGTCTCTCCAGAGATGTTCGATCGTGCTGAAGTCTGGGCTCTGTCACTCAAGGACATTCAGAGACTTGTCCCGAAGCCACTCCTGCATTGTCTTGGCTGTGTGCTTAGGGTTGTTGTCCTGTTGGAAGGTGAACCTTCGCCCCAGTCTGAGGTCCTGAGCGCTTTGGAGCAGGTTTTCATCAACATTCTCTCTGTACTTTGCTCCGTTCATATTTCCCTTGATCCTGTCTAGTCTCCCTGTACCTGCTGCTGAAAAACATCCCCACATCATGATGCTGCCACCACCATGCTTCACCGTAGGGATGGTGCCAGGTTTCCTCCAGATGTGACGCTTGATATTCAGGCTAAAGACTTCAATCTTGGTTTCATCAGACCAGAGAATCTTGTTTCTCATGGTCTGAGAGTCTTTAGGTGCGTCTTGGCAAACTCCAAGCAGGCTGTCATGTGCCTTTTACTGAGGAATGGCTTCCGTCTGGCCACTACCAAAAAAAAAACTGATTGGTGGAGTACTGCAGAGATGGATGTCCTTCTGGAAGGTCATCTCCCTGACCAAGGCCCTTCTTCCCAGATTGCTTAGTTTGGCCAGGCGGCCAGCTCTGGAAGAGCCTTAGTGGTTCCAAACTTCTTCATTTAAGAATGATGGAGACCATTGTGTTCTTGGGGCCCTTTAATGCTGCAGAAATGTTTTCGTACCCTTCCATGTCATCATGTCCAAACAATTGAATTTACCACCGGTGAACTCCAATCAAGTTGTAGAAACATCTCAAGGAAGATCAACGGAAATAGGATGCACCTGAGCTCACTTTCGAGTCTCATAGCAAAGGGTCTGACTACTTATATAAATATGTATTTCTGTTTTTAATTTTTAATACATCTGCAAAAATGTCTAAAAACCAGTATTGTGTGTAGATTGCTGAGGATTTTTGAATTTATTGAATCCATTTCAGAATAAGGCTGTAAAACAAAATGTAACAAAATGTGGAAAAAGTCAAGGGGTCTGAATAATTCCCTAATGGACTGTATGCACAAACAACAACAAGCAAGGTTACACTCAAATCTGAGATTCATACACACACACACACACACACACACACACACACACACACACACACACACACACACACACACACACACACACACACACACACACACACACACACACACACATATAGAAACACAAACACACACGTATAGAAACACAAACACACACGTATAGAAACACAAACACATACACACGAGTAGAAACACACACACACACATGTATATAATCACACACACACACACACACACACACACGTATAGAAATACATGTATAGAATCACACACACACACACACACACACACACGTATAGAAATACATGTATAGAATCACACACACACACACACACACACACACGTATAGAAATGGTCCTTCTGTAGCTCAGTTGGTAGAGCATGGCGCTTGTAACGCCATGTATAGAATCACAACACACACATGACATGTGGATAGCTAAATGGCATATATTATTATTATTATATTATAAATACATGTATAGAATCACACACACACACACACACACACACACACACACACACACACACACACACACACACACACACACACACACACACACACACACAGATTGATAAAGGGAAACACATGTATAGAAACACACATATAGAAACACAAACACACACATGTATAGAATCACACACACACACACACACATGTATAGAATCACACACACACACACACACATGTATAGAATCACACACACACACACACACATGTATAGAATCACACACACACACACACACATGTATAGAATCACACACACACACACACACATGTATAGAATCACACACACACACACATGTATAGAATCACACACACACACATGTATAGAATCACACACACACATACATGTATAGAATCACACACACACACACACATGTATAGAATCACACACACACACACATGTATAGAATCACACACACACACACACACACACACACACACACACACACACACACACACACACACACACACACACACATGTATAGACACACACACATGTATAGACACACACACAGGTGATTTGCGACTTCTTGAGAAACCAAATTAGAATTCAGATAAACAAACAAACAATTGCCTCATATCAAGGTTGTGACGAGATGGAGAAAAGCTATGGACCGAAGACAGGTTAACAGAGAATTTTATCTAACCATTTTTCTGACCTTCTTAACCTAATTCTCCTAACCTGCTAAGAACAATTCACTTCCTTCCGTAGCTCGATACCATTTAGTCAAAACATCATATACAGTGGGGCAAAAAAGTATTTAGTCAGCCACCAATTGTGCAAGTTCTCCCACTTAAAAAGATGAGAGAGGCCTGTAATTTTCATCATAGGTACACTTCAACTATGACAGACAAAATGAGAAAAACAAATCCAGAAAATCACATTGTAGGGTTTTTAATGAATTTATTTGCAAATTATGGTGGAAAATAAGTATTTGGTCAATAACAAAAGTTTCTCAATACTTTGTTATATACCCTTTGTTGGCAATGACAGAGGTCAAACGTTTTCTGTAAGTCTTCACAAGGTTTTCACACACTGTTGCTGGTATTTTGTCCCATTCCTCCATGCAGATCTCCTCTAGAGCAGTGATGTTTTGGGGCTGTTGCTGGGCAACACAGACTTTCAACTCCCTCCAAAGATTTTCTATGGGGTTGAGATCTGGAGACTGGCTAGGCCACCCCAGGACCTTGAAATGCTTCTTATGAGGCCACTCCTTCATTGCCCGGGCAGTGTGTTTGGGATCATTGTCATGCTGAAAGACCCAGCCACGTTTCATCTTCAATGCCCTTGCTGATGGAAGGAGGTTTTCACTCAAAATCTCACGAAACATGGCCCCTTTACACGGATCAGTCGTCCTGGTCTCTTTGCAGAAAAACAGCCCCAAAGCATGATGTTTACACCCCCATGCTTCACAGTAGGTATGGTGTTCTTTGGATGCAACTCAGCATTCTTTGTCCTCCAAACACGACGAGTTGAGTTTTTACCAAAAAGTTATATTTTGGTTTCATCTGACCATATGACATTCTCCCAATCTTCTTCTGGATCATCCAAATGCTCTCTAGCAAACTTCAGACGGGCCTGGACTTGTACTGGCTTAAGCAGGGGGACACGTCTGCCACTGCAGGATTTGAATCCCTGGCGGCGTAGTGTGTTACTGATGGTAGGCTTTGTTACTTTGGTCCCAGCTCTCTGCAGGTCATTCACTAGGTCCCCCCGTGTGGTTCTGGGATTTTTGCTCACCGTTCTTGTGATCATTTTGACCCCACGGGGTGAGATCTTGCGTGGAGCCCCAGATCGAGGGAGATTATCAGTGGTCTTGTATGTCTTCCATTTCCTAATAATTTCTCCCACAGTTGATTTCTTCAAACCAAGCTGCTTACCTATTGCAGATTCCGTCTTCCCAGCCTGGTGCAGGTCTACAATTTTGTTTCTGGTGTCCTTTGACAGCTCTTTGGTCTTGGCCATAGTGGAGTTTGTAGTGTGACTGTTTGAGGTTGTGGACAGGTGTCTTTTATACTGATAACAAGTTCAAACAGGTGCCATTAATACAGGTAACGAGTGGAGGACAGAGGAGCCTCTTAAAGAAGAAGTTACAGGTCTGTGAGAGCCAGAAATCTTGCTTGTTTGGAGGTGACCAAATACTTATTTTCCACCATAATTTGCAAATAAATTAATTAAAAATCCTACAATGTGATTTTTTTGAATTTCTTTCTTTTCATTTTGTATGTCATAGTTTAAGTGTACCTATGATGAAAATTACAGGCCTCTCTCATCTTTTTAAGTGGGAGAACTTGCACAATTGGTGGCTGACTAAATACTTTTTTGCCCCACTGTACATGCCTGCAGTTGTCCCCTGGTCTCTAAATGTTATGTTAGTTTGTGTCTGGTTCTGTTTGATGTGTCCAATAAGGAGGTTCTGTTTGATGTGTCCAATAAGGAGGTTCTGTTTGATGTCTCCAACAAGGAGGTTCTGTTTGATGTGTTCCAGAGTGAAAGATGTGTCCAATAAGGAGGTTCTGTTTGATGTCTCCAACAAGGAGGTTCTGTTTGATGTGTTCCAGAGTGAAAGATGTGTCCAATGAAGGTTCTGTTTGATGTGTTCCAGAGTGAAAGATGTGTCCAATAAGAGGTTCTGTTTGATGTGTTCCAGAAAGATGTGTCCAATAAAGAGGTTCTGTTTGATGTCTCCAACAAGGAGGTTCTGTTTGATGTGTTCCAGAGTGAAAGATGTGTCCAATAAGGAGGTTCTGTTTGATGTGTTCCAGAGTAAAAGATGTCTCCAATAAGGAGGTTCTATTTGATGTGTCCAACAAGGAGGTTCTGTTTGATGTGTTCCAGAGTGAAATATGTGTCCAATAAGGAGGTTATGTTTGATGTGTCCAATAAGGAGGTTCTGTTTGATGTGTCCAATAAGGAGGTTCTGTTTGATGTGTTCCAGAGTGAAATATGTGTCCAATAAGGAGGTTCTGTTTGATGTGTCCAATAAGGAGGTTCTGTTTGATGTCTCCAATAAGGAGGTTCTGTTTGATGTGTTCCAGAGTGAAAGATGTGTCCAATAAGGAGGTTCTGTTTGATGTGTCCAATAAGGAGGTTCTGTTTGATGTGTTCCAGAGTGAAAGATGTGTCCAATAAGGAGGTTCTGTTTGATGTCTCCAATAAGGAGGTTCTGTTTGATGTGTTCCAGAGTGAAAGATGTGTCCAATAAGGAGGTTCTGTTTGAGGTTCTGTTTGTGTTCCAATAAGAGATGTATCCAAAAGAGGTTCTGTTTGATGTCTCCAATAAGAGGTTCTGTTTGATGTGTTCCAGAGTGTCCAAAAGATGTGTCCAATAAGGAGGTTCTGTTTGATGTGTTCCAGAGTGAAAGATGTGTCCAATAAGAGGTTCTGTTTGATGTGTTCCAGAGTGAAAGATGTGTCCAATAAGGAGGTTCTGTTTGATGTGTTCCAGAGTGAAAGATGTGTCCAATAAGAGGTTCTGTTTGATGTGTTCCAGAGTGAAAGATGTGTCCAATAAGGAGGTTCTGTTTGATGTGTTCCAGAGTGAAAGATGTGTCCAATAAGAGGTTCTGTTTGATGTGTCCAATAAGGAGGTTCTGTTTGATGTGTTCCAGAGTGAAAGATGTGTCCAATAAGAGGTTCTGTTTGATGTGTTCCAGAGTGAAAGATGTGTCCAATGAGAGGTTCTGTTTGATGTGTTCCAGAGTGAAAGATGTGTCCAATAAGAGGTTCTGTTTGATGTGTTCCAGAGTGAAAGATGTGTCCAATAAGGAGGTTCTGTTTGATGTGTTCCAGAGTGAAAGATGTGTCCAATAAGAGGTTCTGTTTGATGTGTTCCAGAGTGAAAGATGTGTCCAATAAGGAGGTTCTGGGGATCCTGGTGTCCTACAGAGTCAAGGTCAAACTAGGTTCTGTTTGATGGTGTCTAAGGAGGTTCTGGGGGTGTCCTACAGAGTCAGGTCAAACTACACACACACACACACACACACACACACACACACACACACACACACACACACACACACACACACACACACACACACACACACACACACACACACACACACACACACGCTCAAACTAGTGTTGTCCCATGGAGGGTAGGCTACATCTTTGCTCCTACACTGTCTAACATAGATTTATGTAGTGGTTGTAAGTGAATGTTTCCACCTGGATTACGCTGGAATGTTCTCTGGTTATCAGTTCATCTCTGCCTAATGTGTGTTCTGGCACAGGTCCAACATAACTGTGTGTGCTCTGTACAGGGATGTCTCGGTGGAGCTGCCTTTTGTTCTAATGCACCCCAAACCCTCTGACCTACCCATCTCTAGACCTCAATCAGGTACAGACCAATGTGTGTTTAATGGAGAAACATATGTTTTCGAAAAGTGTTTTGCGGGAATATTTACCTGTTTCGAAATGCCATTACTTTCCACCCACAGTCGTCCCAGAAACAGATGCCCCAGTTGGCAGTAACCTGATAGAGTTTGAGACAAAGTAAGAGAGAGAAAGTGTTTGTGTATCTCAAATTTAAATGTAACCTTGTTTGTTGAACACAATTTTAATCTCTCTTCCTCCTTCTCCCTCCCTTCATCGCTCCTCCATCTCTCTGTCAGTAATTTCTCTCAGGATGATGACTTCGTTTTCGAGGACTTTGCCCGTCTGCGGCTGAAAGGAACGAAGGACGATAAGGATGAGGATGACCACTTGTGCTAGCTCTCCCTCTCCCAGGATCATGCACCTGAACCTGGGGAGAGGTGCTTGGCGAGTCCCTGGTCTCATGTTGTCTCCAGGCCAGTAGGCTCAACTTCAGAAAGGGGGAGCAGGAACACTCATATGTATTCTATTTTTCACCCCCCCCCCTCTACTTCTCCTTCTTCTCTCTTCTTTCTTGTACATCTTTGATGAGATTTTCCATTTCTAGTCGAGTTTGTTTTGTCACGAGTTTGTTTGAGAAACAGAGAGAATGAGGGATGAAACAGAGAGAATGAGAGACAGAGATGGAGGGATTTATAGGAGTGTCGAGTCCACAGTCTCTGTTTTAGGAAATCCTTCTATATGTTTTGGATCCATTCTTTGATTCAGGGTTGATGTTCTAAGTTCTATATGCTCTATAGGTCCCAGCTTTATAAGAAGTGGGTAGACAGACAGATATACATTTGTCATTATTTACATGATTGAATACCATGTACCTAAGGTTGCAAAATTCCCCAAATTCCCAGATTTTCCCAAAATTCTGGTCAGAAGAATCTGGATTTCCAACTTATTCTCCCCTGATTCTGGGAATCTTCCATCCAAGATCCAACCAAGATTTCTGGGAAAACCTGGGAATTTTGAGGAAAGTTTGGGGAATTTAGGCAATCCTATATGTAACTGTAATGTACAGGACTGCAATGCTGCACAACTACTTAGAGGGAACATGAGTTTAATAGTTTAGTTAATTACATTGTTATGACATAGTTATAACCAGTTATTACACTGTAATTATATTGTTGTTATTACACTTTTACCTTATCCTTGACACCCATTATACCCACTATGTAACTCAATACTTTACCCCTTTATGGCAAGTGTGAAACGATTACATATCCTCACACTGAGGGAGTGAGTGTGTAAGTGTCCTGTGTGTGCAGTGCTCTTAGTTATTGTCGCGGGGTGTAAAGTGTACTTACATTCAGCTACAGTGAGCGTTTCAGTGTAGTTCAGTTCCACTGAGGGTGTGAGTGTGATGCAGTCAGCTACAGTGAGCGTTTCAGTGTAGTTCAGTTCCACTGAGGGTGTGAGTGTGATGCAGTCAGCTACAGTGAGCGTTTCAGTGTAGTTCAGTTCCACTGAGGGTGTGAGTGTGATGCAGTCAGCTACAGTGAGTGTTTCAGTGTAGTTCAGTTCCACTGAGGGTGATGCAGTCAGCTACAGTGAGCGTTTCAGTGTAGTTCAGTTCCACTGAGGTGTGATGCAGTCAGCTACAGTGTTTCAGTGTAGTTCAGTTCCACTGAGGGTGTGAGTGTGATGCAGTCAGCTACAGTGAGCGTTTCAGTGTAGTTCAGTTCCACTGAGGGTGTGAGTGTGATGCAGTCAGCTACAGTGAGCGTTTCAGTGTAGTTCAGTTCCACTGAGGGTGTGAGTGTGATGCAGTCAGCTACAGTGAGCGTTTCAGTGTAGTTCAGTTCCACTGAGGGTGTGAGTGTGATGCAGTCAGCTACAGTGAGTTCCGTTGATCAGTGTAGTTCAGTTCCACTGAGGGTGTGAGTGTGATGCAGTCAGCTACAGTGAGCGTTTCAGTGTAGTTCAGTTCCACTGAGGGTGTGAGTGTGATGCAGTCAGCTACAGTGAGCGTTTCAGTGTAGTTCAGTTCCACTGAGGGTGTGAGTGTGATGCAGTCAGCTACAGTGAGCGTTTCAGTGTAGTTCAGTTCCACTGAGGGTGTGAGTGTGATGCAGTCAGCTACAGTGAGCGTTTCAGTGTAGTTCAGTTCCACTGAGGGTGTGAGTGTGATGCAGTCAGCTACAGTGAGCGTTTCAGTGTAGTTCAGTTCCACTGAGGGTGTGAGTGTGATACAGTCAGCTACAGTGAGCGTTTCAGTGTAGTTCAGTTCCACTGAGGGTGTGAGTGTGATGCAGTCAGCTACCGTGAGCGTTTCAGTGTAGTTCAGTTCCACTGAGGGTGTGAGTGTGATGCAGTCAGCTACAGCAGTGTAGTTCAGTTCCACTGAGGGGTGTGCGTTTCAGTGTGAGTTCAGTTCAGTTCCACTGAGGGTGTGAGTGTGATGCAGTCAGCTACAGTGAGCGTTTCAGTGTAGTTCAGTTCCACTGAGGGTGTGAGTGTGATGCAGTCAGCTACAGTGAGCGTTTCAGTGTAGTTCAGTTCCACTGAGGGTGTGAGTGTGATACAGTCAGCTACAGTGAGCGTTTCAGTGTAGTTCAGTTCCACTGAGGGTGTGAGTGTGATACAGTCAGCTACAGTGAGCGTTTCAGTGTAGTTCAGTTCCACTGAGGGTGTGAGTGTGATGCAGTCAGCGTGAGGATGCAGGTGATTGTATGTACAGACAGTGTATTCTGTTAAGGACTACATAGAGACTTCAGGCAGCACAACCTACACACACACCCTACATTCAGCGGATGCCATGAACACGATAAATAGCTATTTTTTCACGTTCATGATTTGCCCAAAGTCATTTTCTTGGTAGGTCAGGTGGCAGTTTGATCGAACCCAACTGTCAATAAGATCAGGGCTCATGTCTATGACGATAGCCTACTGTACTGTACTGGGCCAATTATAAAGCTGTGGTTTTCGAGAGGAGTAGGAGTGCTGATCTAGGATCAGGTCCCCCCGTCAATATAATCTTATTCATTTTGATCGACCAGGTCAACCAGGTAGATCAGGTCGACCAGATCGACTAGGAGGACCAGGTAGATCAGCCAAGGATATTTTTTTGACAGCTCACAAAGGGTGCCCCCTAGTGTTTGAAAAGCTGTAGTCTTCTGCAGGTCTATTAATAGAGTATTTAAAGGAGGTTGTAGGTGGAAGTTTCCCCCTCCACTGATACAGGGTAAGATTATTTTGGTGTAGGGCAGCGGTTCTCAAACATGGTCCTCTGGACCCAAAGCGGTACATGTTTTTTTTTTTTTGCCCTAACACAACACAGCTGATTCAAATGATCAAAGCTTGATGATTAGTTGATTATTTGAATCAGCTGTGTAGTGCTGGGGGAAAACCCAAAGCGTGCTCCCAGAGGGGCCCCGGGACTGAGTTTGGGAAACCCTGGTGTAGGGTAATCTGATCCTAGATCTGTGGTTAGGGAGTGACTTCTACCTCAATTGTGCGAAGTTTAACATTGACCAACCTCTTAAACCTACCAGCATCCAACTTAAGCCTCAATCATCAGAATCACCAATGTAGGGATCAGGGGAAAGGGGGTGGGAGGGAAGGGGTGGGAGGGAAGGGGTGGGAGGGAAGGGGTTGGAGGGAAGGGGTGGAAGGGGTGGGAGGGAAGGGGTGGGGTGGGAGATAAGGGGTGGGAGGGAAGGGAAGGGGTGGGGGGGAAGGGGTGGGAGGGAAATTAATGGAGAAAAAAAAACATTTTATTTTTGTTGTAATAATCGCCAGAGATATATACGTACTTAAATGTTGCCATTATTTGTATTTTATTCCTAAAACATTGTTTTATTTTTTATTATTAAAAAGTCATAGGTGATAGGTGATATGAACCAACTGCTGTAAATATTCGTACTGTTTCGTTCAACTCAACAGCCAATAGGTGTTCACTATAGAACACTGCAGTCCAATGACCGAGCACAGTTTATAGGGTAATCAGTCACAGAATCCACCGTTTATAGGATAATCAGTCACAGAATCCCAGTTTATAGGATGATCAGTCACAGAATCACAGTTTATAGGATGATCAGTCACAGAATCCCAGTTTATAGGATGACCAGTCACAGAATCCCAGTTTATAGGATGATCAGTCACAGAATCCCAGTTTATAGGATAACCAGTCATAGAATCCCAGTTTATAGGATAATCAGTCACAGAATCCCACAGTTTATAGGATAATCAGTCACAGAATCCCAGTTTATAGGATGATCAGTCACAGAATCCCAGTTTATAGGATAACCAGTCATAGAATCCCAGTTTATAGGATAATCAGTCACATAATCCACCGTTTATAGGATAATCAGTCACAGAATCCCACAGTTTATAGGATGATCAGTCACAGAATCCCAGTTTATAGGATGATCAGTCACAGAATCCCAGTTTATATGATAATCAGTCACAGAATCCCACGGTTTATAGGATAATCAGTAACAGAATCCCACAGTTTATAGGATAATCAGTAACAGAATCCCACAGTTTATAGGATAATCAGTAACAGAATCCCACAGTTTATAGGATAATCAGTCACAGAATCCCAGTTTATAGGATAATCAGTCACAGAATCCCAGTTTATAGGATAATCAGTCACAGAATCCCAGTTTATAGGATAATCAGTCACAGAATCCCAAATCCAGGTTCTCAAGGACCCCTTAGTATGCTGGTCTTAGTTCTGAAACTTTTTCATTCAGTCAGTTAATTTACAATTATCTATCAACTTAATTTAAACATACTTCATCAATTGAATGTAGTTTCATAAGTCCACTTTAAGTTTGATAAATAAGTTCTGTTTTGAATTGTATAGAAAATCAGAATAACCAGGGGCCCCTCGGGACCAGGATATGAAAAGATGGGCTACTACTGTATCATCTAGATTGTAGACACTTCATAGGCTATTACAGAGTACTTTGCAGTCATTTATGGGTATATTGTATGTCTGTAAAGGTGTTCAGGTGCAGAATGAAGATGGATAGGGAGGATTGATTGATCGATTGACACTTGGCTCATTTATCAGATTGGAAAGGGGAAACCTACCCACCTAATGTACCATTTCAAAGCGGGACAAGCTTCAACTATGGCAAGCCAAGAGGAACAAATGACTAAGCCAGCAAATGTAATGTAACACTGATCACCTCTTCTTATGAAAAGTGTTGAATTGATTGTCGCCGTCGCCATTTTGGTTCAATGACAATAATGTTATTTTTTAACATGAAATGTGTGGCCTCATTCAACTTGTGTAAACCCATCAACAATTGTCCATGGTTAATGAGATTTATATCGAGTCACGATAACAAACAATATTGCACATTCGTTTTTACCCCTTTGAATGCACCATACTGTTACTAACACCCAGATGATGACATCATAGGAACAGGGTGTAATCGTAGAAAGAGAATTTCTAGAATTGACATCTCCATTCAAGTCATGATTATTTCCCTTCTTGTAATTATATTTCTATGGGTGTGATGTCAATCACAACACACTAGTCATGAAGCTTCACAATTAGGTTATAAAGATTCATAAGAAGGTAATAAACGTCACACTGTGTTCATGTTATGAATGGATCGACGCGTGGCATTCTAAAAATGCAGTGTCTTAAAGCATTATGAACAATTTAGTGATGTAATAATAATAATAATAATATAATTTAGTGACTTACAGTCATGTGTGAACATGGGTGGTTCGAACCCACAGAAGCGCCATGCTCTACCAACTGAGCTACACAGGACCAGTAGAACATTCAGAACCTCTTAGGGACCATGTAAATGTTACAATGAGCTATTTTGTATTTAAAGTGGCCTCTTATGAAGCAGTATGCCTTATGAACCTTCATAGGACCCTTATAAACAGCCACAATGGATGATTAAACTGTGCAAAGGAAATAAGGCATGAAAGGCTGTCATATATTGATGATGTCACAGCTAAGGGGGCCTCTTGTGGCTGCTTTTATATTCAGTTATATCATGTTTTATGACTGCATCATAAGGTGCTATGAAGGCATTATAAGACTTTGCAAGAAACCACTTCAGGTTGTTACCAGATTTTCCTTTGTTTGTCAATCTGAATGGTGATTGTCTTCGTCAGTCTGTAAACCGGTCAAGTGTAGCGAAAAACAAAAAAACTTAAAGTGGAAGTTCAGTATTTCACAACTTAACCGTGGATTAGTTTCCCCATAGACTATGAGGTTGAGGAACCATCTAAAACACTCAGTAAAATACTTAACTTCCCCTTTAAAAACAAAGATCTTCTATTTTTTTCCCCTTCCACCTTAGTTGAGGTATCCATGGAAATGCACAGAATTATGTTGGTTTGTAGACTATTGTGTAACTATTGAGTCAAGATTTCTATTTTCTTTTAAGGACAATTTTAAGCTACTACAACTATTACTACTGCTAAAATTGAGATTCATAGAGAACTATACTTAAACGCTACCTGATAATTTAATAAATTCACAGATAAAGTAAGACAAAGTATATTGTTAAGGAAACCAAGATACTGTATAAGCAATATGTTATTTTAGTCAATAAAATTGAACAAAATCACAATGGAGAAAAAAAATGTAAAAAAGGTTTAAAAAGCATTGGAGAATATATGTCGCTTCTTTATTTTGTACTGCATTTTAGAAAATGTCAATTTTTAAAAACAGTTAACATACAAAACAGGTCTCAGTGTGTTTATTTGTTAGTGTGTACTGTGTGTATACAATATGAAGGAATGTATCAAACAAATAGGAAAATGTAATGAAACACTAACTTTATTACAAAACATAGCCAGATACATTTTCTGACTAATATCATAGAAAAATGAAAAAACAAAAGAAAAGTATTTCAGACCCCATCTCTCTGCGGCAGGTGGTGCTAACACACCACGGTGACAACAAGTCATGGATACGTCCACCGACTGCACTCTCCCGACCATCGTTCTGGTGTGACTGTTTTCTCTCAGGGTTGAGGATCCAGCATGACTTCGCAGGTGCGTCCCAGCTCTCCCAGTTTGACCCTGGCGTACTCTGCTCTGTTCAGGGCCATCTGACAGTCCTTCCTAGCTGAGTATGTGGAGCCTTCGTGGGGCTGGCCTGTGGCAACCTGCAGGGGAAAGAGAGAGAGAAGGCAGTGTGTGAAAGGGAGAAATGTAAGTGTTCAGTTAGGTGAATGTGGGCCGTTCTGACTAGCAGAATGCTACACTACCAGGTGAATGTGGGCCGTTCTGACTAGCAGAATGCTACACTACCAGGTGAATGTGGTCCGTTCTGACTAGCAGAATGCTACACTACCAGGTGAATGTGGTCCGTTCTGACTAGCAGAATGCTACACTACCAGGTGAATGTGGGCCGGTCTGACTAGCAGAATGCTACACTACCAGGTGAATGTGGTCCGTTCTGACTAGCAGAATGCTACACTACCAGGTGAATGTGGGCCGTTCTGACTAGCAGAATGCTACACTACCAGGTGAATGTGGGCCATTCTGACTAGCAGAATGCTACACTACTAGATGAATGTGAAATATGCATAACTTTGATGCAGAAAGAATCTATGCTACTATTGTACTTAGAAAAGCCAATAGGCTATAGTGTAGTCACATAATTAGAGTCATATCTACACTAGCAAGTTACATTTCTATTGTTCAATTCCCGGTGTGGCACACCGTGTGTGTGTGTGTCTGTGTGCAAGGCCACGCATGTTTGTGTCAGTCTGTGTGTCTGTCTCTTCTTTGTCCTACCTGTGTGAGGTATTTGATCTGTGAGCTGAGTTCAGTCTCCACTCTGCTGACCGAGCCAGTAAACTGACTAAGCTGTCTGTCCAGGAAACTGGCATTGTGCTTGTCTTTAGACAGCTCCAACACGATGTTACCTAGAGAAGATTAACACAGTAAACAGTATTAGGCATATATGTATTTACGTACAGATACTGACATTGTGCTTGTCTTTAACATCTCCAGGCGATGTTACCTGCAGGAGTCAGAATATGAGCACAGAAATCAACATTATCAAAGAGTAGTCTAGTCTACAGATATAGAGATAATAGAGCGACAATGAATGGCTATTCCTTCGAGAGCTCTATTTCTAATAGAATAAATGTGTGGCTACCTACAGCTAACTAGTTATACGGAACATGACACAGGTATAGCTAGCTCTGGTCCAGCAAGCCACACTGTGGATCAGAGCTAACCCACTGGGCACTGTGGATCAGAGCTAACCCACTGGGCACTATGGATCAGAGCTAACCCACTGGGCACTGTGGATCAGAGCTAACCCACTGGGAAAAAACTAGTTCAATAAACGTCGTTTCCAAGTCATAAACAAATCCATGTGATGATGTAGAATCAACGAGGAAGACGAATTAGATTTGCAAAGTCATGAATTTAAGGTAATTTCGTATTGTTTTAAACTTTTAACGTAAATCCAATTACACTGTGAAATGTTTTGCTGATTTCACTCAACCAGGTGTACCAGACGTAAATCAAAACCAGACGTTGGACTGACGTCTGTCCCCAGGTGGAATATATAGCTACCTAGGTACGTGTTTCTTATTACAGAGTAGTTGAACAGTTGTTGCTGCCGGCAGGGATAACGCTATACACTAATTAACAGTAGCTACTAACCGGCGCACTGCAGAATCGTTGCAATTTGATTCTCAACCTCCTCCAAAGCTCTCAGTCGGTCATTCGCCATCACTTTCACTCACTGGGAGTAATACAATCAGAGAAACGAATCTTCACAGAAACGGCTACGGCACAATATCGTAGCTAACAGTTCGTTAACTCAATGCATTAATCCAAAAATGCTGCCAAACTCATTCGTGTCAAAACTACACACTAAAGAAAGCGAACATGATCAAAAGCCCTTCTGAGAAAGGGCGCATAGAAATAACGTCAACACATTAGGTGCGTAAATATTTCCGGCGTACAATGATGACGTTGTAGCGTGGCGAAGTGGCAAGATGGCTGCAACAGCGGCTTGGATGCATGGCCCTGCCAATATGCGGTTAACCGAGGGTCTGTTGTCTGTTCTGAAAGAGCAGCGGCCCGAATATTTACCTGCACTTTTAGCAAATTACCGGGAGCATGGAGTGGTTTCGACTCAGGTAAAATTAGCCAGCTATTATTGGAAGTAGCCACGGATGGCAGCATCCCATCGGCGCCAGTCCGTAGCATCTGTTCCAATGCAATGGACTCGTGCTAGTCTTTGTTTTACTGTTGTGTCATAGCTACATAGCGTGCTACATAGCTAACTATATTGAAGTTTTGCTTCTAAAATGTGTATAGTAGGGTCGATCGCCTGGTTCCTGTCTCTTACTTCTCGCTCCGCTTCTAACCCCCAGAGTTCCGCAGCAGTTGGTGGTCTCGTGGGACTCAGCAATGCCAAACTCGGAAACAGCAAAACCAGGTTTGAGGGCCTGTGTCTGCTGTCAGTGTTGGTCAAGGATAGTTCTAGCGATGTGTTCCAGCAACACTGTCTGTCTTGGCTAAGGTCCCTACAGCAGGTCATACAGGTGAGACACACATGTATGGACTGGAAACACCTGTAGACTTTCACCATAAACACACCTATGGCAAACATCTGGGGTGTATTTATTACTTCTTGCAAAAAGGTAATTGTTTATTGTTTCAGAAACAAACGGATGCAACCAGCACACACCTAATAAAATTAGGACCAACCTGAATATGTCCAATTTAAAACTCTAAATGTTTTGCAACAGAATCGGTGTAATAAGTACACCCCTCGATTAAGAAATGCAGGTACTGTAACTAGTAACTACATCGGTCCAAAACATTTACAATGAGACAAATCAAACCTGCACAACACAAATAAATAAAACACCTCTTTCTCATCTGAAATCATGGGGACGTCAGAAAGAGCTGGGGTGTATCGATTAGTCGCAGACTAGCAAAATGTTTTGCAACGGAAAGCGTCTACTCCACATTTAAAAACAAGAGTTTCTATTGGACAAATTCGGGTAGGCTTCGTTTGGTTCCTAGAGTTTTCCTTTGAAAAATGTTTTGCAATAATCCAAATGTTTTGCTATGGTCTTCAACTCGAGGGCTAAATATATTCCTTTTCACACTACATTTGTTTCTCTCTCTCAGTCCCAGGCCCCTCTCCCGTCCATCCAGCTAGCGGTGGGTGTTCTCCAGGACCTGCTCCAGTACTCCTCCCAGCTACCTGAGCTGGCCAGGGAGGTGGGCCTCAACTCTATCCTGGGGATCCTCACCTCCCTGCTAGGCCTCAAGTCTGAGGTAAGACTAACGCTTAAATTGGGCCAGTACACATTGGTACTGAGTTCTGGCACCTCCTAATTTTCAACAGCTCCAGTACCAGCAGTTCTTATGGAATATTGGCTGTAAAATATGATGAGTACCAACACTCAAAATGAGTACCTGCACCTATTTAATTCCACTTCAAGCACTGTAATTGCGTAGGCTGAAGGATACCATTTGAAGGAAATTGTGATGGTGGCAAAATCTGCACAGTCAAAATCCAGGTGACCATTGAGTCACGGTAATCTCCTCTTACGCACTCTGGACATGTGTTGGTAGTAGAGGTCGACCGTTTATGATTTTTCAACGCCGATACAGATTATTGGAGGATCAAAAAAAGCCAATACCGATTAATCAGAAGATTTTTAATAACTTTAAATAATACATGTAATAATGACAATTACAACAAAATAAAAGTGTTCATTCAGTATTAACTTAATATAATACATCAAAATCAATTTAGCCTCAAATAAATAATGAAACATGTTCAATTTTGTTTAAATAATGCAAAAACAAAGTGTTGGAGAAGAAAGTAAAAGTGCAATATGTGCCATGTAAGAAAGCTAACGTTTAAGTTCCTTGCTCAGAACATGAGAACATATGAAAGCTGGTGGTTCCTTTTAACATGAGTCTTCAATATTCCCAGATAAGAAGTTTTAGGTTGTAGTTATTATAGGACTATTTCTATACTATTTGTATTTCATTAACCTTTGACTATTGGATGTTCTTATAGGCACTTTAGTATTGTCAGTGTAACAGTATAGCTTCCGTCCCTCTCCTCGCTCGAACCAGGAACACATCGAAAACAGCCACCCTCGATGCAGCGTTATCCATTGCTCCACAAATGCAGCGGTCCTTGTAGAGCAAGGGGAACAACTACTTCAAGGTCTCAGAGCAAGTGCCGTCACCGATTGAAACTCTATTAGCTCGCACCCGCTAACTAGCTAGCCATTTCACATCGGTTACACCAGCCTAATCTCGGGAGTTGATAGGCTTGAAGTCATAAACAGCTCAATGCTTCAAGCACATCGAAGAGCTGCTGGCAAACGCACAAAAGTGCTGTTTGAATGAATGCTTACGAGCCTGCTGCTGCCTACCACCGCTCAGTCAGACTGCTCTATCATGGACTTAATTATAACATAACACACAGAAATGAGCCTTAGGCCATTTATATGGTCAAAACCTGGAAACTATCATTTTGAAAACAAAACGTTTATTCTTTCAGTGAAATACGGATCTGTTCCGTATTTTATCTAACGGGTGGCATCCTCAAGTCTAAATATTGCTGTTACGTTGTACAACCTTCAATGTTATGTCATAATTATGTGCAATTCTGGCAAATTAATTACGGTCTTTGTTAGGAAGAAATGGTCTTCACACAAATGGTCTTCACACGAGCCAGGCGTCCCAAACTGCTGCATATACCCTGACTGCTTGCACGGAACGCAAGAGAAGTGACACAATTTCCCTAGTTATAAGAAAGTCATGTTAGCAGGCAATGTTTACTAAATATGCAGGTTTAAAAATATATACTTGTATTGATTTTAAAGAAAGGCGTTGATGTTTATGGTTAGTTACACATTGGGGCAACGACATTTCTTTTTTCGCTTATGCGCTTGTTAAATCATCACCCGTTTGGAGAAGTAGGCTGTGATTCGATGAGAATTTAACAGGCACCGCATCGATTTTTAAGCAACGCAGGACACACTAGATAAACTAGTAATATCATCAACCATGTGTAGTTAACTAGTGATTATGTTAAGGTTGATTGTTTTTTAGAAGATAAGTTTAATGCTAGCTAGCACCTCACTGTGGCGTCTTGCAGCAGTCGCGTAACAAGCAGTCTCCTTGTGGAGTGCAATGTAAGGCAGGTGGTTAGATCGTTGGACTAGTAACCGGAACGTTGCAAGATTGGATCCCCGAGCTGACAAGTTAAGAATCTGTTGTTCTGCCCCTGAACAAGGCAGTTAACCCACCGTTCCTAAGCCGTCAGTGAAAATTAGAATGTGGTCTTAACTGACTTGCCCAGTTAAAATATAATTTGTATTTTTTTTTATAAACGTGTGTGTTCTTGTATGTGTTTATTTGAATGAGAGTGTGTGTATATGCATGTGTACAAACACCTGAATGGCATCAGCCTCAGACAAACCGGCATTAGTTGTAAAAACACTTCCACTTAGTGTCATTCAAATGTACTTTTTTATTATGATTTATTTGACTTTTTAAAACATTTTTTTATTTACTTTTATCTTTGACCATCATTCTATCTCTCACACAGCACCTCCACTCCCACTTGTCTCCAATTCCACATACCAACCCTCAGCTTCCCTCAGCCCATCCCATCTATCTCTGCTGGCCACCCACTTCGGGTTTCTACGCAACACATATCTTTCAACTATGCTGTGATGTTTAATGTACAATTTCAATCTATCGAATAGAATCCACAGATTGCGAGTTGAAGATAAATACTTTTACTAAGAGTATTAGTATATTAGTAATTGACTGACCCGGTCTCTCCAGATCTCCTATTCTAGGGCCAATTTTAGATCAATGTTCTGCATTTTCAGCCATTCCTGAACCTGAGACCAGAAACAAGCTACCTGAGGGCAATACCAAAATAAATGGTCTATTGATTCTGTATCCTCACAACAAAATCTGGAGAGCTTTAATGATTTTATGCCACAAATATTCAACATTTTGTTGGTGGCAATAATTCTATATAATAATTTTAGCTGAAAAGCACGAAGTCTTGAATCTTGCGTTGTTTTATATTTATGTACCATGGAATCGGTACCTCAAACATCTCTTCCCAACTATTTTTGCAATCTGTTTGGCACAGTTGTCAACATCCTGGTCCTCAAATGAAAATGGTATACAGACAGACCAGTTCCTCCTCACGCTGCCACCCGTCTCCTCGTATCCAGCTCTGCTTGTTAGAAAAAAAGAGAGACTTTTGTCAAAGTATCTTTTTCAATTAATCAAAAATGAGACATGGCAATCTGCACAAAGGCAAAAAGGCCATTACTAAGAAAAGCTCATCCATTGTTTAGAAATCTACTTGAGAACCATTTAGGGTTCAAATAAAACTTTTGAATGAGTGAAGCTTTTAGAGAGAGGTTTAGTGCTTTTATATTTAATCATCTCAACCCACCCAATTCATTATATAGATAGGCACCTTTTATTTTGTCTGGTTTAGGGTCCCAGATAAAGCAAAATATTTTTTGCTGATATGATTTGAAAAACGAATCATCAGGAGTAGGTAGCACCATAAGTGAGTAAACTGAGATATGACTAAGGAGTTAATCAGGGCAATTCTTCCCTCAATAGACAGGCATTTACCTCTCCATGGTTGCAGGATCTTGTCTATTTTACAAGTTTTCTATTGAAATTCATTGTGGAGAGCTTATTTATATATTTTGTGATATGAATACAGAGTATGTCTACTTCACCATCAGCCCATTTTATAGGTAAACTGCAGGGTAATGTAAAAGTTGTATTTCTTAAGGATCCAATATGTAATATTGTACACTTATCATAATTAGATTTTAGTCCAGAAAGGTTATCTAGATCTTCAATGAGACATTGCAGCTTGCAGACTTAATATAAAACTTGAGTCATCGGCATACATGGACACCTTTGTTTTTAAGCCTTGGATTTTTAATCCTCTAATGTTATTGGATCTGATTTTAATAGCATTTCTATGGCCATAACGAATAGATATGGTGACAGCGGACACCCTTGTTTAACTCCTCTTGACAATTCAAAACTCTCTGACAAGTAGCCGTTATTTACTATTTTACACCTAGGGTTGCTATACATTATTTTTACCCATTTTATAAGAGAATTACCGAAATTGAAAAAATCCGGGCATTTTAAAATAAAATCCTGTCTTACTTTATCAAATCGCTTTTCAAAATCCGCTATAAATACCAGTCCTGGCTTCGTATATGTTTCATGATGTTCTATTATTTCCAGTAGTTGTCGTATATTATCTCCACTGTATCGTCCACGTAAAAACCTGTCTGATCAGGATGAACAATACCTGGTAAAACCCTTTTAATTCGGACTGCTATGCATTTTACTAGTATTTTTGCATCACACCATTGAAGTGTAGGGGGCCTCCAGTTTTTTAGACTGGGTCTTTATATTTGCCATCTGGGTCTTGTTTTAATAATAGAGAAATCAGACCTTCCTGCTGAGTACCTGACAAACTACCATTTCTATAGGAGTAGTTAAAACAATCTAACAATGGAGCTTTTAGTATATCAAAAAATACTTGATATACCTCTATCGGTATCCCATCAAGCCCTGGGGTTTTTCCAGACTGAAAGGATTTAATATCCTCAAGAAGTTCTTTCTCTGTAACTTGGCATTCGCACTGATCTTTCTTTCTTGTTAATTTTCCATTTTTTATATTATTTGTAAAGAATTCCTTTCCATAATCTTCATTCAGTGGGAAAGGATGAGGTGGAAAAGAGAACATCTGCCTAAAATAATTACTTCCTCTTTTAAAATATAATTTGGAGAATCATAGATAACTCATTACTGAAGTCGGAGTTTCTGCAAATTATTTTTTGTTAGTGTTCCTGTATTGGAGATTCAGGAAGAATTTAGTGCATTGTTCTCCATATTCCATCCAGTTTGTTTTATTTTTTAAATAGATTAAATTAGATCGTTCTTGAATAAGTTCCTCAAGTTCTTTTTGATTTTCCTCTAAATGATTTTTGTATCTCTGTAGTAGCCATCCACATGTTAGAGCTTTTGCATGCGTTTCCTTCTCCTCTCTCTCCTTTGTTCCTTTCTTGAGGATGCAGAGAGGGGGGCTGTCAGTTGATTTAAATCTCTTTAGTTGTGAAAACGCACAATGTTTCTGGAACAGATTTCACCTGCTTTCCCAAATGAAGCACTGGGTAAGCACAGCAGTGTGGTTGCAGAGCCCATGATGTATAGAGTTTTGGTGAAACATCACCTGTCGCCCAGCAGTTGATGTGTGACGTGAAATACGTTTTCTTTTTAGCCTAGACATTTCTTCATGCAATGCCGTGTGAAAACAGAGTTTAGATGTTTTTCACTAACAAGAGAAGGATCCCCAGCTGCTAATATACACTGCTCAAAAAAATAAAGGGAACACTAAAATAACACATCCTAGATCTGAATGAATGAAATATTCTTATTTACTTTTTTCTTTACATAGTTGAATGTGCTGACAACAAAATCACACAACAATTATCAATGGAAATCAAATTATCAACCCATGGAGGTCTGGATTTGGAGTCACACTCAAAATTAAAGTGGAAAACCACCCTACAGGCTGATCCAACTTTGATGTAATGTCCTTAAAACAAGTCAAAATGAGGCTCAGTAGTGTCTGTGGCCTCCACGTGCCTGTATGACCTCCCTACAACGCCTGGGCATGCTCCTGATGAGGTGGCGGATGGTCTCCTGAGGGATCTCCTCCCAGACCTGGACTAAAGCATCCGCCAACTCCTGGACCGTCTGTGGTGCAACGTGTCGTTGGTGGACGGAGCGAGACATGATGTCCCAGATGTGCTCAATTGGATTCAGGTCTGGGTAACGGGCGGGCCAGTCCATAGCATCAATGCCTTCCTCTTGCAGGAACTGCTGACACACTCCAGCCACATGAGGTCTAGCATTGTCTTGCAGTAGAAGGAACCCAGGGCCAACCACACCAGCGTATGGTCTCACAAGGGGTCTGAGGATCTCATCTCAGTACCTAATGGCAGTCAGGCTACCTCTGGCGAGCACATGGAGGGCTGTGCCCCCCCCCCCCCCCCCAAAGAAATGCCACACCATGACTGACCCACCGCCAAACCGGTCATGCTGGAGGATGTTGCAGGCAGCAGAACGTTCTCCACGGCGTCTCCAGACTGTCACGTCTGTCACATGTGCTCAGTGTGAACCTGCTTTCATCTGTGAAGAGCACAGAGCGCAAGTGGCGAATTTGCCAATCTTGGTGTTCTCTGGCAAATGCCAAACGTCCTGCACGGTGTTGGGCTGTAAGCACAACCCACACCTGTGGACGTCGGACCCTCATACTACCCTCATGGGGTTCTGTTTCTGACCGTTTGAGCAGACCTTTGCACATTTGTGGCCTGCTGGAGGTCATTTTGCAGGGCTCTGGCAGGGCTCCTCCTTGCACAAAGGCGGAGGTAGCGGTCCTGCTGCTGGGTTGTTGCCCTCCTACGGCCTCCTCCACGTCTCCTGATGTACTGGCCTGTCTCCTGGTAGCGCCTCCATGCTCTGGACACTACGCTGACAGACAGCAAACCTTCTTGCCACATCTCGCATTGATGTGCCATCTTGGATGAGCTGCACTACCTGAGCCACTTGTGTGGGTTGTAGACTCCATCTCATGCTACCACTAGAGTGAAAGCACCGCCAGCATTCAAAAGTGACCAAAACATCAGCCAGGAAGCATAGGAACTGAGAAGTGGTCTGTGGTCCCCACCTGCAGAACCACTCCTTTATTGGGGGTGTCTTGCTAAATGCCTATAATTTCCACCTGTTGTCTATTCCATTTGCACAACAGCATGTGACATTTATTGTCAATCAGTGTTGCTTCCTAAGTGGACAGTTTGATTTCACAGAAGTGTGATTGACTTGGAGTTACATTGTGTTGTGTAAGTGTTCCCTTTATTTGTTTGAGCAGTGTATTTTTCAGCTGCTCACTAAAAAACCAGAGTAGACTACCCGGTGTGACACATTAAACTGCAGGAAAGCGGCCTCCATTCACTATTTTGCTGTTCACTACATGCATTGTTCCCCCCTGCCCTTTTCCTACCCATTTGATAATGGGCCATTCTAAATCGAAACAAATTTGACTTGTTAGTAAAGACGCAATTTAAATTGAGAATAGTCCAATGATTGAAAATATGATCACTTGATGAGAGAACAGCTGTGCAGCCTGAGACGAGGAGCAGAGCGACCACTTTTATTTCCATTCTTTATTTAGTCACTAGTCTATAGTCACATCATGCAGCACACATATGGGTTTTTCTAAGGTTTGTATCAGTCACAACTAAAGTTGCCAAGGAACTCTAAATCTAGTGTATCGGACCTGTTTCAAATGATCACTTTTACGCTCAACATAGCCACCCGCTCCGGAATGGGAAAAATATCATTTCTATTTTATTCTTCTTAATATAAATGAATGCCACAGGACTTATCAGCATATCTTGTCAGCTAAATGAACACGCCTACAGCCTATGGCAGGGAGCACAGCCAGATAACCTGCAGGAGGACAACTCACATTCTGTTCTTCTGAAATACATTTTCTGACTAAAATAAATAACATATTTCTTGTGATGTTTTAGAATAAATATATATTTTAAACTTTTTTTAAAAAATGTAGATGTTCCAAAGGTTTGCATCAGTGGCTTGTATGTGTGGTGACCAGGAGATGCTAAACGTGTTTATGTTAATTAACGGTCAATTACCGTGATGGAGCAGTCATTAGAGTGACCATAACCTGGCTGGCGTTAGTTCATTACCGACACACTCCTAATTGTAGTTACAGGTTGGAAAACACTTGTTTTTGTCTCTGCCAGTTTCACCTAGCGGCCATGGAGGGGATGACTGCATGTATGACCTTCTACCCCAGAGCCTGTGGCTCCCTGAGGGTGAGTAGTACACATCACACATTCATTAGATTACAAATGAGATGCTTGTCTTTTCGTGTTCTGTTTCTTTAGGAGACGCTGTGTTGTATTTCTGTCTCTGCCAATTGGTGTTCTTATGAAGACACCCTGAGCGGTATACAAATAAGCAGGATCAAGCCAGCTAACTTGCTTAAATGTTAGGAAATAACTCTTTTGTAAGATAAGCTTATCCCGGGCATGTTCTAATTAACTCAACAACCAAAAACAGATATCCAGGTTTAGCTTTCATAATAAACCCTAACATCAGTAGTTATTTCTGGGTGTTTATCCAAGTTAGCAGCTAAATCATTGATCCTGCTTTGTAGTATACCACTCTGATGAAGGCTAAGGGCTGAAAGGCATTGGTATTAATACTTGTATCTCTATCTCAAATTCTAAAATACATCTAACCAAATCTGCCCTACTACCCTCCGATGGAGGGCTCCATCTCTACTTATGGAATCTCAATCATTTCCCGTTTGAAGTATTTGGGAATAGATTCCATCCCTAGAACGCTCAAATCAATAAAATTCCACCTCAGTAAATGGACTAATATCCCGTTTGCTTTAACCAGCCGAATATCGATTATTAAAATGAATATGAATATATTACCAAGACTGAATTTCTGTAGTTCAATGCTTCCCAAGTCCCCCTTCTGGCTGTTAGGATAACATCCCATAATGCGGATTAAAATGTATATGACATATAAGCGAACCCGGATAAAAGTAACAAACTTGCAAAGAGGGAAATACGTTGGAGGACTAAACTTTAAATAGTATTTCCAGGCACTATAATTTCTCTCCATCCTAAATTGGTTTAGACATTACTCTTCTGCCCCCTGGCTGAGTATAAAGAGAGATCTGGTGTCTCTTCTGCCCCCTGGCTGAGTATAAAGAGAGATCTGGTGTCTCTTCTGCCCCCTGGCTGAGTATAAAGAGAGATCTGGTGTCTCTTCTGCCCCCTGGCTGAGTATAAAGAGAGATCTGGTGTCTCTTCTGCCCCCTGGCTGAGTATAAAGAGAGATCTGGTGTCTCTTATGGCCCTGGAAGAACTGGTCTCCAATGATGTTTCCCTTAAACAATGTAAACTAAGCTTTGGTCCTATTAATATATAATAATAATAATATATGCCATTTAGCAGACGCTTTTATCCAAAGCGACTTACAGTCATGTGTGCATACATTCTACGTATGGGTGGTCCCGGGGATCAAACCCACTACCCTGGCGTTACAAGCGCCATGCTCTACCAACTGAGCTACAGAAGGACCACATCATTTCTATTGGGTGCAACATTTAAAAACAACACAATAATGCCTTGCGATCTGGATGGTGGCCTTTTGGTCCAAATGTGGAATACGTACTCTTACCGATATCATGGACAGTGATGGTTCGAGACATTTTAGGGATGGAGGCCCACTTCTTCTAATGTTTTATTTTCCTGTTTATACTGAATTTATTATTCAGCTTTATGGAATTTCCTCTTCACTGACAATTAGTCTTCAACAGGACAAGCTGGGTGCCTGTTTCCTATCCAAAATGGACAGTGTCATCCCTGAAGTCCAAGAGGTGGCGTGTGAGTGTTATGGTCGTCTGCCTTGTCTGGGCGGAGTCTTGGAGAGAGGGGGAGGCGGGCGTAGAGCCGAGGGATGGACCAATCAGCTTCACTGCCTGCTGGCCTCGGCCAATGGCATGCTGGCACAGCTCTACCAGAGCACAGAGTCCGGTAAAAGAACACTTCTATGAACTGAAATCTTGGAACAACATGGTGGTCTTAGACCATCCATGTCATGAGTATCTGATGTGATTCTCTCTCTCTCTTTCCTGTGGTCTAGAAGGGATGGTGCCGTATGAGGGGCCAGGTGTAGAGCTACCCTACCCTCCCCTGGACGACACAGACCCCCTCGTCCTCCTCCAGCTCCAACACAGATACAGAGGTGTCTGCCTGGCACTCAAACACACCCTCGGGTAGGTGCACATAGTGTTTTAACACACTCAAACATACACACTCTGCTCTTTATTTCTCTACCCTTCTATTTGAACCAAAATGTCTCTTTTCCAAGTAAAAAAAAGTGCCATTTTGTTTATGTAAGTGATGAGTGTTTGACAGGGATTTGTTTCTCTCAGTGTGGACCCGGCCTCTGCAGTGCGTTTGCCTGTACAGCAGGTTCTCAACCTGGTCTGTCGCGCCCTGGCAGTCAGCTCCAAGAGCATAGTGAGTTGACTTCCAGAATGTACAAGAACTGAGCGACCGTGTAGTTGGTGTATGACCACTAGTGTGTCTTGCCTTCCAGAATGTAACAGGTGATGGGTCTGTGCGACTGCTGGTGTTACCTTCCATACACAACCATACTGTAAAGGTTCTGCATGCTCTCATCACAGCGTAAGTACTCTACTGAAGGCAACCCAAATGCTAGCTGGGTCAAATCTGACACGATGTATCCCATCTAGTCAAAACCTGTCTGAAAACAAGGAAATGTGTTTTTGGTTGCCTAGGCAACAACCTCCGTAATGCAGCAGAACACATCTGTTGTGCTCATGCCAACTCCATTGCTGTCATTTTGTCGTCAAGCAATGAGTTGGCATGACAACACATACAGATCTGGTACTCGGGCTACCCCAGTGCTGGCTTTTAATTATTATTGGGTGTGTTTTATTCATTGGTGGACTGATGGACTTAGTGATTGATTTCTTCTTACTCCCTGCTGTATGTTCCTCAGTGTAGGCAGTGGGTTGGTGCAGTACTCAAGTATGTTACAGAGACTGTTCTCTCAGACTCTATCTGCCTGGACCCCTCTACCTGAAACCAGTCTGGGACAACAGCGAGCATTCAGGTAACTTACAACGCATACATGCGCGCGCGTGCACACACACACTTTTAAAATCTTTTAATTGGTTTCCTATGTGTTTCTACTTTGACCCATAGTGCAGTGCGAGTGTCCCTGTACCGAACCTTAGAACTCTGGGTCAAGGTGGGAGGAGCCTCAGCTGGTGTGCTGCAGGGAAGCCCCACCCACTCCGAGATCCTACTGGCCCACCTGCTGGGTGACATCACGCCGGGAGCGGACTCTGTCAGGGTGATAAGATCTGATTGGTTTATTGGAATGGCGAAAGCTTAGGATGGTCATTACTATGGCTCTGTCTGAAATTAAACTTATTCCCTATGTAGTGCACTGCTTCTGGTCAACATTATTCACTCACCCTCCTAATAATGCCTCACTGTCTGTCTAACGCCAACCTCCCTTCTTTTTATCCCCCTCCTTTCTTCTCTCTCCCCCTCCACCTAATTCGCTCGCTCTCTCTCGCTCTCCACCCCTCCTCAGCTCCGTGCGGGCCAGTCGATAGTGGCTGATCTGGTTTCCAGCAAGCCCTGCCCTAAAAGCCGGAAGCCTGGATTGGGTATGGGCAACGGGGGCGGAGCCTCTCTGCAGAGGAAAGGAGACTCGCTGGCCAATCAGGACACATGCGTGTCTGCACTCAGAGGTGAGGGGGTGGGGGTTTATCTCATGCAGTTACATTTTTAGAGAAGTGTAAACTAAATAAATAATTTTGGTTGTCTTTTAATTAAATTTTTCTGAGTCATGTTGCCAGTGAATATTTGTAGCATTACAGACGATCACAGGTGAATGATATCTTGACTAGCCGTGCTGTGGTGTGAGTACAGGACCATTGACTCTCTCTCCTTTACAGCACTGAGACAGATCATACTGACCAGTGGAACTCTGCTGAAGGAAGACATACACAAGGTCAGTTCTGTGTGTGGTATTCTTCTATAATCCTTCCCCATAGTGTTTATGATACTGTGTGTGTGTGGTATTCTATAAACCTTCCCCATAGTGTTTGAGACTGTGTGTGGTATTCTTCTATAAACCTTCCCCATAGTGTTTATGATACTGTGTGTGTGTGGTATTCTATAAACCTTCCCCATAGTGTTTATGAGACTGTGTGTGTGTGGTATTCTATAAACCTTCCCCATATTGTTTATGATACTGTGTGTGGTATTCTATAAACCTTCCCCATAGTGTTTATGATACTGTGTGTGTGTGGTATTCTATAAACCTTCCCCATAGTGTTTATGATACTGTGTGTGGTATTCTATAATCCTTCCCCATAGTGTTTATGAGACTGTGTGTGGTATTCTATAAACCTTCCCCATAGTGTTTATGATACTGTGTGTGTGTGGTATTCTATAAACCTTCCCCATAGTGTTTATGAGACTGTGTGTGTGTGGTATTCTATAAACCTTCCCCATATTGTTTATGATACTGTGTGTGGTATTCTATAAACCTTCCCCGTAGTGTTTATGATACTGTGTGTGGTATTCTATAAACCTTCCCCGTAGTGTTTATGATACTGTGTATGTGGTATTCTATAATCCTTCCCCATAGTGTTTATGATACTGTGTGTGGTATTCTATAAACCTTCCCCGTAGTGTTTATGATACTGTGTGTGGTATTCTATAAACCTTCCCCATAGTGTTTATGATACTGTGTGTGGTATTCTTCTATAATCCTTCCCCGTAGTGTTTATGATACTGTGTGTGGTATTCTTCTATAATCCTTCCCCATAGTGTTTATGAGACTGTGTGTGTATTCTTCTATAATCCTTGTGTGGTATTCTTCTATAATCCTTCCCCATAGTGTTTATGAGACTGTGTGTGTGGTATTCTTCTATAATCCTTCCCCGTAGTGTTTATGATACTGTGTGTGGTATTCTTCTATAATCCTTCCCCATAGTGTTTATGAGACTGTGTGTGTGTGGTATTCTTCTATAATCCTTCCCCGTAGTGTTTATGATACTGTGTGTGGTATTCTTCTATAATCCTTCCCCATAATGTTTATGATACTGTGTGTGTGGTATTATATAATCCTTCCCCATAGTGTTTATGATACTGTGTGTGGTATTCTTCTATAATCCTTCCCCGTAGTGTTTATGATACTGTGTGTGTGTGGTATTCTTCTATAATCCTTCCCCGTAGTGTTTATGATACTGTGTGTGTGTGGTATTCTTCTATAATCCTTCCCCGTAGTGTTTATGATACTGTGTGTGTGGTATTATATAATCCTTCCCCATAGTGTTTATGATACTGTGTGGTATTATTCTATAATCCTTCCCCATAGTGTTTATGATACTGTGTGTGTAGTGTGAGATTGGTATTCTATAAACCTTCCCCATAGTGTTTATGATACTGTGTGTGTGTGGTATTCTTCTATAATCCTTCCCCGTAGTGTTTATGATACTGTGTGTGTGGTATTATATAATCCTTCCCCATAGTGTTTATGATACTGTGTGTGGTATTCTATAAACCTTCCCCATAGTGTTTATGATACTGTGTGTGGTATTCTATAAACCTTCCCCATAGTGTTTATGAGACTGTGTGTGGTATTCTATAAACCTTCCCCATAGTGTTTATGATACTGTGTGTGTGTGGTATTCTATAAACCTTCCCCATATTGTTTATGATACTGTGTGTGGTATTCTATAAACCTTCCCCATAGTGTTTATGATACTGTGTGTGTGTGGTATTCTATAAACCTTCCCCATAGTGTTTATGATACTGTGTGTGGTATTCTATAAACCTTCCCCATAGTGTTTATGAGACTGTGTGTGGTATTCTTCTATAATCCTTCCCCATAGTGTTTATGATACTGTGTGTGTGTGGTATTCTATAAACCTTCCCCATAGTGTTTATGAGACTGTGTGTGGTATTCTATAAACCTTCCCCATAGTGTTTATGATACTGTGTGTGGTATTCTTAAACCTTCCCCATAGTGTTTATGAGACTGTGTGTGGTATTCTATAAACCTTCCCCATAGTGTTTATGATACTGTGTGTGGTATTCTATAAACCTTCCCCATAGTGTTTATGATACTGTGTGTGTGTGGTATTCTATAAACCTTCCCCATAGTGTTTATGATACTGTGTGTGGTATTCTATAAACCTTCCCCATAGTGTTTATGATACTGTGTGTGGTATTCTATAAACCTTCCCCATAGTGTTTATGAGACTGTGTGTGGTATTCTTCTATAATCCTTCCCCATAGTGTTTATGATACTGTGTGTGTGTGGTATTCTATAAACCTTCCCCATAGTGTTTATGAGACTGTGTGTGGTATTCTTCTATAAACCTTCCCCATAGTGTTTATGATACTGTGTGTGTGTGGTATTCTATAAACCTTCCCCATAGTGTTTATGAGACTGTGTGTGTGGTATTCTATAAACCTTCCCCATATTGTTTATGATACTGTGTGTGGTATTCTATAAACCTTCCCCATAGTGTTTATGATACTGTGTGTGTGTGGTATTCTATAAACCTTCCCCATAGTGTTTATGATACTGTGTGTGGTATTCTATAAACCTTCCCCATAGTGTTTATGATACTGTGTGTGGTATTCTATAAACCTTCCCCGTAGTGTTTATGATACTGTGTGTGGTATTCTATAAACCTTCCCCGTAGTGTTTATGATACTGTGTGTGGTATTCTATAATCCTTCCCCATAGTGTTTATGATACTGTGTGTGGTATTCTTCTATAATCCTTCCCCATAGTGTTTATGATACTGTGTGTGGTATTCTTCTATAATCCTTCCCCGTAGTGTTTATGATACTGTGTGTGGTATTCTATAAACCTTCCCCATAGTGTTTATGATACTGTGTGTGGTATTCTTCTATAATCCTTCCCCGTAGTGTTTATGATACTGTGTGTGGTATTCTTCTATAATCCTTCCCCATAGTGTTTATGATACTGTGTGTGGTATTCTTCTATAATCCTTCCCCATAGTGTTTATGATACTGTGTGTGGTATTCTTCTATAATCCTTCCCCATAGTGTTTATGATACTGTGTGTGGTATTATATAATCCTTCCCCATAGTGTTTATGATACTGTGTGTGTGGTATTATATAATCCTTCCCCATAGTGTTTATGATACTGTGTGTGGTATTCTTCTATAATCCTTCCCCGTAGTGTTTATGATACTGTGTGTGTGTGGTATTCTTCTATAATCCTTCCCCGTAGTGTTTATGATACTGTGTGTGTGGTATTATATAATCCTTCCCCATAGTGTTTATGATACTGTGTGTGGTATTCTATAAACCTTCCCCATAGTGTTTATGATACTGTGTGTGGTATTCTATAAACCTTCCCCATAGTGTTTATGAGACTGTGTGTGTGGTATTCTATAAACCTTCCCCATAGTGTTTATGATACTGTGTGTGGTATTCTTCTATAAACCTTCCCCATAGTGTTTATGATACTGTGTGTGTGGTATTCTATAAACCTTCCCCATAGTGTTTATGATACTGTGTGTGGTATTCTATAAACCTTCCCCATAGTGTTTATGATACTGTGTGTGTGGTATTCTATAAACCTTCCCCATAGTGTTTATGATACTGTGTGTGGTATTCTTAAACCTTCCCCATAGTGTTTATGAGACTGTGTGTGGTATTCTATAAACCTTCCCCATAGTGTTTATGATACTGTGTGTGTGTGGTATTCTATAAACCTTCCCCATAGTGTTTATGATACTGTGTGTGGTATTCTATAAACCTTCCCCATAGTGTTTATTATACTGTGTGTGGTATTCTTAAACCTTCCCCATAGTGTTTATGAGACTGTGTGTGGTATTCTATAAACCTTCCCCATAGTGTTTATGATACTGTGTGTGTGTGGTATTCTATAAACCTTCCCCATAGTGTTTATGATACTGTGTGTGGTATTCTATAAACCTTCCCCATAGTGTTTATGATACTGTGTGTGGTATTCTATAAACCTTCCCCATAGTGTTTATTATACTGTGTGTGTGGTATTCTTCTATAATCCTTCCCCATAGTGTTTATGATACTGTGTGTGTTAATGCCTTCTCTCTCTCTCTCTTCCCCCAGCGTCTCCACGATGTCGTCCTCCCGTTGTGTGTACGCCTGCAGCAGCAGCATGGGGGAGACTGCGGGGCTGGGGGTGTTAGTGGTCAATACGGTAGTGCCCTCCCTCGTAGGGAGCTGTACCGTCTGCTCCTAGCCCTGGTCCTAGTGCCCCCACCTCGATGGCCCCCACCCCTCACCTGTACGGTGTCCATACTCAGTCACGGACGCAGGGATAGGAGCCTGAAGGTAGGGGGAAATATGCATGCAGGTACTGCACAGGCAGGGACCCCCCCACACACACACTGGCTGCAGCCTTTAGGTATGGAGGGAGAGTAGAAGGGTAGGTAGGAATGGAGGGAGGGGGAGTGGATAGAAGTGTAGGTATGGAGGGAGAGTGAGTAGAAGTGTAGGTATGGAGGGAGAGTGAGTAGAAGTGTAGGTATGGACTGGGCTAAATGTATGACTCTCACACACGACTCTGTCAACATCCTGGTGTTTTGTTTTGTTTGTCTGTGTTTAAGCAACCAAGTAAACATTTCTCCTGCCTCATCAATTACACTTGAAATACAAAACGTTCTAATATACACACACAACTACACAACACACACTAACTGGTATAACACACGCCCCATATTTATAAACTGGGTGGTTGTAGCCTAAATGCTGATTGGCTGACAGCTGTGGTATATCAGACCGTAAACCATGGGTATGGCGAAACATTTATTTTTACTGCTCTAATTACGTTGGTAACCAATGGCGATAAGGCACCTCGGGGGTTTGTGGACCCCTTGACTTTTTCCTCATATTGTTACGTTAGTCTTATTCTAAAATGGATTAAAAACAATTGTTTCCCTTCAATCTACACGCAATACCCCATAATGAGAAATCATAAACAGGTTTTTAGATTTTTCTTATGCCAATGTGTTAGTTTATTATTATCACATGAACATAAGTGTTCAGACCCTTTACTCAGTACTTTGTTGAAGGACTGTTGGCAGTGATTACAGCCTTGAGTCTTCTTGGGTATGATGCTTCAAGCTTGGCACCTGTATTTGGGGAGTTTCTCCCATTCTTCTCTGCAGATCCTCTCAAGCTCGTGTCAGGTTGGCTGCGGAGCATTGCTGCCCATCCAACCTGTGCCTCGACATTCAGAGACTTGTTCCAAAACCACTTGTGCGTTGTCTTGGCTGTGTGCTTAGGGTCATTGTCCTGTTGGAAGGTGAACCTTCACCTCAGTCAGGTCCTGAGCTCTTTGTTTTCATCAAGAATCTCTCTGCACTTTGCTCCGTTCCTCTTTCCATTGATCCTGACCAGTCTCCTAGTCCCTGCCACTGGAAAACATCCCCACAGCATGGTGCCGCCACCACCATGCTTCACCGTAGGGATGGTGCCAGGTTTCCTCCAGACATGACACTTGGCATTCAGGCCAAAGAGTTCAATCTTGGTTTCATCAGACCAGAGAATATTGTTTCTCATGGTCTGAGAGTCCTTTAGGTGCCTCTTGGCAAACTCCAAGCGGGCTGTCATGCGCCTTTTACTGAGAAGAGGCTTCCATCTGGCCACTCTACCATAAAGGCCTGGTTGGTGATGTGCTGCGGAGATGGTTGTCCTTCTGGAAGGTTCGCCCATCGCCACAAAGGAACTCTAGAGCTCTGTCAGAGTGACCAATGTGTTCTTGGTCACCTCCCTGACCAAGGCCCTTCTACCACGATTGCTCAGTTTGGTCGGATGGCCAGCTCTAGGAAGAGTCTTGGTGGTTCCAAACTTCTTCCATTTTAGAATGATGGAGGCCACTGTGTTCTTGGGGACCTTCAATGCTGCAGGAATGTTTTGGTACACTTCCCTAGATCTGTGCCTCGACACAATCCTGTCTCGGAGCTCTATGGACAATTCCTTCGACCTCATGGCTTGGTTTTTGCTCTGACATGCACTGTCAACTGTGGGACCTTACAGTGGGGCAAAAAAGTATTTAGTCAGCCACCAATTGTGCAAGTTCTCCCACTTAAAAAGATGAGGCCTGTTATTTTCATCATAGGTACACTTCAACTATGACAGACAAAATGAGAAAAGAAAATCCAGAAAATCACATTGTAGGATTTTTAATGAATTTATTTGCAAATTATGGTGGAAAATAAATATTTGGTCAATAACAAAAGTTTCTCAATACTTTTATATACCCTTTGTTGGCAATGACAGAGGTCAAATGTTTTCTGTAAGTCTTCACAAGGTTTTCACACACTGTTGCTGGTATTTTGGCCTATTCCTCCATGCAGATCTCCTCTAGAGCAGTGATGTTTTGGGGCTGTTGCTGGGCAACATGGACTTTCAACTCCCTCCAAAGATTGTCTATGGGGTTGAGATCTGGAGACTGGCTTGGCCACTCCAGGACCTTGAAATGCTTCTTACGAAGCCACTCCTTCGTTTCCCGGGCAGTGTGTTTGGGATCATTGTCATGCTGAAAGACCCAGCCACGTTTCATCTTCAATGCCCTTGCTGATGGAAGGTTTTCACTCAAAATCTCACGATACATGGCCCCATTCATTCTTTCCTTTACACGGATCAGTCGTCGTGGTCCCTTTGCAGAAAAACAGCCCAAAGCATGATGTTTCCACCCCCATGTTTCACAGTAGGTATGGTGTTCTTTGGATGCAACTCAGCATTCTTTGTCCTCCAAACACGATGAGTTGAGTTTTTACCAAAAAGTTATATTTTGGTTTCATCTGACCATATGACATTCTCCCAATCTTCTCTGGATCATCCAAATGCTCTCTAGCAAACTTCAGACGGGCCTGGGCATGTACTGGCTTAAGCAGGGGGACACGTCCAGGCACTGCATGATTTGTGTCCCTGGCGGCGTAGTGTGTTACTGATGGTAGGCTTTCTTACTTTGGTCCCAGCTCTCTGCAGGTCATTCACTAGGTCCCCCCGTGTGGTTCTGGGATTTTTGCTCACCGTGAGATCTTGCGTGGAGCCCCAGCTCGAGGGAGATTATCAGTGGTCTTGTACAGTGCCTTGCGAAAGTATTCAGCCCCCTTTGAACTTTGCGAACTTTTGCCACATTTCAGGCTTCAAACATAAAGATATAAAACTATATTTTGGGGAAGAATCAACAACAAGTGGGACACAATCATGAAGTGGAACGACATTTATTGGATATTTCAAACTTTTTTTAACAAATCTAAAACTGAAAAATTGGGCGTGCAAAATTATTCAGCCCCTTTACTTTCAGTGCAGCAAACTCTCTCCAGAAGTTCAGTGAGGATCTCTGAATGATCCAATGTTGACCTAAATGACTAATGATGATAAATACAATCCACCTGTGTGTAATCAAGTCTCCGTATAAATGCACCTGCACTGTGATAGTCTCAGAGGTCCGTTAAAAGCGCAGAGAGCATCATGAAGAACAAGGAACACACCAGGCAGGTCCGAGATACTGTTGTGAAGAAGTTTAAAGCCGGATTTGGATACAAAAAGATTTCCCAAGCTTTAAACATCCCAAGGAGCACTGTGCAAGCGATAATATTGAAATGGAAGGAGTATCAGACCACTGCAAATCTACCAAGACCTGGCCGTCCCTCCAAACTTTCAGCTCATACAAGGAGAAGACTGATCAGAGATGCAGCCAAGAGACCCAAAGATCACTCTGGATGAACTGCAGAGATCTACAGCTGAGGTGGGAGACTCTGTCCATAGGACAACAATCAGTCGTATATTGCACAAATCTGGCCTTTATGGAAGTGGCAAGAAAGCCATTTCTTAAAGATATCCATAAAAAGTGTCGTTTAAAGTTTGCCACAAGCCACCTGGGAGACACACCAAACATGTGGAAGAAGGTGCTCTGGTCAAATGAAACCAAAATTGAACTTTTTGGCAACAGTGCAAAATGTTATGTTTGGCGTAAAAGCAACACAGCTCATTACCCTGAACACACCATCCCCACTGTCAAACATGGTGGTGGCAGCATCATGGTTTGGGCCTGCTTTTCTTCAGCAGGGACAGGGAAGATGGTTAAAATTGATGGGAAGATGGATGGAGCCAAATACAGGACCATTCTGGAAGAGAACCTGATGGAGTCTGCAAAAGTCCAGACCTGAATCTAATCGAGAATCTGTGGAAAGAACTGAAAACTGCTGTTCACAAATACTCTCCATCCAACCTCACTGAGCTCGAGCTGTTTTGCAAGGAGGAATGGGAAAAAATTTCAGTCTCTCGGTGTGCAAAACTGATACGACTACCGCCCCGTAGCACTCACTTCCGTCATCATGAAGTGCTTTGAGAGACTAGTCAAGGACCATATCACCTCCACCCTACCTGACACCCTAGACCCACTCCAATTTGCTTACCGCCCAAATAGGTCCACAGACGATGCAATCTCAACCACACTGCACACTGCCCTAACCCACCTGGACAAGAGGAATACCTATGTGAGAATGCTGTTCATCGACTACAGCTCGGCATTCAACACCATAGTACCCTCCAAGCTCGTCATCAAGCTCGAGACCCTGGGTCTCGACCCCGCCCTGTGCAACTGGGTACTGGACTTCCTGACGGGCCGCCCCCAGGTGGTGAGGGTAGGCAACAACATCTCCTCCCCGCTGATCCTCAACACGGGGGCCCCACAAGGGTGCGTTCTGAGCCCTCTCCTGTACTCCCTGTTCACCCACGACTGCGTGGCCACGCACGCCTCCAACTCAATCATCAAGTTTGCGGACGACACAACAGTCGTCCGCAAACTTGATGATTGAGTTGGAGGCGTGCGTGGCCACGCAGTCGTGGGTGAACAGGGAGGCTTGATTACCAACAACGACGAGACTGCCTACAGGGAGGAGGTGAGGGCCCTCGGGGTGTGGTGTCAGGAAAATAACCTCACACTCAACGTCAACAAAACTAAGGAGATGATTGTGGACTTCAGGAAACAGCAGAGGGAACACCCCCCTATCCACATCGATGGAACAGTAGTGGAGAGGGTAGCTAGTTTTAAGTTCCTCGGCATACACATCACAGACAAACTGAATTTGTCCACTCACACTGACAGCGTCGTGAAGAAGGCGCAGCAGCGCCTATTCAACCTCAGGAGGCTGAAGAAATTCGGCTTGTCACCAAAGGCACTCACAAACTTCTACAGATGCACAATCGAGAGCATCCTGGCGGGCTGTATCACCGCCTAGTACGGCAACTGCTCCGCCCTCAACCGTAAGGCTCTCCAGAGGGTAGTGAGGACTGCACAACGCATCACCGGGGGCAAACTACCTGCCCTCCAGGACACCTACACCACCCGTTGTTACAGGAAGGCCATAAAGATCATCAAGGACATCAACCACCCGAACCACTGCCTGTTCACCCCGCTATCATCCAGAAGGCGAGGTCAGTACAGGTGCATCAAAGCTGGGACCGAGAGACTGAAAAACAGCTTCTATCTTAAGGCCATCAGACTGTTAAACAGCCACCACTAACATTGAGTGGCTGCTGCCAACACACTGTCATTGACACTGACCCAACTCCAGCCATTTTAATAATGGGAATTGATGGGAAATGATGTAAATATATCACTAGCCACTTTAAACAATGCTACCTTATATAATGTTACTTACCCTACATTATTCATCTCATATGCATATGTATATACTGTACTCTACATCATCGACTGCATCCTTATGTAACACTTGTATCACTAGCCACTTTAACTATGCCACTTTGTTTACTTTGTCTACACACTCATCTCATATGTATATACTGTACTCGATACCATCTACTGTATGCTGCTCTGTACCATCACTCATTCATATATCCTTATGTACATGTTCCTTATCCCCTTACACTGTGTATAAGACAGTAGTTTTGGAATTGTTAGTTAGATTACTTGTTGGTTATCACTGCATTGTCGGAACTAGAAGCACAAGCATTTCGCTACACTCGCATTTAACATCTGCTAACCATGTGTATGTGACAAATAAAATTTGATTTGATTTGATGGAGACATACCCCAAGCGACTTACAGCTGTAATCGCAGCAAAAGGTGGCGCTACAAAGTATTAACTTAAGGGGGCTGAATAATTTTGCACGCCCAATTTTTCTGTTTTTGATTTGTTAAAAAAGTTTGAAATATCCAATAAATGTCGTTCCACTTCATGATTGTGTCCCACTTGTTGTTGATTCTTCACAAAAAAATAGTTTTATATCTTTGTTTGAAGCCTGAAATGTGGCAAAAGGTCGAAGTTCAAGGGGGCCAAATACTTTCGCAAGGCACTGTATGTCTTCCATTTCCTAATAATTGCTCCCACAGTTGATTTCTTCAAACCAAGCTGCTTACCTATTGCAGATTCAGTCTTCCCAGCCTGGTGCAGGTCTACAATTTTGTTTTTGGTGTCCTTTGACAGCTCTTTGGTCTTGGCCATAGTGGAGTTTGGAGTGTGACTGTTTGAGGTTGTGGACAGGTGTCTTTTTATACTTATAACAAGTTCAAACAGGTGCCATTAACACAGGTAATGAGTGGAGGACAGAGGAGCCTCTTAAAGAAGTTACAGGTCTGTGAGAGCCAGAAATCTTGCTTGTTTGTAGGTGACCAAATACTTATTTTCCACCATAATTTGCAAATAAATTCATTAAAAATCCTACAATTTGATTTTCTGGATTTTTTTTTCTCATTTTGTCTGTCATAGTTGAAGTGAACCTATGATGAAAATTACAGGCTCTCTCATATTTTTAAGTGGGAGAACTTGGACAATTGGTGGCTGACTAAATACTTTTTTGCCCCACTGTATATAGACAGGTGTGCCTTTCCAAATCATGTCCAATCAGTTTAATTTACCACAGGTGGACTCCAAGTTGTAGAAACATCTCAAGGATGATCAATGAAAACAAGATGCACCTGAGTTTAATTTAGTCTCATAGCAAAGGGTCTGAATACTTATGTAAATAAGGTTTTTCAGTTTTTTAAATTTTATTTGCAATAAATACATACCCTATTATGACAAAGTAAAAACAGGTTATTGTGTGTAGTAGATTGGTGAGATTTCTTTCTTCATTTAATTCATTTTTAGAATAAGGCTGTAACATAATGTAGAAAAAGTGAAGAGGTCAGAATACTTTACGAATGCACTATATTTAAAGGAAAACGCTACCCAAAAACTGTCTTTTGGTATTTGTTTAATTCATCCACTGTTGATATAGTCCCAAGAAATGTTTTGCAGGTCAGCAATCAGGTTTTGTCTTTGAAAAAGGAAAACTGTCGGCAATCAAGTTGTCGGCAATCAAGTTAACTGTGAATAAAATGAATGTTTTGGGAGAGTCAATGAGAGTTTCGCGGTGTCATGTTACACTCAGGCTGTTGACTAGTTAGACAGGTTTAGAGATACTCTAGGAAAATGTGTATATATCGTAGGAGTATTTACCACCTGTACGGTTATTTTCACCTTTTTGTTAGCTCAGGCAAATGTTAGTCCATAGTGAAATGTACTGGAATAGTGACCTTTGGAATGCACTTGCTTACTGATCTTACTCTCCATCTGTGTCTCTGTTTCTGCCCCTCTCCTCAGGTCTCCTCCTTCTGCACTGAGGCCCTGACCATATGCAACTCCCTTCTCCACCCCCGCACCCCATCCCTCTGCCTCCCAATGCCCCCCCTCGCCCTCAAACCCAGCCCTGCCACTTCCCTCCTCACCCCTTCCCAGGCCTCCAGCCTCACCCTCCCCACTCTCCTCGGAGGGCCCTTCCCAGGCCGACACTCACTCGGCCTTGGCCACACCCTCCTAGGTTCCCTGGACAACCACCTGTCTCTGGTTCCTCCGGGGCTCTCTGGCCAGGGCTCTACCCCAGGAGACCTGCTCCTTTCCCCCCATCAGGGCGAGCTGGCAGGGCTGGGGCTCTCAGAGGGCCAGAGACCCGTCTTCATCCGTTACGACAAAGAGGAAGCGGAGGATGTGGAGATTTCACTGGAGAGCGACTCAGACGATAGTGTTGTCATCTTCCCACGGGGGATGCTGATGTTAGAGAACCAAGATGGCATCAGCACCGTGGCCACTCTCCCCGTGTCTTCCTTAGTACCTAGTGGGGTCACTCTCCCCGTACCCGGTCCAGGGGACGACCCAGGCGGTGACATCTCCCTCCCCCTCGCCAATGACCTCCCCTCCACCTCCCTCCCTCACCCTCTCCTCCCCTCCTCCTCCGCTCCTAACTCCATCAACTCATTCCCTCCAGCTCCACTAGCCTCTCTGGTTCCCCCCCTCAACTCCACCGGCGTGACCCAGCTCGGTGCTCCCTCTGTGGGGCTAGGAGTTGGGGCTGACTCCCTCCCTGGAGCCCAGCTCCAGCAGATGTTGCTTCAGGGCCAGTCACCAGTCCCAGGTCAGCCCACGCCACTGGGTCTCCCCATACAGGTAAAATCACTAAGAAATGTGAGTTATAGATATCTCATTAAAAGCAAGTCTGTGAAGTGGTAGATCTGTTCTATGTGCACTATTTCTATGTTTCCCCCCTTAAGTTTAGTTTTTACGTCCGGTTTTGTACACCAGATTTGAATAGCTGAAAATACTATATTTTGGGTTATTTAAAAGATATGTGGTGCAATGGTTCTCTACACTATGCATTGCTTGTTTCACAACATGACCCAACAGATGTTTTTAAAGTGTTCTACCTCTGTCTACAGATGCTCCAGAACCAGCTAGCTCAGCCCAGCAGAGCCCTACAGCAGCAACAGGCCAGTGAGGAAGATCATTCTGTTATTAATATCAACAGCTCTGATGAGGAAGAGGAGGAGGATGAAGAGATGGAGGATGAGGATGAGCTGGGAGAGGAGGAGGATGAGGAGGGGTTGGAGGATGAAGAAGAAGAGGAAGAAGGGAGCGATTTCCCCGATGAAGAAGAAGAGTTTTATGGAGAAGAGTTTGACGACTATGAGGAGGAAGAGGGGGAGGAGGAAGAAGAGGAGGAGGATGAGGAGGAAGAGGAGGGAGAGATCAGGCCGTTGGACAGAGAAGGGAGGAGAGGAGGAATGGGGAGGGAGGAAGGAGAGGTGCTCAGAGAAGTGCCGGAGGATGGAGGGATGGGCAGATTCTGTGTGGAGGGAGAGATGGAAGGAGGTATAGAGGAGCTGGGGACTAACAGAAGGGTGTACGGGGAAGAAGGGGTGAAGGCTCAGGAGGTAGAGAGCATCGGTGTGCTGGAGGAAGAGAGGGAAGGAGAGGAGGATGACGCTGATGGAATGAACGACCCGACAATGCCTCAGATTCTCTGTGTGACGGGCGGAGCTCTGGAAGAGAGGGATGAGCTAGGGGAGGGGCATGGGCAGGAAGTGGGGTCATGTGAGCAGCAGGGAGCTGATCGCCCAGAGGCAACGTCCTCTTCTGAAGGCCCCACCCCTCAACACAAACAGGAGGCAGAGCCTGCACAGGAAGTGAGGGTGGGCGGCAGCGACCAGCCGTCCAATCAGGGAGAAGAACCAGCAAAACAGGGCGGGGACTCTGCTAAAGAGGAAGTTAAGCCATCAGCCGCTCCGAGCGAGACAGAGGGGGAGGAGCCTGAACGAGAGAAAGGAGCAGAAGAGGGAGAGGAGGATGGAGAAGAGGATGGGAGAGGGATGAAGAGGAAGAGGGAGGTAGAGGAGGAAGGAACAGGACAGGGCACAGAGAAGAAAAAGGTAAGAACTCTTTCTCAGACCATCTTTAACCAATTCACATTCCAAGCCTTTTAGCTGATTTTACAACACATTTTCTCATGAGTGACTTCCTTGGTCATGGTTTGTGTGTAGATACAGTGAGCTCCGTAAGTCTTGGGACAGTGAATGTTTTTTTGTCTCTGTACTCCTGCACTTTGAAATGATATAATGACTGAGGTTAAAGTGCAGACTGTCAGATTTAATTGGAGGTTAACTGGATGCTCCTATGATTACGGATAATCCTGAATGAATCGTGAATAATAATGATGAGTGAGAAAGTTAGAAGCTCAAATATCAGATCCCCCCAAAAATGCTAACCCCCCCCCAGTTCTTGTAATGGTGACAGGTTAGCATGTCGTGGGCGTATGATATTTGTGCATCTTTCTCACTCATCGTTATTCACGCTTCATTCAGGACAATCTGTAGTCATTGTAGCATCCGCATTAATGTAGGAGTGTTTAGAAACATATTCTATTCTTATTCACAATAAAAGTGACTCCAGAATGGCACAATACATTATTTACCATTCATTATTATAATCTGAAACACAACCAGAACAAACAAAAATGCATCCAACAAGTTTGTAGAGTCACAAGCTTGATGTATCATTGCATGCTATGAATATGGGACCAAATACTCAACTTTTGACAACGTTAATAAACAGCAGTGAATTTGTCCCAATACTTTTGGTCTCCTACAATGTGGGGGACCATGTATAAAAAGTGCTGTAATTTCTAAACGGTTCACCCCGTTATGGATGAAAATACCCTCAATTAAAGCTGACGCCACTTTAACCTCAAGTCATTGTATAAATTCAAATCCAGAGTACAAAACAACTGTCCCCGTTTTGGACCAAGTATCTGTTTTAAGATACAAAATGCTAGTTAATGACTGTTGTCCGGTTCCTTAGCCACAGAATAATGTAAATCTAACCTGTGTTTCTGTTTTCTCTCTGTCTCGTCTGTCTCTCTCACACTCATTCAGTTGGATGAAGAAGTCATGGCGTCCATGTTGGCTGATTTTGTAGCCTGCCCTCCAGACGACGAGGAAAAGGGTCCCTCAGCATCCAACCTCCCCTCTTAAAGATGTCCAGCCATGGCTTCGTCACCAAACCATCAGAACAACTTGTTTTCTACCCCCTTCTTATAGTCTCACATAAGGTTTCAAAATTCTCAGGTTTTCCCGACATCTCGGTTGCGAAGACTCCCAGAATCGTGAGGGAATAAAGCATGAAGTCCTCCGATCAGAATTTCTGGGAAACCTGTGTATTTTGAGACTGTTACCGCTGCATTTTGCCTCCGTCTCACACTACTATTCATTACCAACCTGCAGCTTAGACAATGTTGAAAACATTGAAAATTGCCATATAGTCTCTGTATGATTTGTTGTTTATTTCATCGGAAATCGACTTCCACACGTTTTTAGATGTTGGAGATGGAATGTTCCTAAAATAAAAATGAGGATTTGACTTCCAGGAAAGTGAAAGCATTTGTAATACACTCTGGACTCCATATTCAATTCATATTATATAAATATATATAAATAAACCACCAGTTAGGTTAGTTTACATCAACCTTAAAGTCTTGGGACATCAAATGATTGAAAGACACAGCAGTGAAGACTGCAGCTCTTCAGTACTACTGTGTGGTACCCTACAGTTAGTGAGTGTAGTCGTGGTGGTGGTAGTACTGCTGTGTGGTACCCTACAGTTAGTGAGTGTAGTCGTGGTGGTGGTAGTACTGCTGTGTGGTACCCTACAGTTAGTGAGTGTAGTCGTGGTGGTGGTAGTACTGCTGTGTGGTACCCTACAGTTAGTGAGTGTAGTTGTGGTGGTAGTACTGCTGTGTGGTACCCTACAGTTAGTGAGTGTAGTCGTGGTGGTGGTAGTACTGCTGTGTGGTACCCTACAGTTAGTGAGTGTAGTCGTGGTGGTGGTAGTACTGCTGTGGTGGTAGTACTGCCCTACAGTTAGTGAGTGTAGTTGTGGTGGTAGTACTGCTGTGTGGTACCCTACAGTTAGTGAGTGTAGTACTGCTGTGTGGTGGTAGTACTGTACTGCTGTGTGGTACCCTACAGTTAGTGAGTGTAGTCGTGGTGGTGGTAGTACTGCTGTGTGGTACCCTACAGTTAGTGAGTGTAGTCGTGGTGGTGGTAGTACTGCTGTGTGGTACCCTACAGTTAGTGAGTGTAGTCGTGGTGGTGGTAGTACTGCTGTGTGGTACCCTACAGTTAGTGAGTGTAGTCGTGGTGGTGGTAGTACTGCTGTGTGGTACCCTACAGTTAGTGAGTGTAGTCGTGTTAGTAGTAGTGTGGTTTTGGTCACCTATCATGTTCATGTTTTTGAGGTCTTATATACAGTATCAATTCTTTTTGTTATAAAATAAATCAACTTCAAAGACAACTGCTGAAAGTCTCTCTTGATGTTTCAGATGAAGTTTTAGTTTGACTTTGGGAATTTATTAACTCATGAATGCTTAATTTAGGTTTCACTTTTAGAGGGGTTTTTTTCAGCCTACATAGCACTGTGCTACTCTACTTTTTAAAACAGGAAGTGTGTTGAGTGCTGTGCAATATCTAGTATATTAGTCTGTGCAATGCAGGCTGAGCTGTGATCATTTTATTACTCAACTCATAGTCTCTTGTGGACAGACATCGTAAAGATTTTAGTTCTGGGCTAACCAAGATTACTCATAGCAGAACTATCAGTAGCCATGGGGCATCTTGACTGAAAGGTCCCAGAAGTGTCTTGTGTGACCAGTATTACTCGAAGAGGAACTATTGACGATGATAAACCAATGATAAGTGCAACTGGCAAGAAGCCAATGGAAGGACGTTCACTAGTAGACAATCTAGTACCATGTTGACACTAGGTTATAACCTAGTAACAGACTGAGACGGTCAGAATGTCTGACACACACACACACTCTAGGGATGACGTCACCATTTGGGGGGTGCTTCTAGAGAGTTTAGGCTGCAGATTTGGTCTGAGGGGAGTAGAATGGAACAGCTGTGTTCTGTAGAACACTACAGAATGTTTCAGAATGATGGAATGTTTAGAACAGACATGATTCTAATCCACAGGATGGAGATTCTACACATGACAAAATAGAATGTCCGATCTCTCCCACTTGGACTGAACACACACGGCAGACAATCTGTAGATATTCTCAGACCACATCTTGGATAGCAGCCTGGTCTCAGACTAGATGTAAACTAAGTCCGGAATACTCTTATTATGATAGGTTACATTTGGTATGGTTACATAAGACCGAAGATTACTTCAGGCCAAAATTAAAGTAGGGTGGTTGGACGGTTTTGTGTATAACGCGAACGTCTAGCAACCCAAAGGTTGTGCGTTAGAATCTCATAATTTTAGCTAATTAGCTACTCTTACTACTTTTTAGATACTTTGCAACTGCTTATCATGTTAGTTAACAATTCCCCTAACCATTTAACCTAACTCCTAACCCCTAGCCTAGCTAACGTTGGCCACCTAGCCAACATTAGCCACAACACATTGGAATTTGTAACATATTGTACAAATTGCATTTCCTAACATATAATTTGAAATGGATGATGGACGTCCACAAATGAATACATACCGCCGGAAACACATCATACAGTACGATACTAATTGGAGCGTTCCAGGATTTACATTGCTTATGTTACGTCTACCCCTGAGTCCAGGCTGTGCATAGAAGCTATTAGCAGAATGACTAACAGGATGCTTGTTGGCATGCAGTAAAAGTTGCAAGTGTTCATATTTTCTACATTATAGAATAATAGTGAACACATCAAAACTATGAAATTGCAAAAATGGAATCTTTTAGTAACCAAAAAATTGTTAAACAAATAAAAACATATTTTTTCACGTTTGACAACTTTGCACACTTGAATGAGTAGGTGTGTCCAAACTTCTGACTGGTACTATATGTTTGTATTTATTAATTGATGCGTTGGACCTGTTAACTGAAATGTTTACTGCTGCAGGTCTAAAGCCACAGACAAATAATAGTCCTCTGTAACTTATCTAACTTTTCCAGCTATGTGATATTTCATAGTTTTGATGTCTTCACTATTATTCTACAATGTAAAAATCAGAAAAACCCTTGAATGAGCAGGTGTGTCCTAACTTGTCTGGTACTGTATGTGAGAACCTAACTTGTCTGGTACTGTATGTGAGAACCTAACTTGTCTGGTACTGTATGTGAGAACCTAACTTGTCTGGTACTGTATGTGAGAACCTAACTTGTCTGGTACTGTATGTGAGAACCTAACTTGTCTGGTACTGTATGTGAGAACCTAACTTGTCTGGTACTGTATGTGAGAACCTAACTTGTCTGGTACTGTATGTGAGAACCTAACTTGTCTGGTACTGTATGTGAGAACCTAACTTGTCTGGTACTGTATGTGAGAACCTAACTTGTCTGGTACTGTATGTGAGAACCTAACTTGTCTGGTACTGTATGTGAGAACCTAACTTGTCTGGTACTGTATGTGAGAACCTAACTTGTCTGGTACTGTATGTGAGAACCTAACTTGTCTGGTACTGTATGTGAGAACCTAACTTGTCTGGTACTGTATGTGAGAACCTAACTTGTCTGGTACTGTATGTGAGAACCTAACTTGTCTGGTACTGTATGTGAGAACCTAACTTGTCTGGTACTGTATGTGAGAACCTAACTTGTCTGGTACTGTATGTGAGAACCTAATTTGAATGTCAAGTCATATTTTCTCCGAATGCATTTCCTTTTTTATAATTCTCGGTATTAAGACTTCCCTACAGGGGTTGTCTAAAGAGGACATCTGAAATGACACTAATACACCATTGTATATTATATATAACAGTGTGTAAACTATTGTATGGAGGTGTATGCTGAGGAGCGATGCTTGTGTTTACATATTTTTGGACTGCAGGTTTTGAAAGATCTCTCCGATAGTGATTGTTTGTCAACCTTATCTGTCTGTAGGGACTCGTTGGTGTGCTTCCTTGTGCGAGAGCGTGGAATGGGGAGCAGAGGACGGGTGTGTGTAGACCTAAAAAAAAGGGAGAAAGGGAGAGTGAGAAGCCAATTCATTAGTTTGGAAATGTGGACAGGTAGTAAAACCATGTAAATGATCGAGAAAAGGGAGAGATGTGGTCTCATCAGAGAGGATGTTTGCAACATAGCAGATTGCAGTTGGACCACTGAACTGGTGCTCCGTAGTGTGAACAAGCTAACTGTCTGTGAGATTTCAGAGAGAGGGGGGGAAGAGCGGGAGAGTTACTGACACAGAAACAAAGCTGAGGGAGAAAGAGAGAAGCAAAGAGAAGCATTAGACAGTGGACTTTCTGTTCCTTTCACTAACAGCTGAGGTATGTCCTTCCTTTTGACCTTTTTGTTTTTACTGTGGACTGGGTTTGTACCTCAGGGAATGCAAGGTAGAAACCGACTGAAACGCAAGGTCAAAAAGTATAGAACGCTTTGAACCGTTTGAACTTGAAATCCTCTGTTCAGTCATTTGAGGAGACCCGAGAGTATAGATATAGATGTGAGACTGTGCAGTGGTAGTTCTTACCAGTGTAGTTCTGTAAACTACAGTCGTTACTCATATTGTGGTGTACGAGACTAAAACCAGACCGTGTAGTGTCATAAATAACTACCTGCACCTGAATGGTTGACTTAACAGAGTGTGTTTGAATCTGCACTATGTTGTAATTTAAACATGACAAACACAATAGCACACAGTAATTCCCTTTATGGCAATGCTTGGTGTCAGAAATATCTATCTGCATTTCTATGGCTGAAAAGCAGAAGTTTTGCGGTGGTAGTCTTTGAGACCAGGTTGTAGGACAGGGACTGTGGACATTATGTTGTTCTCAAGTTGCGAATGCCGTCTTTTCGTCATTGTCTTCGGAACAAGCTATGTACAGAACCACGCAGCAGAGCACTATTGCCTCTTAACGGGGAAAACCTTTTTAAAGCTGATAGTTTCAACCTTTTAAAACGACATGAATACCACCAACTGGTGCATGATGTATTTCACAATGAGCCACTGTTCCAGTTCGTCGGCTAGCTGGCTCAACACTCACCGTACAGTCTACTACAGACTAAAGGATTGGGTTACTCCCAGAATGCTATAATAGAACACAAATACCACTGACACAAAGGGGTGATAATAGAAATAGAATTAATAGAATACATTAATAGAATTCTGGCTCAACTCTCACAGTAAATTCTAATGCCTGAAGGATTGGAATACCCTTAGAATGCTATTATAATAGAACACCGACACCAATCTTTCTACACAAAGATGTGATATTTCTGTTTAGCTGCTTCTACATCTGCATTGCTTCCTGTTTGGGGTTTTAGGCTGGGTTTCTGTACAGCACTTTGAGATATTAGCTGATGTAAATACATTTGACATCATTGTCTCACCATTGTTTTCGTGGTAATAGAATAAAAGTAGCACTTGCCCCAAGGCATGTGGGTATTAATTTACTTGACTGTTGAAGTAAATTCTGAAGAAAGCCTACACGGGATTGTGCAACCGTTCAACGCTATTGTTTAATACCAATGGCACCACCCACACCGTATCACAGGCAAACATAACCTGTTCTGTGAGAGTTACACTAGCATTTTTTTCACATTTAATCATTTAGCAGGCACTCTTACCCAGAACAACTTACAGTAGTCTATTCCCATGGGACTTGAACCCACAACCCCAGTGTTGCAAGCACTGCTCTACCAACTGAGCCAATACGAAACTACTTGGCAGCACTCTTTGGTTGCTTCACAAATAGCACCTTATTCCCTATATAGTACACTACTTTTGACCAGAGTCCATAGGTGCCTGTTAAAAGTAGTGCACTACATAGGGAATAGGGTGCCATTTTGCAGGCAACATAAGTTAATAAGTGATATCACTGTAGGGAAAGAGCTGAACCGACTACACGCTAGGAAAAAATGACATCTAAAAGCACAGGTGCAAACAGCAGCTTAAAGTGAGGTAAGAGAGAGGTGTTTTCCCAGCTCCACTTCCTGTTTACCTGGATGTCCTCATGGGGTACTGAGTGTATCTACCTGGATATCCTCATGGGGTACTGAGTGTATCTACCTGGATATCCTCATGGGGTACTGAGTGTATCTACCTGGATATCCTCATGGGGTACTGAGTGTATCTACCTGTTTACCTGGATATCCTCATGGGGTACTGAGTGTATCTACCTGTTTACCTGGATATCCTCATGGGGTACTGAGTGTATCTACCTGGATATCCTAATGGGGTACTGAGTGTATCTACCTGTTTACCTGGATATCCTCATGGGGTACTGAGTGTATCTACCTGTTTACCTGATATCCTCATGGGGTACTGAGTGTATCTACCTGGATATCCTCATGGGGTATTGAGTGTATCTACCTGTTTACCTGGATATCCTCATGGGGTACTGAGTGTATCTACCTGTTTACCTGGATATCCTCATGGGGTACTGAGTGTATCTACCTGTTTACCTGGATATCCTCATGGGGTACTGAGTGTATCTACCTGTTTACCTGATATCCTCATGGGGTACTGAGTGTATCTACCTGGATGTCCTCATGGGGTACTGAGTGTATCTACCTGGATGTCCTGATGGGGTACTGAGTGTATCTACCTGGATAGCAGGGGTACTTCCTGTTTACCTGGATATCCTCATGGGGTACTGAGTGTATCTACCTGGATATCCTCATGGGGTACTGAGTGTATCTACCTGGATATCCTCATGGGGTACTGAGTGTATCTACCTGGATATCCTCATGGGGTACTGAGTGTATCTACCTGGATATCCTCATGGGGTACTGAGTGTATCTACCTGGATATCCTCATGGGGTACTGAGTGTATCTACCTGGATATCCTCATGGGGTACTGAGTGTATGTACCTGGATATCCTCATGGGGTACTGAGTGTATCTACCTGGATATCCTCATGGGGTACTGAGTGTATCTACCTGTTTACCTGGATATCCTCATGGGGTACTGAGTGTATCTACCTGTTTACCTGGATATCCTCATGGGGTAATGAGTGTATCTACCTGTTTAGCTGGATATCCTCATGGGGTACTGAGTGTATCTACCTGTTTACCTGGATATCCTCATGGGGTACTGAGTGTATCTACCTGTTTACCTGGATATCCTCATGGGGTAATGAGTGTATCTACCTGGATATCCTCATGGGGTACTGAGTGTATCTACCTGTTTACCTGGATATCCTCATGGGGTAATGAGTGTATCTACCTGTTTAGCTGGATATCCTCATGGGGTACTGAGTGTATCTACCTGGATATCCTCATGGGGTACTGAGTGTATCTACCTGGATATCCTCATGGGGTACTGAGTGTATCTACCTGGATATCCTCATGGGGTACTGAGTGTATCTACCTGGATATCCTCATGGGGTACTGAGTGTATCTACCTGGATATCCTCATGGGGTACTGAGTGTATCTACCTGGATATTACTGAGTGTATCTACCTGGATATCCTCATACTGAGTGTATCTACCTGGATATCCTAATGGGGTACTGAGTGTATCTACCTGTTTACCTGGATATCCTCATGGGGTACTGAGTGTATCTACCTGTTTACCTGGATATCCTCATGGGGTACTGAGTGTATCTACCTGGATATCCTCATGGGGTACTGAGTGTATCTACCTGTTTACCTGGATATCCTCATGGGGTACTGAGTGTATCTGTTTACCTGGATATCCTCATGGGGTACTGAGTGTATCTACCTGGATATCCTCACCTGGATATCTACCTGGATATCCTCATGGGGTACTGAGTGTATTCCTGGATATCCTCATGGGGTGTTTACCTGGATATCCTCATGGGGTACTGAGTGTATACCTGGATATCCTCATGGGGTAATGAGTGTATCTACCTGGATATCCTCATGGGGTACTGAGTGTATCTACCTGTTTACCTGGATATCCTCATGGGGTAATGAGTGTATCTACCTGTTTAGCTGGATATCCTCATGGGGTACTGAGTGTATCTACAGTACCTGGTATGATACACATAGAACACTTTTATTAAGTTACTTAATCTGTCCCTTCATATGTCAAGGTGATTTCAGAGCTTGAGGGTGTAATTTCCCTCCATTGTAAGTCTAGAGGTACAGGTATGTTCCTAACAGGCGTGTTCTCATAACTGTCTAACTGATGTAGGCTACTCATCCATGCATGTCCTTAAACTCCTCGGTAGAATTGACCCTTAGGCACACAGATGTAGGCTCGTTCCTCCACTACAACAGGGCATTGCATGCCAAGTTGCCAGTAGATGTGGTGACAGTGTTTTGTCATTTTGGAGGTCATAAAATGTTTTGTCAATATGTGTGTGTGTGTGTGTGTGTTAGATGGAGGAGTATAATGTGACAGTTGCTACAGGCACATCAGAGTATTCAGGGACCAATAACTACATATACATTACTCTGGTGGGAGAGAAAGGAGACAGCGAGAGAACAACACTGGATAACCCTGGACTGGACTTCTGTAGAGGAGCGGTGAGTATGGCAGCAGTGTGTGTGTGTGTGTGTGAATTCATGCTCCCAACCCTTCTGTCTCACTCAAAAGGATCAGTATAACATCTCCCGCTCCCTCGTTCTCTCCCCATCTCCCCCTCCCTCCCTCCCTCCCCATCTCCCGCTCCCACCCCCTCCCTCCCTCCCGCTCCCTCCCCATCTCCCACCCCCTCCCTCCCCTCCCTCCCCATCCCTCCCTCCCTCCCGCTCCCTCCCCATCTCCCACCCCCTCCCTCCCTCCCTCCCCATCTCCCCCCCCCCCCCTCCCCTCCCCATCTCCCGCTCCCTCCCCATCTCCCCCCCCTCCCTCCCGCTCCCTCCCCATCTCCCACCACCTCCCTCCCTCCCGCTCCCTCCCCATCTCCCACCCCCTCCCTCCCTCCCTTCTTCCCCATGTCCCGCTCCCTCCCTTCCTCCCCATCTCCTGCTCCCTCCCTTCCTCCCCATCTCCTGCTCCCTCCCTTCCTCCCCATCTCCTGCTCCCTCCCTTCCTCCCCATCTCCTGCTTCCTCCCCATCTCCTTCCCTCCCGCTCCCTCCCCTTCTCCCCATCTCCTGCTCCCTCCCTTCCTCCCCATCTCCCTTCCTCCCCATCTCCTTCCCTCCCTCCCGCTCCCTCCCCCATCTCCCCATCTCCTGCTCCCTCCCTCCCTTCTTCCCCATGTCCCGCTCCTCCCCATTCCTCCCCTCCCTCCCGCTCCCTCCCTTCCTCCCCATCTCCTGCTCCCTCCCTTCCTCCCCATCTCCTGCTCCCTCCCTTCCTCCCCATCTCCTGCTTCCTCCCCATCTCCTTCCCTCCCCTCCCTCCCTTCCTCCCCATCTCCTGCTCCCTCCCTTCCTCCCCATCTCCTGCCCTCCCCATCTCCTTCCCTCCCTCCCGCTCCCTCCCTCCCTCCCCATCTCCCGCTCCCTCCCCATCTCCCGCTCCCTCCCTCCCCTCCAGGTGGATGAATACAAGGTGTGTAGCCCGGGTCCTCTGGGTCGTGTCCTTTTGGTGCGTCTGGAGAAACAGAGGTACTGGGTAGAGGATAACTGGTTTTGTCTCTATGTCACCGTGGCGCCACCAGGTGGTGGTACAGCCCTCACCTTCCCCTGTTACCGCTGGCTCATAGGAGATGTCAAGGTGGAGCTACGAGAAGGCACAGGTAAATGGTAAAACAAAGAGGTTGCCCTTCAAGATAACGATCTCAAGTTTTGTGAAAAAGGTTAGGTTTTGGGGCGAGAAAGCTGATCCTAGATCTGTGTCCTAAATTGGGTGAAAACAAAGGATGAAGGTCAGATAGAGGTTAGAGAAGGATGTGAGTGAGTCATCTCTCTGTCTGTATCCTGTTTTCTTTCTCTCCCCTGCTCTCTCTCACTCCCTCCTTCAGCAATGAGACTCAGTGACGACACCTCTCCTCAGCTTTTGGCTCACAGAAAAGCAGAACTGCAGGAGAGACAGGCGGTATACAGGTCAGTTACATTACAGAAATGTTGTTAGAGACATATGCATCCATTTACAGTATGTGTACATGCACAGACATGAATACACACACTTTTACACACACACACACACACACACACACACACACACACACACACACACACACACACACACACACACACACACACACACACACACACACACACACACACACACACACACACACACACACACACACACACACACACACACACACACACACACACACACACACACACACGTCTCAATTCCAATCCCTCGAGAAACTGAGCCAAGTTCTTGCGGTTGTGTTTGTCTGTTTATCCAGATGGGTTGCATGGGCTCCTGGGATTCCCAAGTGTATTGATGCGAAGACCGAGGCAGACCTTCATCAGGATGTTCGCTTCGACAATGAGAAGAGGAGTGACTTTGAGAGCTCCTTACACTACGCGTGAGTCATACAGACCCCCCCCCCTCCCTTATGCCCTTCCCACATTGCCTAATATACAGTTGAAGTCAGAAGTATACATACACCTTAGCCAAATACATTTAAACTCAGTTTTTCACAATTCCTGACATTTAATATTTAATCCTAGTACAAATTCCCTGCTTTAGGTCAGTTAGGATCACCACTTTATTTTAAGGATGTGAAATGTCAGAATGATAGTAATGAGAATGATTTATTTCAGCTTTTAATTCTTTCACAACATTTCCAGTGGGTCAGACGTTTACATACAATCAATCATTGCCTTTAAATTGTTTAACTTGGGTCAAATGTTTCGGGTAGCCTTCCACAAGCTTTCTACAAGTGAATTTGAGCCCATTCCTCCTGACAGAGCTGGTGTAACTGAGTCAGGTTTGTAAGCCTCCTCGCTCGCACACACTTTTTCAGTTGTGCCCACACATTTTATATGGGACTGAGGTTAGGGCTTTGTGATGGCCACTCCAATACCTTGACTTTGTTGTCCTTAAGCCATTTTGCCACAACTTTGGAAGTATGCTTGGGGTCATTGTCATTGTCCATTTGGAAGACCCATTTTGACCAAGCTTTTAACTTCCTGACTGATGCCTTGAGATGTTGCTTCAATATATACACATGATTTTCCTACCTCATGTTGCCATCTATTTTTTTAAGTGCACCAGTCCCTCCTGCAGCAAAGCACCCCCACAACATGATGCTGCCACTGCCGTGCTTCATGGTTGGGATGGTGTTCTTCGGCTTGCAAGCCTCCCCCTTTTTCCTCCAAACATAACGATGGTCATTATGGCCAAACAGTTCTATTTTTGTTTCATCAGAACAGAGGGAATTTCTCGAAAAAGTATGATTTTTGTCCCCATGTGCAGTTGCAAACCGTAGTCTGGCTTTTTTATGCCGGTTTTGGAGCAGTGGCTTCTTCCTTGCTGAGATGCCTTTCAGGTTATGTCGATATAGGACTCGTTTTCCTGTGGATATAGATACTTTTGTACCCGTTTCCTCCAGCATCTTCACAAGGTCCTTTGCTGCTGTTCTGGGATTGATTTGCATTTTTCGCACCAAAGTACGTTCATCTCTAGGAGACAGAACGCGTCTCCTTCCTGAGCGGTAAGATGGCTGCATGGTCCCATGGTGTTTATTCCAATTCCAATTGACTCAGGCTAATTGACATCATTTATCAGAAGCTTCTAAAGCCATAACATCATTTTCTGTCATTTTCCAAGCTGTTTAAAGATACAGTCAACCTACTGTATGTAAACTTCTGACCCACTGGAATTGTGATACAGTGAATTATAAGTGAAATAATCTGTCTCTAAACAATTGCTGGAAAGATTACTTGTGTCATGCACAAAGTAGATGTCCTGACTGACTTACCAAAACTATAGTTTGTTAACAAGAAATTTGTGGAGTGGTTGAAAAACGAGTTTTAATGACTCCAACCTAAGTGTATGTAAACTTCCGACTTCAACTGTAGTAGCTTCCTTATTTTAAGAAAATGTGTTTGAAAATGTTTTTTCCTGTTGTCTCTCTTTCTTTTCTCCCTCCCTCCCTCCCTCCCTCCCTCCCTCCCTCCCTCCCTCCCTCCCTCCCTCCCTCCCTCCCTCCCCATCCCTCATTCCCTCCCCCATCCCTCCCTCCCTCCCTCCCCATCCCTCATTCCCTCCCCATCCCTCATTCCCTCCCCATCCCTCATTCCCTCCCTCCATTCCCTCCCCATCCCTCATTCCCTCCCCATCCCTCATTTCCCTCCATCCCTCATTCCCTCCCCATCCCTCATTCCCTCCCCATCCCTCATTCCCTCCCCATCCCTCATTCCCTCCCCATCCCTCATTCCCTCCCCATCCCTCATTCCCTCCCTCCCTCCCTCCCTCTCTCCCTCCCCATCCCTCATTCCCTCCCCATCCCTCATTCCCTCCCCATCCCTCATTCCCTCCCCATCCCTCATTCCCTCCCCCATCCCTCATTCCCTCCCTCCCTCATTCCCTCCCCATCCCTCCTCCCCATCCCTCATTCCCTCCCCATCCCTCATTCCCTCCCCATCCCTCATTCCCTCCCCCCTCTCTCAGTCTTCTAGAGCTGTCTTTGAAGAAGCTAGCCATCAGATTTGGGAAGTCATGGGACAATCTGGAAGACTTCAAACGATGCTTCTGGAAACTCAGGAGCCCCATATCTGGTAGAGTACAGTGGCACATAAATAGACTACAGAATAGAGCATTGTGGGTACTGTTGTACATAATGCTACAGGTACACAACATGGCCAAAGTATTCAACCCGCCCGCCCTTCAGACACACACTATTTAATGACTCCAAAACTGTCCGCCCTGCGGGATATAACCGCGGGGACTGGGGTTATGAGTCAATCGCTAGACTTTCAACGTGGCACCGTTATAGGATGCCACCTTTCCAACAAGTCGGTTAGTAAAATTTCTTCCCTGCTAGAGCTGCCCCATGTCAACTGTAAGTGCTGTTATTGTGAAGTGTACAGAAATGAGATTGCCGAGATCAGTGTGGAATAACTTGATTGGCCTGCACAAAGCCCTGACTTTAACCCCATTGAACACCTTTGGGATGAATTGGAATGCCGACTGCGAGCCAGGCTCGACCTCACTAATGCTCTTGTGGCTGAATGGAAGCAAGTCCCCGCAGAAATATTCCAACATCTAGTGGAAAGCCTTCCTAGAAGAGTGGAGGCTTTTACAGCAGCAAAGGGGGGGACCAACTCCATATTAATGCCCATGATTTTGGAGTGAAATGTTTGACATACTTTGGAATGAGATGTTCGACATACTTTGGAGTGAGAGTTCGACATACTTTGGAATGAGATGTTCGACATACTTTGGAGTGAGAGTTCGACATACTTTGGAATGAGATGTTCGACATACTTTGGAGTGAGAGTTCGACATACTTTGGAATGAGATGTTCGACATACTTTGGGAGTGAGAGTTCGACATACTTTTGGAGTGAGAGTTCGACATACTTTTGGAGTGAGAGTTCGACATACTTTTGGAGTGAGAGTTCGACATACTTTGGAGTGAGAGTTCGACATACTTTGGAATGAGATGTTCGACATACTTTGGAGTGAGATGTTCGTCATACTTTGGAGTGAGATGTTCGTCATACTTTGGAATGAGATGTTCGACATACTTTGGAATGAGATGTTCGACATACTTTGGAGTGAGATGTTCGACATACTTTGGAGTGAGATGTTCGACATACTTTGGAATGAGATGTTCGACATACTTTGGAGTGAGATGTTCGACATACTTTGGAGTGAGATGTTCGACATACTTTGGAGTGAGATGTTCGACATACTTTTGGGCATGTATTTTATTAGAGTTAGAGGTGCTAGTCGTCGTAGAGTATAGGCCAACACTTTTTTTATAGCTGTCTCTTCCTGTATTTTTGGGGAAGTGAGGCCTCTGAATATTGCAACACCAGTGTGTGTAACTCAGTCAGTATATAGCATTTTCAATATTTGATTAAACAAGAGAAACCCTGTTTCTCCTTCAATATATAGTCAATTTATTAATATTCTGACACTACAGATCACTATTTTGTTGCTTACAATTTTTTCTGCACAGCTGTAATTGCAAACTTGAAGGTTTTAAAAGGCATCTAAAGTTTGGTCTATTCCACTTTAACATGTCAGACTTGATTTGCCCTAATGAAAAATGTATCAACCCTTACAAAAAATGTCCATGAATTATAATCCACATAATCATTCACATTTCCTGTTGCTGCAGGATAATGTTCCTGCTGTTGCAAACTGGTCAAACTAAGATCTTAAATCTGTACGGAATAATCCTTCTCTGTCTTCACCCTGTCAGTCCTATTATATATTTGTGTAGATTGTTTATTAAGAATTGTTTATTCAGACAGTACTTTTTTATTTTGTGATTGATAAATTGATTCTCCCTATGATTCCAGAATACTGTATGGAGCACTGGAAGGAAGACTCGTTCTTCGGGTACCAGTGTCTGAACGGTTCAAACCCCAGAATGATCCAGCGCTGCAAGAAGCTTCCGGGAAACTTCCCCGTCTCTGGAGACATGGTGCAGGGGTCGCTGGCCCCAAGAACCACCCTTGAGAAGGAACTCAAGGTGGGGCCCCTCTGTCTCTCTGTCTGCATTCCAAATGCCACCCTATACTAACCCTAATGCTAGCTTCATGTCCATATCCTGGATCAACCCTAACTCCACCCTCCACCCTAACTCCACCCTCCACCCTAACTCCACCCTCCACCCTAACTCCACCCTCCACCCTAACTCCACCCTCCACCCTAACTCCACCCTCAACCCTAACTCCACCCTCAACCCTAACTCCACCCTCAACCCAAACCCTAACTCCACCCTCCACCCTAACTCTAAACCCTCAACCCAAAAACTCCACCCTCAACCCTAACTCCACCCTCAACCCTAACTCCACCCCTCAACCCTAACTCCACCCCCTCCACTCCCCTCAACCCTAACTCCACCCTCAAACCCTAACTCCACCCTCAACCCTAACTCCACCCTCAACCCTAACTCCACCCTCAACCCTAACTCCACCCTCAACCCTAACTCCACCCTCAACCCAAACCCTAACTCCACCCTCAACCCTAACTCCACCCTCAACCCTAACTCCACCCTCAACCCAAACCCTAACTCCACCTCAACTCTAACCAAGAGAGGAAGAAGTTCAAAGAATGTATTTATTTGCTCAATTTGGTTTTGTCCTTTTTATATTAAATATTGTAATATATCAAGCACTTATCTTTGGAGCACTTCCCTTCATCTCTTGGGGGGATATCCAATGATGTATTTATTTAATGATTTATTTAATTGATCCAGTTGGCATGTTTATGATTTTATTATATAACATTTGTTTTAAAATGTAACTTGTTTTACACTTTATCAATAATTGTCTTCCTCCTGTTGCTGAACTGTCATGAGTGACCCCTCTGAGCGTTCGGTCTATCATGTTCTCTCACCCTCAGTCTGATGTACAATATAAAAACAGGCCCGTAAAACCCAAGGCTTGATACCAGCAAAAACAGAAACCCTCTTAGACCTAACCCTAGTCTCAACCCTAACCTTAGCCTCAACCCTAACCCTAGCCTCAACCCTAACCCTAGCCTCAACCCTAACCCTAGCCTCAACCCTAACCCAAGCCTCAACCCTAACCCTAGCCTCAACCCTAACCCTAGCCTCAACCCTAACCCTAGCCTCAGTCTCAACCCGAACCCTAGTCTCAACCCGAACCCTAGTCTCAACCCTAACCCTAGTCTCAACCCCAACCCTAGTCTCAACCCCAACCCTAGTCTCAACCCCAACCCTAGTCTCAACCCCAACCCTAGTCTCAACCCCAACCCTAGTCTCAACCCCAACCCTAGTCTCAACCCCAACCCTAGTCTCAACCCCAACCCTAGTCTCAACCCCAACCCTAGTCTCAACCCCAACCCTAGTCTCAACCCCAACCCTAGTCTCAACCCCAACCCTAGTCTCAACCCCAACCCTAGTCTCAACCCCAACCCTAGTCTCAACCCCAACCCTAGTCTCAACCCCAACCCTAGTCTCAACCCCAACCCTAGTCTCAACCCCAACCCTAGTCTCAACCCCAACCCTAGTCTCAACCCCAACCCTAGTCTCAACCCCAACCCTAGTCTCAACCCCAACCCTAGTCTCAACCCCAACCCTAGTCTCAACCCCAACCCTAGTCTCAACCCTAACCCTAGTCTCAACCCCAACCCTAGTCTCAACCCCAACCCTAGTCTCAACCCCAACCCTAGTCTCAACCCCAACCCTAGTCTCAACTCTAACCCTAGCCTCAACCCTAACCCTAGCCTCAACCTAATCCTCAACCCTAACCCTAGCCTCAACCTTAACCCTAGTCTCAACCTAATCCTCAACCCTAACCCTAGTCTCAACCTAATCCTCAACCCTAACCCTAGTCTCAACCCTAACCCTCAACCTTAACCCTAGTCTCAACCCTAACCCTAGTCTCAACCCCAACCCTAGTCTCAACCCTAACCCTAGTCTCAACCCCAACCCTAGTCTCAACCCTAACCTAGTCTCAACCCCAACCCTAGTCTCAACCCCAACCCTAGTCTCAACCCCAACCCTAGTCTCAACCCTAACCCTAGCCTCAAGCCTGACCCTAGTCTCAACTGTAACCCTAACCCTATTCTCAACCCTAACCCTATTCTCAACCCTAACCCTAGTCTCAACCCCAACCTAGTCTCAACCCCAACCTAGTCTCAACCCCAACCCTAGTCTCAACCCTAACCTAGTCTCAACCCTAACCTAGTCTCAACCCTAACCTAGTCTCAACCCCAACCCTAGTCTCAACCCGAACCCTAGTCTCAACCCTAACCCTAGTCTCAACCCTAACCCTAGTCTCAACCCCAACCCTAGTCTCAACCCCAACCCTAGTCTCAACCCGAACCCTAGTCTCAACCCGAACCCTAGCCTCAACCCTAACCCTAGCCTCAACCTTAACCCTAGTCTCAACCTAATCCTCAACCCTAACCCTAGTCTCAACCCTAACCCTCAACCCTAACACTAGTCTCAACCCCAACCCTAGTCTCAACCCCAACCCTAGTCTCAACCCCAACCCTAGTCTCAACCCCAACCCTAGTCTCAACCCCAACCCTAGTCTCAACCCTAACCCTAGCCTCAAGCCTGACCCTAGTCTCAACCGTAACCCTAACCCTATTCTCAACCCTAACCCTATTCTCAACCCTAACCCTATTCTCAACCCGAACCCTAGTCTCAACCCTAACCCTAGTCTCAACCCTAACCCTAGTCTCAACCCTAAGCCTAGTCTCAACCCTAAGCCTAGTCTCAACCCCAACCCTAGTCTCAACCCCAACCCTAGTCTCAACCCCAACCCTAGTCTCAACCCCAACCCTAGTCTCAACCCTAACCTAGTCTCAACCCTAACCTAGTCTCAACCCTAACCTAGTCTCAACCCTAATCTAGTCTCAACCCTAACCTAGTCTCAACCCTAACCCTAGTCTCAACCCTAGTCTCAACCTTAACCCTAGTCTCAACCCCAACCCTAGTCTCAACCCTAACCTAGTCTCAACCCTAACCCTAGTCTCAACCCTAACCCTAGTCTCAACCCTAACCTAGTCTCAACCCTAACCTAGTCTCAACTCTAACCTAGTCTCAACCCCAACCCTAGTCTAAACCCTAACCCTAGTCTCAACCCTAACCCTAGTCTCAACCCTAACCCTAGTCTCAACCCCAACCCTAGTCTCAACCCCAACCCTAGTCTCAACCCTAACCCTAGTCTCAACCCTAACCTAGTCTCAACCCTAACCTAGTCTCAACCCGAACCTAGTCTCAACCCGAACCCTAGCCTCAACCCTAACCCTAGTCTCAACCCCAACCCTAGTCTCAACCCCAACCCTAGTCTCAACCCCAACCCTAGTCTCAACCCCAACCCTAGTCTCAACCCCAACCCTAGTCTCAACCCCAACCCTAGTCTCAACCCCAACCCTAGTCTCAACCCCAACCCTAGTCTCAACCCCAACCCTAGTCTCAACCCCAACCCTAGTCTCAACCCCAACCCTAGTCTCAACCCCAACCCTAGTCTCAACCCCAACCCTAGTCTCAACCCTAACCCTAGTCTCAACCCTAACCCTAGTCTCAACCCCGACCCTAGTCTCAACCCCAACCCTAGTCTCAACCCTAACCTCAACCGTCTCTACATATGTTCATGCTCTCTCTAGGCGGGTAACATCTACTTGGTAGACTATGCCATCATGGATGGTGTTCCTACCAATGTAATCAGAGGGAAACCACAGTACATCGCTGCTCCTCTCTGTCTGCTGTATGAACACCCAGACCAGGGACTCATACCCATCGCCATACAGGTAGGGCTGGACACACACACACACACACACACACACACACACACACACACACACACACACACACACACACACACACACACACACACACACACACACACACACACACACACACACACACACACACACACACACACACACACACACACACACACACACACACACACACACACACACACTATCCTAATATTGAGTTGCACTCCCTTTTTCCCTCAGAACAGCCTCAATCTCAACAAGGTTAGTAAAGCCATAAACATACACGTTATCCCCCCTCTTCTCCAGCTAGGGCAGACTCCTGGCTTGGACACGCCCATCTTCCTGCCTAAAAACCCGCCCCTGGCCTGGCTATTGGCCAAGATCTGGGTCCGTCACTCAGAGTTCCAGGTGTTCCAGCTCCTGTCCCACCTGTTGAGAACTCACCTGGTGGTGGAGGTGTTCTGTGTGTCAACACTACGACAGCTACCTGCTGTCCATCCAGTATATAAGGTAGGGTGGGGGGAGGGGAGTGGGGGGTGGGGTACTGTGGCTAACCCCTCTCTCTGTCTCTACTGTAGCTCCTGGCTCCTCACCTGGTGGTGTGTGCTGTGGCTAACCCCTCTCTCTGTCTCTACTGTAGCTCCTGGCTCCTCACCTGGTGGTGTGTGCTGTGGCTAACCCCTCTCTCTGTCTCTACTGTAGCTTCTGTCTCCTCACCTGGTGGTGTGTGCTGTGGCTAACCCCTCTCTTTCTCTGTCTCTACTGTAGCTCCTGTCTCCTCACCTGGTGGTGGTGTGGTGTGTGCTGTGGCTAACCCCTCTCTCTGTCTCTACTGTAGCTCCTGTCTCCTCACCTGGTGGTGGTGTGGTGTGTGCTGTGGCTAACCCCTCTCTCTGTCTCTACTGTAGCTCCTGTCTCCTCACCTGGTGGTGGTGTGGTGTGTGCTGTGGCTAACCCCTCTCTCTGTCTCTACTGTAGCTCCTGGCTCCTCACCTGGTGGTGGTGTGGTGTGTGCTGTGGCTAACCCCTCTCTCTGTCTCTACTGTAGCTCCTGTCTCCTCACCTGGTGGTGTGTGCTGTGGCTAACCCCTCTCTCTGTCTCTACTGTAGCTCCTGTCTCCTCACCTGGTGGTGTATGCTGTGGCTAACCCCTCTCTCTGTCTCTACTGTAGCTCCTGGCTCCTCACCTGGTGGTGTGTGTATGCTGTGGCTAACCCCTCTCTCTGTCTCTACTGTAGCTCCTGGCTCCTCACCTGGTGGTGTGTGCTGTGGCTAACCCCTCTCTCTGTCTTTACTGTAGCTCCTGGCTCCTCACCTGGTGGTGGTGTGGTGTGTGCTGTGGCTAACCCCTCTCTCTGTCTCTACTGTAGCTCCTGGCTCCTCACCTGGTGGTGTGTGCTGTGGCTAACCCCTCTCTCTGTCTCTACTGTAGCTCCTGGCTCCTCACCTGGTGGTGTGTGCTGTGACTAACCCCTCTCTCTGTCTCTACTGTAGCTCCTGGCTCCTCACCTGGTGGTGTGTGCTGTGGCTAACCCCTCTCTCTGTCTCTACTGTAGCTCCTGTCTCCTCACCTGGTGGTGTGTGCTGTGGCTAACCCCTCTCTCTGTCTCTACTGTAGCTCCTGGCTCCTCACCTGGTGGTGGTGTGGTGTGTGCTGTGGCTAACCCCTCTCTCTGTCTCTACTGTAGCTCCTGTCTCCTCACCTGGTGGTGTGTGCTGTGGCTAACCCCTCTCTCTGTCTCTACTGTAGCTCCTGTCTCCTCACCTGGTGGTGTGTGCTGTGGCTAACCCCTCTCTCTGTCTCTACTGTAGCTCCTGTCTCCTCACCTGGTGGTGTGTGCTGTGGCTAACCCCTCTCTCTGTCTCTACTGTAGCTCCTGTCTCCTCACCTGGTGGTGGTGTGGTGTGTGCTGTGGCTAACCCCTCTCTCTGTCTCTACTGTAGCTCCTGTCTCCTCACCTGGTGGTGTGTGCTGTGGCTAACCCCTCTCTTTCTCTGTCTCTACTGTAGCTCCTGTCTCCTCACCTGGTGGTGGTGTGGTGTGTGCTGTGGCTAACCCCTCTCTCTGTCTCTACTGTAGCTCCTGGCTCCTCACCTGGTGGTGGTGTGGTGTGTGCTGTGGCTAACCCCTCTCTCTGTCTCTACTGTAGCTCCTGTCTCCTCACCTGGTGATGTGTGCTGTGGCTAACCCCTCTCTCTGTCTCTACTGTAGCTCCTGTCTCCTCACCTGGTGGTGTGTGCTGTGGCTAACCCCTCTCTCTGTCTCTACTGTAGCTTCTGTCTCCTCACCTGGTGGTGTGTGCTGTGGCTAACCCCTCTCTTTCTCTGTCTCTACTGTAGCTCCTGTCTCCTCACCTGGTGGTGGTGTGGTGTGTGCTGTGGCTAACCCCTCTCTCTGTCTCTACTGTAGCTCCTGTCTCCTCACCTGGTGGTGGTGTGGTGTGTGCTGTGGCTAACCCCTCTCTCTGTCTCTACTGTAGCTCCTGGCTCCTCACCTGGTGGTGTGTGCTGTGGCTAACCCCTCTCTCTGTCTCTACTGTAGCTCCTGGCTCCTCACCTGGTGGTGGTGTGATGTGTGCTGTGGCTAACCCCTCTCTCTGTCTCTACTGTAGCTCCTGGCTCCTCACCTGGTGGTGTGTGCTGTGGCTAACCCCTCTCTCTGTCTCTACTGTAGCTCCTGGCTCCTCACCTGGTGGTGTGTGCTGTGGCTAACCCCTCTCTCTGTCTCTACTGTAGCTCCTGGCTCCTCACTTGGTGGTGGTGTGGTGTGGCTAACCCCTCTCTCTGTCTCTACTGTAGCTCCTGGCTCCTCACCTGGTGGTGTGTGCTGTGGCTAACCCCTCTCTCTGTCTCTACTGTAGCTCCTGTCTCCTCACCTGGTGGTGTGTGCTGTGGCTAACCCCTCTCTCTGTCTCTACTGTAGCTCCTGTCTCCTCACCTGGTGGTGTGTGCTGTGGCTAACCCCTCTCTCTGTCTCTACTGTAGCTCCTGTCTCCTCACCTGGTGGTGTGTGCTGTGGCTAACCCCTCTCTCTGTCTCTACTGTAGCTCCTGTCTCCTCACCTGGTGGTGTGTGCTGTGGCTAACCCCTCTCTCTGTCTCTACTGTAGCTCCTGTCTCCTCACCTGGTGGTGTGTGCTGTGGCTAACCCCTCTCTGTCTCTACTGTAGCTCCTGGCTCCTCACCTGGTGGTGTGTGCTGTGGCTAACCCCTCTCTCTGTCTCTACTGTAGCTCCTGGCTCCTCACCTACGCTATACTCTGGAGATTAACTGCAGGGGGCGCACTCAGCTCCTCTCAGCCGACGGCATCTTCAAAAGGGTATGTCAGTCTTACCGTTCTATTCCTTGTTTACATTTTAGCAGACACTTACAGTAGAGTGCAGCCCCCCCCCCTCATGGGAATTGAATCTGCAACCCCTGTGCCACACAGGACCCCAGTATCTTGAGGGCTCAACTGACCCTATATTGTTGTATTGAGGCAGCTTCAGAAACATGTTTTTTTAAAACATAGAATAGTTTTGAAATAGACAAGAGTATAATTGATGATGAAATACTGTCCCTCCAGGTGGTGTCTACAGGAGGAGAGGGGCTTCTGATCCTAGCCCAGAATGAGTACAAAGTCCTGACCTACCGCTCTCTGCAGCCCTACCAGGACTTCCAGCAGCGCGGAGCCACCAACCTCAGAAACTACTTCTACAGGGAATACAGCCTGATGCTGTGGGACGCCATACACAGGTACAATATCCATCACCACTCCTTTATGACCACAGAAATATTGTTTATAAGGTTGTCGGAAGAAAGCAGGGAGAGGATCTGGTCTTCAGGCCTGAAATATGGATATGTTGAAATGCACATTGGGAAAATAAGCTATTTCACCCCCCCCCCTCTCTCTCTTTCTCCTTCCCCAGTTTTGTCTCAGGGATGGTGTCACTTTACTACCATTATGACAGTGATGTAGTGGAGGACACTGAGCTGCAGGCCTGGATAAAGGACATCGCTGAGGAGGGCTTTGTTGATGTGCCCAGATTTGGTCAGTCATCCACCACTACCCCCACCTCCTCAAACTCAGGACTGGATTCAATCCGTAAGCGTGGAAGATCTGCATGGCAGAGCGGTTGACATTTAAAGGCGACGTTATCGTGTTCGTGGAATTGCATTCTCAGAAAATGCCGCATATGTCTGCTGAATCCAAAATTACCTTTAAATGTCAACCGCGCTGCAACACAGATCTTCAGCGCTACGGATGGACCCTTAGTTGATAATGATGATTTCTTACTGGGTAATATTGACTGATGTGTGTGATGTGTCCTTCCTCTCAGGTCTGGCCAGGGAACTACACAACAAGACAGAACTGATCACACTGCTGAGTGTCGCTATCTTCACAAGCTCAGCACAGCATGCAGCCACCAACAATGGACAGGTACAGTACACACACACAGTCTTGTACAGCTAACCTTGTGGGAGCACACAATTCAGTCCCATTCCAAATCCTATTTTCCATAACCATTTATCCTAAGCTCAGCGTTTTGTTTGTTGACCATTCTTGTGGAGAAAAAAACACACACCTACACACCTATTAAGTTACTCAACTCACTCTAACATAGTTTGACTGGTGTGCGTGGGTACCCAACACCCCGTGCACAATGCGCCACCCTCCCCCGACGGATAAGGACGCTGTTACCATGGAGATGATCATGGACACCCTCCCAGACGTCAGCCAAACATGTTTGGAGATGGCGATCACATGGCACCTGGGTCGGCCACAACCGGACGCAGTAAGTTCAAACAACAACAGTGGGTCACATTTATAGTATGAAATGGGATGAAACTAGAATGCAACCTCTTTTTCCCACCTTTGGTTATAAACATAGATGGGTAAACTCTGATCACAAGGCACGGTGAAAAAAGCAACACTCCCTGTACTTCAATCATAAAATAAAACCAGAGATTCATATAGCTAAATGTAAATATTTCAAGCTAGGATTCTTCACTTCTCCATTTTGAATTTTCTCTCTAGTCTCGGGAATTCCCAGACGTCTGCAGATAGACTATTTCCTCTCCACTCTCTTTTCATGCATTTTAGTTCCCCCACCCTCCAGGTCCCATTGGGTCAGGACCAGTATAGAGCCTTAATCTTCCTCCTTTCGCCCATTTTTCTCATTGGGTCAGTACCAGGAGCAGTACTTTACTGAGACCCAAGCACATACTAACCATACACACCCTCCTTCTCCCCTTCTTTCTCCCTCCTTCCTTCAGATTCCATTGGGTCAGTACCGGGAGCAGTACTTTACTGAGACCCAAGCACATACTAACCATACACACCCTCCTTCTCTCTTCTTTCTCCCTCCTTCCTTCAGATTCCATTGGGTCAGTACCGGGAGCAGTACTTTACTGAGACCCAAGCACATACTAACCATACACACCCTCCTTCTCCCCTTCTCTCTTCTTTCTCCCTCCTTCCTTCAGATTCCATTGGGTCAGTACCAGGAGCAGTACTTTACTGAGATTCAAGCACATACTAACCATACACACCCTCCTTCTCCCCTTCTCTCTTCCTTCTCCCCTTCTTTCTCCCTCCTTCCTTCAGATTCCATTGGGTCAGTACCGGGAGCAGTACTTTACTGAGACCCAAGCACATACTAACCATACACACCCTCCTTCTCTCTTCTTTCTCCCTCCTTCCTTCAGATTCCATTGGGTCAGTACCGGGAGCAGTACTTTACTGAGACCCAAGCACATACTAACCATACACACCCCCCTTCTCTCTTCTTTCTCCCTCCTTCCTTCAGATTCCATTGGGTCAGTACCAGGAGCAGTACTTTACTGAGATTCAAGCACATACTAACCATACACACCCTCCTTCTCCCCTTCTCTCTTCCTTCTCCCCTTCTTTCTCCCTCCTTCCTTCAGATTCCATTGGGTCAGTACCGGGAGCAGTACTTTACTGAGACCCAAGCACATACTAACCATACACACCCTCCTTCTCCCCTTCTCTCTTCTTTCTCCCTCCTTCCTTCAGATTCCATTGGGTCAGTACCGGGAGCAGTACTTTACTGAGACCCAAGCACATACTAACCATACACACCCTCCTTCTCCCCTTCTCTCTTCTTTCTCCCTCCTTCCTTCAGATTCCATTGGGTCAGTACCAGGAGCAGTACTTTACTGAGATTCAAGCACATACTAACCATACACACCCTCCTTCTCCCCTTCTCTCTTCCTTCTCCCCTTCTTTCTCCCTCCTTCCTTCAGATTCCATTGGGTCAGTACCGGGAGCAGTACTTCACAGAGTCCCAGGCCCAGGAGGTGATTGACAAGTTCAGACAGGAACTGAAGGAGATAGAGGAACACATCCTGACCCAGAACGAGGGACTAGAGTTGCCCTATCTTTTCCTCCTGCCCAGCCGCATCGAGAACAGCATCACTATATAATATACTGAACAGAAATATAAACGCAACAAAAGTAAAAAAAGATTTTACTGAGTTACAGTTCATATAAGGAAATCAGTCAATTGAAATAAACTCATTAGGCCCTAATCTATGGATTTCACAAGACTGGGAATACAGATATGCATCTGGACACACAAAAAAAATGAAATAGGGGTTGTGGATCAGGAAACCAATGAGTATCTGGTGTGACCACCATTTGCCTCATGCAGCGCAACACGTCTCCTTCGCATAAAATTGATCACGGTGTTGATTGCGGCCTGTGGAATGTTGTCCCACTCCTCTTCAATGGATGTGCGAAGTTGCTGGATATTGGCAGGAACTGAAACACGATGTCATACACGTCGATCCAGAGCATCCCACACATGCTCAACGAGTGACATGTCTGGTGAGTATGCAGGCCATGGAAGAAGTGTGCCATTTTCAGCTTCCAGGAATTGTGTGTAGATCCTTGCCACATGGGGCCGTGAATGGCACGACAATGGGCCTCAGGAACTCGTCACGGTATCTCTGTGCATTAAAATTGCCATAGATAAAATGCAATTGTGTTGGCTGTTCGTAGCTTCTGCCTGCCCATGCCATAACCTGTTGACATCAGTAAACTGCTTGCGCACAATGTCATACATGTGGTCGGCGGTTGTGAGGCCGGTTGGACGTCCTGCCAAAATCTCCAAAACGACATTGGAGCCGGCTTATGGTAGAGAAATTAACATTCAATTCTCTGGCAACAACTCTGGTGGACATTCCTGCAGTCAGCATGCCAATTTCACACTCCCTCAAAACTTGAGAGATTTGTGTTGTGTGACAACTGAACATTTTAGTGGCCTTTTATTGTCCCCAGCACAAGGTAATGATCATGCGGTTTAATCAGCTTCTTGATATGCCAAACCTGTCAGGTAGATTAATTATCTTGGCAAAGGAAAAATACCCACAAACAGGTATGTAAACATTTTTTTTCCGTGATCTTTTATTTCAGCTCATGAAAAATAGGACCAACACTAGTTGCGTTTATATTTTTTTGTTCAATGTAATAACAGAACCAAAAGCTTACCTTGACTAGGGAAGAGTTCCCAATGTTGAGTAGGCTAAACAAGCTAACTGCATTCACTGTTCAACTAAACTACTAGCTAGCTGTAGTTTATGCTTTCAGCACGAGATTAACTCTCTGGTCCATTGATTGGGTGGACAACATGTCAGTTCATGCTGCAAGAACTCTGATAGTAATAATAAACTTCCGGAGGATGTCCTCCAACCTGTGTAAATCTATGGAAGGTGGTGAGAACCACAATTCTGCTAGGTTTTGTATTGAAGTCAATTTACCCAGAGGAGGGAAACTAGATGTCCACCATGGTGCTACTGTAGATGTTTATTGCAAAAGTGTGTTTTAATCAATTATTTGGAGGCATGTGAATATATTTAGTATAGTTTTAACTTTAATGTTTCACTGATGATGGTCCTCCCCTGTGAAGCCTTCACTGATACATAGTGTAATAACAGACCATACATATTATATAGATTAAAACCAGGGACTGGAGCTGCCTTACCTTTTCCTACTGCCCAGTACACAGCATCACTATAGAGCAGGGATTCTCAAACTCAGTCCTGCACCCCACCCCCCGCTGCACGTTTATGACCCTACTCAAATAAAACGTTATTTTTAAAACTACTCAAAAATCAGAATTTATTACATCAAACTGTATCAAGGCTGGACAAAATTCAAAACTTTTGATTAGATTTCCAAAACTAAAAAGCCAAGAGATCTGACAGAACAGTCCATGAGAAAGCAGAGAAATTAGCATTCTGTCCAATAAGGCACTAGATTAGAATAGAACAGCTTCTGTCACATAGTAAGGCACAACATTCTAGAAGTTCTAAAAAAAAAAATCACTAGAAGTTCAAACTTCTGTGCAGCTTCTAAAACAAGTTAAGGCTTCAAACAAATACAACTATAATTTGAGAAATTGCAAGATTTTTTTTTACCTGAGGGGAAGACAGGCACAGTGAATTAACATAAAGCAGTTATTATTCCTAATTCTGTAGACGCTAGCAAGGAAATAATACAACTCTGGTGATTTGATTTCAGTTGATTAATAATAGCACGGTGTTAGTGATTAACAAATATATTGATCATACATAGGCTTACTCCCAATTCTCCACCCTTCTTCCAAAGTGTGCACTTGCATACTCCCGCCCATGGATTTAAGAGTTCTGGAAACTCCCTCCAGACAACGCTTACATCAATCCCATGCTTTAAGTCCATGATGGCGACTGTACAAGTTCACACTTTGGGAGAAGTGTGGAGAATCAGGACACAAGGCAGACAATAACAATGCTACCATCAGGGCTTGGGTCAATTCCATTTCAATTAAAAAAGTAAACCAAATTCCAATTCAAAATTTTCCTCATTGGAATTTCAGGGTACTTCCTGAATTGTCTGGAATCAGCCCCAACCCTGGTTACCATTCATTCATATTTAAAACAGAACATGTATGGAAAAAGACACTTCTCCAGACAGTAAGGTGGTGGTGCTGCAGCCTGCAGTACCAGGGCTAGTCCAGCAGGTGGTATCAGTCCTGCAGTACCATGGCTAGTCCAGTAGGTGGTGCTAGCGCACCATGTACTCCTTGCGATGGTTGAGTTTAATCTGGCAAAAGGAGAGAGCGGCAACCAGCACATAGATACCAGCTGCGATGAAACAGTTGTATCCAACCTGGTTATAGAGTTTGTAGATGGTGTGGGGAGGATCTTGACTGGGAGAGAGAGGGGGACAGGGGTCAAGGGATGAGAAGGAGAGTGGAAAAGGGACACAGGTGACAAATTAGAAAAGCCCGAGACACTAAAAACACACTGTTTAAGTAATAAATCAAGGCAAGTAAATCAAAACACAAAGGAAAATTCTACTCAAACTATATTTTGGTATCCGTTTCATTAGTCCACTGTTGACACAGTCCCAACATGTTTTGCTTGTCAGCAGTCAAGTTTTGGACTTTCAAGAAGCAAAGTGTCTCTTGCCCCATCATCATGATGATGATGATGATGCAATATGCATCGATGCGGCAAGTGACACTTCTTAACTTGACATGCCAAACATTTTGGCACTGTATCAACAGTGGACTAATCAAATAAAGGTTTTATTTTAGTGGTATTCCCTTAAAAGAAGCAACAGCATCCAGCCTCCTAGGGTCAGTTTTGAGTTTCTTCCCCTAATTAATAAGGATAGGATTGAGGGAGAGAAAGCTGCACCAGAACACACACACACACACACACTACTCTAGTGTGTATCCTCACCTATGTTACATTAGAGCCACATGTGTGTCTCTTGTGTGTGACATTTCTGACGCTATTCTTCCACTGTGAGTCAGGTGGCCAGAGACTGACTGTGTGACTGTGTGTGTGGACTCACTCATTGTGCATGTCTTCCTCTTTGAAAGGCACATCCTCTATCAGCACTGCCGAGTGGGTGGTGAAGAAAATACCCAACATTGCCTAGAGAGAGAGAGACAGAGAGCGATTATTTGTAGGGAGTAAATGACAGTAGTAGTAGTAGTAGTATGTTTTAGAACAAATGTGAATGTCATGAGTAGAACAAACACCCTGATGTGAAACTGAACTTCTCAAATCTAGAGAGTTTATTTGACTACAAGAAGCATATATAGTCAGTGGCTGTAGGATAACACCACAACAAACACCATCAGTACCTGTCTGTCTAGGTCTTAATGAGGCAAACCAAGCGATAGATAGCTATTACAATCCAGCTGTAATGAACGAGCATGTATAGTGGGCTGGGGCTCACACATTGTCATATGCAATGAAAAAAACATTACCATACAATCTCGGTTGTCTATCAATAACCGAGTGATTTAACAATCACTGTACACATTCTGATAATAAGCAACTAAAACCACTGTACTATAAGTTACAAGTTATATTACCAGCATTATGACTCCCCAGATGCTGATGACAATACCGCAGGCGGCCAACTTGGGACCGCAAAATAAACACGAAACCATAGTTTGACGACGTAAACTCAAAAGTAGACTTATCACTACGGGAACTGTCGTAGTTCTCAAGTTAAATCGTAGAAAAAAGGCACTTGGGCAGCTATTTGTCGTCTAACCAGTTGTTCCGAGGAGCTCGAGCTCAGTCACAAGTGTGTCAGGTGACTTATGGAAACCGGAAAAACGTTTTTCAATGGATATGTTCAAGAATAAAAAACGTTGCTAAAATTGACAGCGATGATGTTTATGGAAATATGTGTATTTAACTAGGAATATTTTAACATATTTTAAATTCCACTTATTATTATTTGTCCGATGAGATAACTACACTGAACAGTTCCAGTGATATGGCCAAGTGCTTAGGGTGTGTTCGTAAATTCAGAGCGTTTCGCTCTCGGAGTGTTCAGAGCGCACACAGCATGCATTGCAACCAAACTAGCTAAACATTAAACTACACTAGCTAGCTACGTTAGTTAGCATCTTTAAACAGTGGAAAATATAAAGTGTCAGTGACTGTAACTGTGCTGCTGGCAACAATTTAATAACGTTTTTTTTCTGTTGCCGACATTGCATGTTCAACAGCTGTTGCGTGTTCACAAATTCCTCAATTATTCTTCCCTCTGGCACACACGGACGAGAGTGTTCTGAAATCGGAGTAGATTGCCAGAGTGCATTTACGAACGCACCCTTAATAGCTGTGTCGAAATGTAGCTATAACGTTTTTGAAACCTCACGTAATGTTATTATGTTGCCACTGCTATGAGATAACATGACATTACAATATTCATTTTCCTTTATTCGCTACAATGTTTAAAATGGGATAAATAAAATTGAAACATAGTTATGAATTTGGACCAATCGTGAACACATCGCGTGGATTTTGGACCAATCGTCGCTTGGAATTTACCAGCGCACGTTAGGACTTCCGTTTGTCTATTGATGTCGGTTGTGTGTGTGTGTGTTATTTAATTGTACGTAAAAATAGCTTATTAATTGCACACAAAACACATGGACTGTGTTACTAAAATGTAACGGGTCACTGAAACCATTAGCATATTGCAGACACGAATATCAATATTGCAGGACACGTCGCGGACGAAGTTGTCCTTTGTTTTGCCAGCCTGCAGTGCAAGCAAGCTAGCTAAACCTGAAACTAAACTAGCATCTCTAAATAGTGTTCTTTCTCGGAAAACCGGAGTCAGTACACCAACTACAAAAAGCAAAATGACTTCAGCCTCAACGAAGGTAGGTTGGTTTTTAGCCCTTGTTATCTAACGTTATATTTGTTATTTAGCTAGATGCTGCAAATCAAATCTAGCTAACGTTCAAAATAGCAAGCTAACGTCGTTAATTTCAGTTTGTACCTGTGTAGAACAATAGCTAGATTTATTCCAACGAGAAACATGTATTTTACTGTCTTTGCTATATCAAGGAAACTCTTTCGAAAATGCATAATTCCTTTTATGATAAGTCAGGCAAGGACGTGGCTGAATTAAAGTTTTGGCAAAGTTGTCCTTTATGCGTGTATATAAGCCACCACATGGTGGCGCTGTCTACATGGTGCAAAAACCATCAATTATCTGCTCTTAAACATTTAATTCTGCATTAGAACAGTACAAAATACCAAATTTGTAAAACATGAACAAGTCCTATATTGCTATAATATGCCATCAGGCATTGCCTTGCAGTTGTTATACAGTTGGTCAGACATACCAGGGTTGGGTTCAATGCCAGTCAGTTCAGATAGTAAACCAAATTCCAATTCAAAATGTTCCTCATCCAAAATCATTGAAGAGAATTTGAATTTAAATGGAATTAACGCCAACCCTGATACATTCTGTACTCCAACCTTAGCTACTGCATCAAAATAAAATAGGAGAGGATAATTCAAAGGAATTAGTGTTTTTGTGTTTTCTGGGTTCATGTCACAGGTTGGAGAGATCTTCTCAGCAGCAGGAGCAGCTTTCACTAAGCTGGGTGAGCTGACCATGCAGCTGCATCCCGTGGCTGACTCCAGCCCTGCAGGGTGAGGGGAACACACGCCGTAGGGTTGGGCCGATATAGGATTCAACTGAATATCGTGATATTTGACATTAACAATATATTGTGAAGTGCAAGACTATACTCTATTTGAACTTTACAACTCAAAACTGTGGTTTTATATGTTAGTATGTTGAAAATGAATGAATTCGTATTTGTTCGCCATATGAAGATCATATATTGAGAATGCAACTATGTTATAATTGTAGTTGTAATCATTTAGTCATTAGCGGCGCAGAATTATTATATCAGCTATCGCGATATTTGGAATATCATATCGTAGAAGAGGTCTCCCCAAATATCACCCAAACCTAACACACACACACACACACCAAGTTGCATGTAGATAAAGAACTGTATCGATTGGCCTATGTAGCATTCCATGTCTCTATTCTACATTATAAGCCTGTCTACTGACCACGACTTGGTTATTTTTGGGCTTGTGTCACTGGTAGTAGACTCTGATTCATTTGCTGTGCTCTGTGGAATATTCATGCCAAGAAAAACACAGAGGAAACACTGCTACGTCATTACCACGAAGCACATGACACCCTCTCTTAGTCACTGGGCGGCGGAGGTGATCCTCTCAGTCTGAGGGGTTCTGAATGACCATGAGGAAATAGAGCATTAATTGCTGATCACCTACTGAGTGTTACCACTGTGAAATGGCTGGCTCGTTAGTGACTGGGTGTTACCACTGTGAAATGGCTAGCTCGTTAGTGACTGGGTGTTACCACTGTGAAATGGCTGGCTCGTTAGTGACTGGGTGTTACCACTGTGAAATGGCTAGCTCGTTAGTGACTGGGTGTTACCACTGTGAAATGGCTAGCTCGTTAGTGACTGGGTGTTACCACTGTGAAATGGCTAGCTCGTTAGTGACTGAGTGTTACCACTGTGAAATGGCTAGCTCGTTAGTGACTGGGTGTTACCACTGTGAAATGGCTAGCTCGTTAGTGACTGAGTGTTACCACTGTGAAATGGCTAGCTCGTTAGTGACTGGGCATTGCCTGTGAAATGGCTAGCTAGTTAGTGACTGGGCATTGCCACTGAAATGGCTAGCTAGTTAGTGACTGGGTGTTCCCGCTGTGAAATGGCTAGCTAGTTAGCGGTGGTGACGTCACTTGCTCCGAGACCTTGAAGTAGGTGTTTCCCTTAGGTAACAATACTTCGTAGGTGACTGTTGTCGATGTGTTCAGACGTTGGGGCAAAGAGAGAAATGGAAGCAACAGTGTTCGGTGAGCAGAATGACTGATCTATAATCATAATGGGTAGTTATTTAGGATGCAAGGTGATTTGTAGATCAGGGATTCTGCAATCTGTGCAATCCATCTGCAATGTAGCTTAGTGGATCTGAAACACGCCCTGTGTGTCATTACAGAGCTAAGTGGACGGACACTGAGATTGAGCAGCTGAGATCGGCCGTGGTGAGATTTGGTGATGACCTGAACTCTCTCAGCTCTGTCATCAAGGAGCGTACCGTGTAAGGACACACTCTCCCTCTTCTTCATCTTTCCCCTTTCTCTCCCTGTCTTCTCATTCCTAATGGCCTCCTATCAAGTTTCAAGTTCTATTTGTCTATAGTAAAATGCTTAACTTGCAAGCTCTAGCCAACAGTGCAGTAATATCAAAGTAGTATAACAAATAATACAACAAAATAGATCTAATAAAGAAGCATGTCTCTCTACGTGTCATTTATTCTCTTTCTCCTTCACCCGGTCTCGCTGACTTACCTTGTATCTCTTTCTCTCATTGAACACTTCACATCTAAGTGGTGTCCAGTCAGATCTTTTGAGACGTAGCTAGCTCCAAAGCTAAGAAGATAGATAGACTATCAGTGACACAGGCCCTGATGAGATAAACCATCACTAGAAGATCATCCGTTGTACTGTCTGTCTACTAGTACTAAAGATCTGTGACAAATTATGATGGTTTCCTTTTTTCTTAAGTGTTTGATGACAGGTGACTGGTTGAATCCCCACCACCACCGCTAACCTCCCACCTTGTTTCTCCTCATCAGGGCTCAGATTAAAACCACAGTCAAGAGGAAGCTATATGATGAGAGTGGGATGCCCATCTCCACCGACTCCCCAAAGAAGACCGTGAAGAAGACCGCTGTCACCATGGCCACCACGGCTACTCCAACTGTCATCGCTGTGCCAACTGCTCAGGTCATCTTGCCGGCAGGTCTCCAGGGCAACGTGACCGTGGCTCCTCCCGCTATGAAGAAACAGAAGACCTCAGGTGAGTGGAGATGGATGGATGAAGGAATCATTCGGCTTTGTAGTTATATTCATCTTGGCAATGCTTTTTATTCACACTCCACACTGAAATCTACTTAGGGCACTTAATGAAGACATGAAGTGTGGGAACATCCATTTATTGGCATTTTATCAAAGTGTCATACTGATGTATTGTTTTTCAACAAAATGTCGATATCATATTTCCGAGGTTTTTACATTTAGCTAACCATCCCGTCCTCTCTTCCTGCCTGTGTGTTATAACGTGTTCCAGCAGACGTGACCCTGAGTGCTCTGAATGACTCTGATGTGAACTCTGACTTGGAGGGACTGGGAGAGGGATCCAACTCCAAGAAACTAAACTTCGATCAGGGTGAGAGACACAACGGCCTTCTTTACTACTAGGGATGCACCTATATGACCGATATCCGATAATTTCCTTGCCAAAAAACCCTGATATCGATATTAAAACTGTTAGCGGCCTTTGAAGCATTCTAGTACAGTTAAATAGTTAACACACACACGGACGCAGCGGTCTAAGGCCCTGCATCTCAGTGCAAGAGGCGTAACTACAGTCCCTGATTCGAATCCAGGCTGTATCTCATCCGGCCGTGATTGGGAGTCCCATAGGGCGGCGCACAATCGGCCCAGCATCATCTGGGTTTGGCCGGGGTAGGCCGTCATTGTAAATAGGAATTTGTTCTTAACTGACTAGCCTAGTTAAATTAAGGTTACACACACACACACCACACTGACCAAAAAGTTATTTTGTTGGCATTTATGTATGTCCGCATTGCCAGTAAAACATAATCAAAACCTATTTCTTTCACTTACTTGTTGTGCTGTTTCGTTGTTTATTTGTTCAGTCGTTTTTCATCATACATTGTCAAGCAGTGCAGTTTCAGCTGTCTGTCTGTGTCCGTCCGTCCGTCCGTCCGTCCGTGGCCTCTTCCTCGGTGCCCACTGTCACTGTGTCTGTCTGTCCGTGGCCTCTTCCTCGGTGCCCACTGTCACTGTGTCTGTCTGTCCGTGGCCTCTTCCTCGGTGCCCACTGTCACTGTGTCTGTCTGTCCGTGGCCTCTTCCTCGGTGCCCACTGTCACTGTGTCTGTCTGTCCGTGGCCTCTTCCTCGGTGCCCACTGTCACTGTGTCTGTCTGTCCGTGGCCTCTTCCTCGGTGCCCACTGTCACTGTGTCTGTCTGTCCGTGGCCTCTTCCTCGGTGCCCACTGTCACTGTGTCTGTCTGTCCGTGGCCTCTTCCTCGGTGCCCACTGTCACTGTCTGTTTCCATCTTGTCCAGCTGTGTCTGTAATATTTCATCTAAACCCTGTTTCTTGTCTGCATCGAAGTAGCGGTCCTTGTACCTAGCATGGAGCATGGTGGTGACAGTAAAGAGTCTCAGAGAGAATGCCTGTTAAAGAAGTAGCGGTTATTGTACCTAGCATGGAGCATGGTGGTGACAGTAAAGAGTCTCAGAGAGAATGCCTGTTAAAGAAGTAGCGGTTATTGTACCTAGCATGGAGCATGGTGGTGACAGTAAAGAGGCTCAGAGAGAATGCCTGTTAAAGAAGTAGCGGTTATTGTACCTAGCATGGAGCATGGTGGTGACAGTAAAGAGTCTCAGAGAGAATGCCTGTTAAAGAAGTAGCGGTTATTGTACCTAGCATGGAGCATGGTGGTGACAGTAAAGAGTCTCAGAGAGAATGCCTGTTAAAGAAGTAGCGGTCCTTGTACCGAGCATGGAGCATGGTGGTGACACAGTAAAGAGGCTCAGAGTGAATGCCTGTTAAAGAAGTAGCGGTCCTTGTACCGAGCATGGAGCATGGTGGTGACACAGTAAAGAGTCTCAGAGTGAATGCCTGTTAAAGAAGTAGCGGTCCTTGTACCGAGCATGGAGCATGGTGGTGACACAGTAAAGAGGCTCAGAGAGAATGCCACTGAATCACTTGTTCACAGCCTCCAGTACATCTAAGTTTTAACCCCACGGTCTGTGTGGGCAGTTTGTTGAGTGTTTCAATGCCATGACAGAGGGTATCATGTCTGCTGCAGACGCAGTTGATGAGCTTATTTCTTCATTAAGTTGTTTGAATGAAGCTAGCTAGTGTGTTCATGTTTCAAACATGTTCTCAAATACCATTTGAAATGGCAGCACATTCTTGAGCATGCAATATGCTATATTGTAATTACTTCGCCACCATGGCCTATTTATTTCCTCAACTTAACTAATTTGCACTCACTGTATATATACTTTTTGTTTTCTTTTGTTCTACTGTATTATTGACTATATGTTTGTTTATTCCATGTGTAACTCTGTGTTGTTGTTTGTGTCGCACTGCTTTGCTTTATCTTGGCCAGGTCGCAGTTGCAAATGAGAACTTGTTCTCAACTAGCCTTCCTGGTTAAATAAGGGTGTGGGGTGGGGGGCGACCCGCTGTCAGACTCAGCATGCTTATGGGGCTGACATCGCTGGTCCAAATGTCAGTCGTGAAGCTAATAGCAAGTAGCTCATGGATGTGTTTCAACAATACTGTGTAACTTCGGTAAGGCAACATCTGAAAATAGCGCACTTGGTAGTGTGTACCGGTGCTCGACCAGACGGCGAAAGCCAACATCCACGACAGCGAACAGTGGATTGTCAAAGGCAATGAATTCCGTCATCTCGGTGTTAATGGGTTTCACCTTTGAGTTGTCTCGCTGAAATGTTCTTACTCTTTCAAATGACTGCTGGACTTCAACTTGTCTAGTTGTCGTAAGTGTGCGCTTAGTATTTTTCTGCTTTTTGTTCTGTGTAGAGCTGTATTTTGTGTGGCGTCATTACATCATCTACTTATGTTATGTAGGTATACACATCAGCGTTAAACTAGACAGAGATCAGGTCGATGCCGATGTTGGCATTTTTAGCGAATATCGTCCGATTCCGATATGCTCACCGATATATATCGTGCATCCCAAGTTACTACTATTCACTACTGCTGATCGTGATAATGCACAGCCTTTGCTATTGACTGATTGAGGGGAACCCAAGAATTAGGCTATTGTTCATCAAGATCAACCTATTTGGCCGGGATAGGCCGCCATTGTAAATAAGAATTTGTTCTTAACTGACTTGCCTAGTTGAATAAAGGTTAAAAAAGGTGTATCTGAAAACTGTAGGGCAATTCTACGGTAAAGGAATTGTGCGGAGACTCCTGAATTTTCACTTAAAATGTATGCCAAAGAAAAAAACATTGATTTTCGAAGTTTAACAAACCATTACAAATCTACGAGCAATGACTTGAGCATTTTACAAACACACATTTACTGAAAGAACTGCGCAGATGCAATGTTTGGTAACAGAAAATCTCCCTCATTATGCGACCACGTTTTCCAAAAACTCAAGTTAAATATCTGCTCTGAATTAAGATTCAACAAAATAATGGGGCGTCAGCGATGACACATTGACTTTGAAAAAGAATCTTTTAGTTATTGAACTACAGTAAGTGAAGTGGGTTTACACCCAGTTACAGAATTTCATCAATGTTCACTGATCTGTACTAGACAGAAATGCATAATTATGGATATGAATGTCATTGTTGTCATGGTGTTGTATCCTAAATAGGTATATAAATATGCAATATCCTCCTTTGCATAACTTGGGATTATTCTACACTCTGGCTATTATTTTAATGAGCAAACAAGACCAAATTGGGTTGGTCCAGACCAAATCTGAACAATCATAATGTCTTTGGTAGTGTACTCAACTATACTGTACTGTCCAAACTTGTGAACCCAACTGTAGTTTGTGACTATGATTTACCCATTGTAGCTAGTTAGTGATTTGGTATTGGGATAAAGTTTGAATCACTTAATTCATAAACAAAATGTAATATCATCAAGAACACTTTTTGATATGTCTACCCATTCTTGTCACTTATGTGAACTTTCATAAATATATGGGCTTAGATATACTGAACTAAAATATAAACGCTCAACAATCAACGATTTTACTGAGTTACAGTTCATATAAGGAAATCAGTCAATTGAAATGAATTCATTAGGCCCTCATCTATGGATTTCACATGACTGGGCAAGGGTGCAGCCACAGGTGGGCCTGGGAGGGCATAGGCCAATCAGAATGAGTTTTTTTTTCCCTCAAAAAAAGTGCTTTATTTCAGAAATAAATACTCCTTGGTTTCATCAGCTGTCGGGGTGGCTTGTCTCAGAGGCCGGATGTGGAGGTCCTGGGCTGGCATGGTTACACATGGTCTGCGGTTGAGGCCAGTTGGACGTACTGCCAAATTCTCTAAAACGGCATTGGTAGAGAAATGAACATTACATTCTCTGGCAATAGCTCTGGTGGACATTCCTGCAGTCAACATGCTAATTGCAGGCTCCCTTAAAACTTGAGACATCTGTGGCATTGGGTTGTGTAACACAACTGCACATTTTAGTGGCCTTTTCCCCCCAGCACAAGGTGCACCTGTGTAATGACCATGCTGTTTAATCAGCTTCTTGATATGCCACACCTGTCAGATGGTTAGATTATCTTGGCAAAAGGAGAAATGCTCACTAAAAGGGATGTAAGAAATTGTGCACAACATTTTTAGAGAAGCTTTTTGTGTATGTAAGATTTCTGGGATCTTTTATTGCAGCACATGGGACCAACACTTTACATGTTGTGTATATATTTTTGGTAACGGAGTTAAAGCACAAGGCAATGTTTCTTAAACTTATAGAAGGCAGAACATTTTCTCAAATGAAAGTGTTATGTTGGCAGGGGTCTGTACTTCAACATTGTTTTGATATATTTTTCTGGAAGATGTTTAAAGACTCATTTTTCCATCTGTTTGACCATAAAACAAAGCCTTGGCTTAATTCAAATTTTGGGGATGGAAAATGGTTGAATGTGTATATATATATATATATATGCTGTAATTTCCCCCCAAGAATAGAGATCCTTAGTTTTCATTCAACATGTTCCTTTTCACATATTGCAGAAACTATACTGTATAACAGAGTTTCTGGGGGAAAAGTCAATTCTATGATCTTCCACTATTTTTCAACTAGTGTTTGTTCCCCGCTGTTTTTCTCTCCAGACAACCTGAACCTCGATTCCGGCCTCATCATGAACTCAAGTGACCTGCCACTCCTCTCTCGTTGACCTCTCACCATTCGACCTTCAGACGACCTCTTGGCTCCATTCCAAATGGCACCCTATTTCCTACATAGTGTACTAGTTTTGACCAGATCCCCATGTACCCTGGTCAAATGCAGTGCACTTAATAGGGTGCCATTTGAGCAGCCCAGGCATCTCTTCTATGAACAACAGCTGAGATCCTTCAGAAGATTTGCTTTGGCAGATCTCTATGGTTGTGTCTAAAAAGGATCCCTATTTAGTGCACTGCTTCTGGCCAGGGCCTACGATGCTATTGCTCTGGCAAAATAATTATTTCAGACACAAATTTCTCTTGCATGAGGAATGTGTTGGTGGATGTAAATAGTGTTATTTTCTTTCATACTTAGTTTTTTTTGTACCATGCAAAAAGCCACTGTGCGGTGAGTCTAGGGTCCAGGCCGATACGAGTGACCAAGGCCTGTAGTATGTCAATTGCCACTCTTGGTTCATGGCAACACATGAATTATGATGTTGGTACCTATCGTCAAAAATATTCCTTTATCTAGGCAGCCCTGCGACAATTGTAAACAGTTGTATACTTAAAGCAATAAGGCCTGGTATATGGCCAATACACCACAGATAAGGGTTGATCTTACGCATGATGCAATGCGGAGTGTCTGGCTACAGCTCTTAGCTGGCCATATCACAAACCCCAGAAGAGCCTTACTGCTATTATAAACTGGTTACCAATGTAATTAGAGCAGTAAAAATACATAGTCACCCCTGTGGTATATGGTCTGATACACCATGGCTTTCAGCCAATCAGAATTCAGGGCTCAAACCAGTTTATAATGGATCATTGAGTTATTCATGAAATCCACCACTAAAAAGACAACTGTTTGAAAATCCCACTGGATAATGTCGCTATGAACTCAGAATTGTATAAAGGCATAGGAATTGGTTACAAATTCAGAGTTTAGTGTACAATATTTTCCATTCTATGAAACACTGTGGCAAAGAACATTGATCAAAACATGACCCACCTTCATCCTTCAGTTTCCCCCCCGAAAACATTTGTCCCTGCCTGTTTCGTATAGAGGCCTTTCTCTAAAGACAGTGATGATGAAATTACTTGTGTGACTTGCTGAAATATGGTGAATAAAAGTTGAATTTAATACAACTAATGTAGTTGGCAGTAATTTATCAGGAGTCTTTATTAAAATAAAATGCTTTACAATTGAAGATACTGGTGGACACAGTAAAAGGGTTGTGAAACCCCATTTACACTACCACACAATAGCCCCCATTTTTTTTCCCAAAAGCCACTAACGCAGCATCTGCTGATAAAAATTCACTACTGAGTAAAATAATAGTGTTACAGTACAGAATATGAACACAGCAATTGATGCCATTCCAGGCTGATGGCTAGATAAAGATGTATTGTAGACTAGTGTGCGTCTGGCGTTAGCAGCACAAGCCATACTGGCAGCCCAGAGACAGGCTAGCTACCAGTAATGATGTGCTGCTAACGCTAGCTACCAGTAATGATGTGCTGCTAACGCCAGACACACTGGAGCGGCAGCTACCAGTAATGATGTGCTGCTAACGCCAGACACACTGGAGACGGCAGCTAGCTACCAGTAATGTTGTGCTGCTAACGCCAGACACACTGGAGACGGCAGCTAGCTACCAGTAATGTTGTGCTGCTAACGCCAGACACACTGGAGACGGCAGCTAGCTACCAGTAATGATGTGCTGCTAACGCCAGACACACTGGAGACGGCAGCTAGCTACCAGTAATGATGTGCTGCTAACGCCAGACACACTGGAGACGGCAGCTAGCTACCAGTAATGATGTGCTGCTAACGCCAGACACACTGGAGAGAGGAAGAGAGACCAGCAGGCAGACCAAGGGAGAGCCCAAGAGCCAGGCCAACAGAGACGGATAGACCTCTCTTTGGAGCCAGAGACACTAAAGACCGAAGAGGCCAGCCAAGTCGACTGTCAGACTGGAGAGGAAGAGAGTAGAGACCATCCGACCACCTGGCCTTAGTTTGTAGCGAGACGCCACCAGGCAGGTCGACAGGCCTCAGTCTCCAGACAAATTGAGGAGAGACCAGTAGCCAGGCCAACCAGCAGGACTACCAGGCCCCTCTGTCATTAGGAGTGTCAGACTGGGAGGGATCAACACTGAATCATGGTCTTTATAATTAGATAAATGTAACAATGGAGTGTGACTTGATTCATTCCTAGAGTAGAAATAACTGGAACATTGTCTTTCCTTTGAGTAATTTCGGATTATAAAAGGTCACACTGACAATCACAAAGTTGTGTTTAGATACGTAAAAGTATATATTTTTTTCAATGAGAGGAACAACCATGTCATGCTGAAAAGCTAGCAACAAACTGAATGCCAATGTAAAAAGGGGCAAAACACATGACATTGAGATAACAGTAAAACTGTCATGCTGACAACGTTACAGATTATACAAACACCACTGACATCAACTGACAGTGCAGATAAGGGGGTCCTGCTTAGGAATGGAACATTGATCTGTCAGAATGTGAATTGCAGAACTCTTCTTTTGCAATGGGCGTGATTCCATGGGCTCCCAGTGACAGCACATCATGATTTGGAGTTGCTTTTATATGCCTGCAAAACATGATGTGCTGCTAGAGGGTACCCAGGAGAGAGACAGAGAGAGAGACCGAGAGTGAGAGACACAGAGAGAGACACAGAGAGAGAGACACAGAGAGAGAGACAGTGAGAGACAGAGAGAGACACAGAGAGAGAGACAGAGAGTGAGAGACACAGAGAGAGAGACAGAGAGAGAGGATTCTCCATGGTATGGAGCTGTGGAGATAAAAACAAAACAAAAAAACAACTGATAAATTACATAACATTGACAAGATTTTCCCACTCATAGTTCAGTACAAGCTTATTCTAGAACTTTCTTTAAATTACACAGAACAGAACCAAAATATTACATATAGGCCTGTAACATAGTTTAAAGACATGTCATTTTTACACTTGTGGCAAATTGCTTCTAGAGTTATATCAAAGAAACAGGAGTTGTGCTTTCTTCAATAAAAAAAAATAAAGAGCAAAGAGAATGATTTTTTGATTTTCTTGGCAAATGCAATACAGAGTAGATTCAATGCAATTGATAGGAATTTAAATTCTAATACAAATGTATTTACATAACTTCAATTATTTGAGACCACAAAATGGACGGTGGGAAAGTGGACAAAATGGTGGATGAAGATGACTAACGAGAAGTAGAGAAGACACTTTCTGAACAGTTCACTAACTACACCAAAGGTGCTCGCATTCATCTATTCACATTTTATCAGAATGTAAAGAAACCTAGTCCGTAAAAATATACTTTTAAAAAACAACACTATTTGTATAATATTTCATCCTTACCATTTTTGCCTGTTTTACCCTTTTCTCTAGGTTTGACAGAGATTGTGTACTGAAAAGACTGATACACGCGAGAGAAAAATACAAATACAAGCCAACAGGACCACATCCCCATACACTAAAAATAATTCTGATGATTTCATAATGATTATTGGTTGCAACAACAAAGAAGATCACGTTAACCCTACCTTTGCCTAGAACATAGTCCAAAATATTTACCCCCCCTTCCCCCACCACCTCCTCACCGAAACAGTAACATTATGTACTGCAGACTGCCAAACAGATTCACAAAAATAATGTGTTGAAATTAACACATTTAACTCGATAAGTAGAATCATAGCTAAAACGTGTGCCATGCAGTGCCTATTCTAAATAAGAGAGCACATGAAGAGACTGTGATTCTCATCAAGACAAGCTCCCCACCATCTATCCCAATAGTACAAACAGGAATAGGAATTTGAACATGTCTATAAAATTTAAAAAAAAATATATATATATATAGATATTTTAGAGAACAGAAAAAGGGCCTGATCATTGAAATGACAGACACCACATAGAAACCGGATTGAAAATGTTCCTGGAACACCCTGTGCAGCAAAGACCAATGGAACGTGGTAGGGCCTCGTTGGACCTCACTGTCTTCAAGACAAGATCATCTTCAAATATGACTAGACTGTGCATGTGTGTGAGTAAATGTGTGTGTGTGGACGGAAAGGAGGGGGAGAGGAAAAGAAGGGAGAAGAGAAGTGAAAAGTAAGGGAGGCCGAGGGCGAAGAGAGAAACTGTCCCCACAGGTGTGAGCTTGACAATGAAATTGACTAGCAGCAATGCACCTGAGCTCCAACTAACGTAGCAACCACAAGACACACACCTCAGAGAGAGGGAGGGAGGGGGGGTGAAAGTCAGAGGGCAGAGGATGCACGGCAGGCCTATCTGACTGTGTGGCTACAAGGGGACAGTTCTTGGCTTTAGGAGTTGAAATAGAACTGATGTGGCCCTCGAATCAGGCTAATCAAACACACAATTGAATATACATTTGAGACAAGTCAAACATGCACTACATTATTGTGTTATCAAGACACGGAAGGGTCACTCGGCAGTTGAAACAGAACTGATGTGTCCCTCAGATATGGCTAAGCTAACACGATTCCAGTTTAAGAATACAGATAAGAAACAACCAATTAATTAATTTGTTTTGTTGTTTTATCTAGACACATATCTGGAATCCGTTTTGTGATCTGTTGAAAAAAAGTCAGAGAGACAACCTAGGAACAGTAATTAGCCAATGAAGCGAATTACTGAAATATGGAAAAATCTCTAAAAGCTACAAAAAGTATTACCTAAGTAGTGCTGGATTTAAAAAAAATTGTAATTGTAGTGATAGTCGTTGTATTAAGTAAGAAAAATATTTGTTTTTTTAGGAAGGGGGAGGTAGAAAAACATATTGCACACACCCTGTGGTGTGCTTAAACTTTACACTTAGAAAAGTTGGATTTCCAAGGCGTAAAGTATACCGAAATGAAACTTTTCACAGAGATACTATTGATATGAATTCATTTTAACCAAATTAAACACTAATTAGCCATACTTTTAGACTTTAAAACAAAATCATAATTTTAACCCTACAATGTGGAAGAGAGAAAACTACTTCAAGGTCAAATAGCAAGCATTTGTCCTAGTAGGGCCAGAGACTAAAACCAACACCGTATTAATGAATTGCAACCTAATTCACAACTTTCATGCAATTAGACATTCAAAACCATGTAAAGAGCAAAAGGGTATAAACTACTAGTGCCACACGACCACATTCATAGTATTATTGAAATCAGAAAAGGTAGGCTTATTAGACGACATTTAAACAAGCCAGTGATCAGAATGCAGTCATCAAGCATCCGTTTCTGTCTCTCCCTATGGCCAGATAGGCTCATTCAAAAAGAGTAAGGACATAAAGAACAGGGGGGAGAGAGAGGAGGACTGACAGAGAACAAACGAGAACGAGCAGGGTAGAAGGAAAGAAAGAGAGAGGGAGGGCAGGGGAGAGAGAGATGTACAGGGTAGTAGAAAGAAAGAGAGAGAGATGTACAGGGTAGTAGAAAGAAAGAGAGAGAGATGTACAGGGTAGTAGAAAGAAAGAGAGAGAGATGTACAGGGTAGTAGAAAGAAAGAGAGAGAGATGTACAGGGTAGTAGAAAGAAAGAGAGAGAGATGTACAGGGTAGTAGAAAGAAAGAGAGATGTACAGGGTAGTAGAAAGAAAGAGAGAGAGATGTACAGGGTAGTAGAAAGAAAGAGAGATGTACAGGGTAGTAGAAAGAAAGAGAGAGAGATGTACAGGGTAGTAGAAAGAAAGAGAGAGAGATGTACAGGGTAGTAGAAAGAAAGAGAGAGAGATGTACAGGGTAGTAGAAAGAACACATTTTTCAGTCTCTCCCTCTCTGGCCTATACATTTAAACCAGAGACCATTTTAAAATACCTGAAACAGAGAGGGAAAGAAGAGAAGGAGAAAAAGGGATTCACTTACCTCGGGGGAATGGTAGGGAGCCAATAACAATCTGAACACCACCTTCAAATTCAATCCAGTTCACACCTCGTGTGTTAGCAGACTATTTCTCCTTATATTAATGCACCTCTTCAAAATGTCCTAAAGGCCAATTGTTCTCTCTACACACACACACACACACACACACACACACACACACACACACACACACACACACACACACACACACACACACACACACACACACACACACACACACACACACACACACACACACACACACACACACACACACACACACACACACACACACACACACACACACACACACACACACACACAAGTAGCTTCAACTAAAACTTCACTAATAACACTGACTCTAAACAGAAAAAAATAACATTTAGATTCTTAAAGGAAATGTGTATCACTTGGGGAATAACCCAACCTAAAATAATAATAATATATAAAAACTAAAAAAGTCAAATAAGCTTTATAATTGGGGGGCTTCCCTTTCTAATTGGGGACACTTCCTGAACCAAGTCCTAGAATTTTCCCCCAAAACCTTTGGTTCTCCCCCCCCCCCCCCATTCATCTCCCTTGTAAAAAAACGAGGTCTTCTGACCTCAAATGGGACTTCTTGGATAAATAAAAGTTCAATTAAAAAAATGAAATGCCCCCGTACTACACCCAAACCATAGTCCCACTTACCCTCCCGCCCCCCCCTCCTCTTCACCCCCACCAGGCCCCAGGGCAGGCTCCTGTGCTGTGCAGTCCCTCTCGGCTCTACGCTGAAGCTAGTGAGGAGGCTTGGGAACTTAGTAGGCATAAAAAGGCAAGGGGAGCTGTTACTCTTTTTCCCTCGGCATCACTTTCTACAATAAAAATGGTCATTTTCGGAGCCGCCAAAAAATCAGAAAAAAAATCAGGGGGTTGACGAGGTACCGGGGGAGACCGGTGTGAAATTTGGTGGTCGTGGAGTGAAGCGTCCGGCTGGAAAAAATTAATTAGCGAGGGTAAGTTTTTGTCTAGTATGGGCTGCACTAGTGCAAGCTGCAGACGCCACTCGCTTCGGTTTCTTGACGTCTTGCCAAGGCTTTCACTCTGCCAACGAAGGGAGAAAGAGAGAGGGAGGGAGAGAGAAGGGAGGGGGGGGCAAGAGGGAACAGGCTAGACTGCGGAAAAGCACACAGAGAGAGAGAGAGAAGGGAGGGGGGGACAAGAGGGAACAGGCTAGACTGCGGAAAAGCACACAGAGAGAGAGAGAAATAAAAATTAAGGAAAGTGTTGTTGCCCGTTTGTGTTTTTTTTTTTTTGCCACAGCGACAATGCTGAGTTTCTCGCAAAAAGTCATTAAAAAGTAATAAGCCACAAACCACAAATGAACGTCCCCGAGCTGAACAATAAAAACAATTGAGATACGACGACTTTCCCAAGATTGGCCCAAGTCCCATTTCGCATTTGACAGAAAAGAAAAGGACGAGCGAGTGAACAGAAGAGGAGAAAAATACAACAAATATTGAAAATTGCAATCTGAGTCTCACCGACCTTTGAGGTGTCCGGCATTGTAGAACAGAAAAGCAGCATTGAAATCATTTGACTGGGTTCAGTGAGGAGTGGAAGGAAGAGAGCAAGCACACAACGTGGAGAAAATATACTACTGGATCTACAGATAGTTTTACCGAGGACAGAGGGCCTCAAATGTGCACACACACACACACACACACACACACACACACACACACACACACACACACACACACACACACACACACACACACACACACACACACACACACACACACACACACACACACACACACACACACACACACACACACACACACACACACAAGTGCACGTACAAACACGCGCGCACACACAATATGAAAATAAAAAGACAAAGGCCTAGAATGCCAGAATAATAAATAGAATGTTGAAACTTCACACACAATTCTGAGATTCTGACTCCAAAGTAAAACATATCATAGTTGACTTGGCAGAATCCAAATACTTCTGAATAGGCACTGTCTGGTTATTCTGGTAGCTGTTGGTAACCGGGACCAGTACAAAAGCTTAATCATTACATTCTAGATGTATTTTTATGCCACAGCATTCAGCTGGCAAGCACAAATGAATCCAGTCACAGACAATCATTATTAGCCTACCGGTATATGCCATGTGGTGTGAGCTAAGAAGACAGTCAATATATCCAACCTCAGAACTATCAATGAAATATAGAGTCTAAAATCTTACCCTCAGCAAGCCAAGCACACAACCCAAATCAACTCCGTTGTGAAAATAGCTTCAGATAATATACACACAAACCTCACAAAATGCACCGTGACGCAGAAGCTTCAGAAAAAGACTACAACTAGCCAGTCAGTCACCTGGGAAGAACTTAGCCATACAAATATGGCCCATGATACAGCAATGCTCTGTGTCTTACTGTCTGACATCCCTTACTCAAAATTAGGCCATGTTAAAATAAGAGATATATTTCACTCCATATAAGGAATGATGTATGCATTTAATCAACCTCGATTTGAAAGAACACCTGTTTCATAGCAGTGCCATATGATAGCCTGAATATATTGTGGTTCTGTAGAAGTCAAAAGTCTGAGCTGAGTCAGATTGTATATTTCTTGTCTATTTTTGTAGGGCTTGTGCTAAAATGGCACACACACACACACACACACACACACACACACACACACACACACACACACACACACACACACACACACACACACACACACACACACACACACACACACACACACACACACACACACACACACACACACACAATGCACTAGAATAGAAGATACTAGTGGACACTTTCATACTTTAATAGTATACAGAAATCTGAACCTTAAACTAATAGTGACCAGACACTATATCATACTTTATATATATATATATATATACACACACAGTTTAGATTAAAAGGTTAGGGTGTGGTATTCAGTCAATTCCGTGACATATTGTTTAGTACTGTAATGCCTTTTCAAAACCAAGGCAACTGTACACTATATTATTTTGGATTCATAGACATGCATATACGTTTTCCTTGACCAGAAAATACATGCAAAGTAGATGAATGATTTGCTCCACGAAAAATGAATCTATTCTAGAATGCAGTTGAATGAATGGGACTATTTGAAGTTATGAAAAGGACCAAAGGAAACAATATATTTGTATTGTACAAGTACAGTACGTGGCATCGCCCGTGACGCAGTTACAAACACACGCACCTAGAAGATTCGACATGAAGGTCTCTGTTTCTAACTAGGATACATTCAATAATCCCTATTCAATCTATCCTGTGCATTATTCTAAATATTCCATGAAACAAATGCAACTAAATGTATCTCTATCAACCAACAAATTCACATCTTGAGAATGTGAAATGATGCACCGACTAAAACATTTACGGTTTAAATCTAAAACTTGATGCTTGAACGGTATCATTTATCAGAGGGAAATCTTAGCTAAAAGTAAGCAGGTGGCAACATAGCTCCGGCCAAAGAGACAGACAGGCAACTATCCTCAACACACTTTACAGGGAACTAGATGGCTACTTAGTCACATTTGCACATCAAAGAAAGTAACAATGGTGCAAGCTAATTCAAACTACGGGAGCACTGATCTGTTAGCCAGTCGGCCAATGCAACCTTGTAAAAACGTTAGGTAACATTTTATGATAGCTATATCCATATATTATGTTTAGTGTTTATATGGCACAGTACGGGGGTTGGGTCGAGAAGAAAAATGCTGATTCAGATCATGTCTTTGCGATTCGTTTTCCACTTGCCCTCCCACCCCACATTTGATCGGTTATACTTCACATTTAGTTCATTTGAACGATGTACTCAACCCTTTGTAACATTTTGTAATTGAATGCAGTTTCTTTTGATTATGTTCTAGTTCAGCACATATTTCATTTGAACATACGGGGGGGTGGAGTAGATTCTCGAGAGGGGTGTCATGAGCGGATTTTGGGGAGGGGTCCGTGAACCAAACCTTTGGTACTCTAAAACGTGGGTGTGACAGCGAGGTAGTAAAAATCTGTTCTGGAAATAAAATCATTATCGTAACTTTTAATAAACTTATTTTAGCAACTCCATCGACTGGCTTGCTTCTTCTGACAATGTAAAAAAATATATATATATATATTCGTTTGCAATTCGCCTAAATCTAGTTTTGGTGTCAAAACTAAAGATTTCAACATCAACTAAACGTGGCTGTCCCACCAAAGTCATACTAACATAGTAATAGCCGAATTGCTAGTCACCCTTGCTAGCTACAGTAGATTTAGATTGAAATACTAAGTTACAATTATTGTTGAAATCTATATTTCATGGCTACCGAACATAAACTAGTTAGCTTTTGTTTATTTTTAGTTAGTTACTAAACTATTACTAACAGTGCAGCTATCTTGCCTGCTAAAAATGCGTACCTTGAGAAAATACATCCTCGTCCGATGAAGAAACGATCATTCTTGCAACAACAAAAAAACATAACCCTTCTAAATGCAATTCAAAAAATATAAATGAATTCGTTAAATATGTTTTTCTACCCAGACATTCATTCTCTTGCAGAAGAAGTTTGAAAATGGCGCCAATGCAGTGCATCGGCAGCTCTACACACACTGGTGACACCGAGAAAAAGGGGAAAAAAATGTATATAAATGTGAACGGTCAAATTATATTTTTTTACAAAATGAATGAGGTGTGTAATCGTCGGCCTAATCCATATTGCTATTCACTTTTGCTTAAAATTGCTCCTATGATTTAATTTAATTTTTTTTGTTCAATTGTAATAACCGTCAAAGCTTGTTCTAAGTCGTAATGCAGCACGGGAAATGACATAATCGGTTTTGTTTTGAATTTCCAAACCGGGAAAGGGTGAAATGGGAGGATTTGTCGCCCCCTCTAGATTGTAGAACGTGGATAATTAGATCATTGTTTTTAAATGCATATATGTATTTCTTGGTATAAATATGTGACTTGGGTCTTTGGGTCTTTGGCTTCTCTCTACCCAGCATTGATGTTGTCTGATATGTATGAACTGTAAAATATATATATATATATATATATATACTCTAGAATGTATTTAGTCAGCCACCAATTGTCCAAGTTCTCCCACTTAAAAAGATGAGGCCTGTAATTTTCATCATAGGTACACTTCAACTATGACAGAAAAAATGAGAAGAAGAAAAATCCAGAAAATCACTTTGTAGGATTTTTTATGAATTTATTTGCAAATTATGGTGGAAAATAAGTATTTGGTCACCTACAAACAAGCAAGATTTCTGGCTCTCACAGACCTGTAACTTCTTCTTTAAGAGGCTCCTCCGTCCTCCACTCGTTACCTGTATTAATGGCACCTGTTTGAACTTGTTATTAAATCAAATTTATTTATATAGCCCTTCGTACATCAGCTGATATCTCAAAGTGCTGTACAGAAACCAGCCTAAAACCCCAAACAGCAAGCAATGCAGGTGTAGAAGCACGGTGGCTAGGAAAAACTCCCTAGAAAGGACAAAACCTAGGAAGAAACCTAGAGAGGAACCAGGCTATGTGGGGTGGCCAGTCCTCTTCTGGCTGTCCCGGGTGGAGATAGTAACAGAACATGGCCAAGATGTTCAAATGTTCATAAATGTTCATAAATAATAATAATCACAGGCAGAACACTTGAAGCAAGGAGTCATCATGTCAGGTAGTCCTGAGGCATGGTCCTAGGGCTCAAGTCCTCCGAGAGAGAGAAAGAAAGAGAGAAAGAGAGAATTAGAGAGAGCATACTTAAATTAACACAGGACACCGGATAGGACAGGAGCAGTACTCCAGATATAACAAACTGACCCTAGCCCCGCGACACATAAACTACTGCAGCATAAATACTGGAGGCTGAGACAGGAGGGGTTATCAGTATAAAAGACACCTGTCCACAACCTCAAACAGTCACACTCCAAACTCCACTATGGCCAAGACCAAAGAGCTGTCAAAGTACACCAGAAACAAAATTGTAGACCTGCACCAGGCTGGGAAGACTGAACCTGCAATAGGTAAGCAGCTTGGTTTGAAGAAATCAACTGTGGGAGCAATCATTAGGAAATGGAAGACATACAAGACCACTGATAATCTCCTTCGATCTGGGGCTCCATGCAAGATCTCACCCCGTGGGGTCAAAATGATCACAAGAACGGTGAACCAAAATCCCAGAATCACACGGGGGGACCTAGTGAATGACCTGCAGAGAGCTGGGACCAAAGTAACAAAGCCTACCATCAGCAAGGGCATTGAAGTAACTGTATTTAAAAAAAATCATAGGTACACTTCAACTGTGAGAGACGGAATCTAAAACAAAAATCCAGAAAATCACATTGTATGATTTTTAGGTAATTAATTTGCATTTTATTGCATGACATAAGTATTTGATACATCAGAAAATCTGAACTTAATACTTGGTACAGACACCTTTGTTTGCAATTACAGACATCATACGTTTCCTGTAGTTCTTGACCAGGTTTGCACACACTGCAGCAGGGATTTTGGCCCACTAATCCATACAGACCTTCTCCAGATCCTTCAGGTTTCGGGGCTGTCGCTGGGCAATACGGACTTTCAGCTCCCTCCAAAGATGTTCTATTGGGTTCAGGTCTGGAGACTGGCAAGGCCACTCCAGGACCTTGAGATGCTGTTTACGGAGCCACTCCTTAGGTGCCCTGACTGTGTGTTTCGGGTCGCTGTCATGCTGGAAGACCCAGCCACGACCCATCTTCAATGCTCTTACTGAGGGAAGGAGGTTATTGGCCAAGATCTTGCGATTCATGGCTCCATCCATCCTCCCCTCAATACGGTGCAGTTGTCCTGTCCCCTTTGCAGAAAAGCATCCCCAAAGAATGAATTTTTCACCTCCATGCTTCACGGTTGGGATGGTGTTCTTGGGGTTGTACTCATCCTTCTTCTTCCTCCAAACACGGCGAGTGGAGTTTAGAACAAAAAGCTCTATTTTTGTCTCATCAGACCACATGACCTTCTCCCATTCCTCCTCTGGATCATCCAGATGGTCATTGGCAAACTTCAGACGGGCCTGGACATGCGCTGGCTTGAGCAGGGGGACCTTGCGTGTGCTGCAGGATTTTAATCCATGACAGCGTAGTGTGTTACTAATGGTTTTCTTTGAGACTGTGGTCCCAGCTCTCTTCAGGTCATGGACCAGGTCCTGCAGTGTAGTTCTGGGCTGATCCCTCACCTTCCTCATGATCATTGATGCCCTACGAGGTGAGATCTTGCATGGAGCCCCAGACCGAGGGTGATTGACCGTCATCTTGAACTTCATCCATTTTCTAATAATTGCGCCAACAGTTGTTGCCTTCTCACCAAGCTGCTTGCCTATTGTCCTGTAGCCCATCCCAGCCTTGTGCAGGTCTACAATTTTATCCCTGATGTCCTTACACCCTCTCTGGTCTTGGCCATTGTGGAGAGGTTGGAGTCTGTTTGATTGAGTGTGTGGACAGGTGTCTTTTATACAGGTAACAAATTCAAACAGGTGCAGTTAATACAGGTAATGAGTGGAGAACAGGAACGCTTCTAAAAGAAAAACTAACAGGTCTGTGAGAGCTGGAATTCTTACTGGTTGGTAGGTGATCAAATACTTATGTCATGCAATAAAATGCAAAGGAATTACTTAAAAATCATACAATGTGATTTTCTGGATTTTTGTTTTAGATTCCGTCTCTCACAGTTGAAGTGTACCTATGATAAAAAATACAGACCTCTACATGCTTTGTAAGTATGAGAACCTGCAAAGTCGGCAGTGTATCAAATACTTGTTCTCCCCACTGTATGTTAAAACACATTTCTAAAAGATATTAAAAAAGAGAAACAACTGCAGGCCTTGAGGGCTGTTGTTCTGCTTGGTTTTCATATCCTCCCAGGACTTAGTAACCATCAATTAATGTAATTGATTGGTTTGATAGTCTAAACACTGGTTGCCATGTTGAAATCAATCTCTGATCAAGGATAAAAATCCACAAACACTACTATAGCCTATGAACCCCTCCTTTAAAGGGATAGTCCATTCTAATGAATGACAATCAACATACACTGTTGAGCTTAAGGACTGGATCTGAAATTAACATACACTGTTGAGCTTAAGGACTGGATCTGAAATCAACATACACTGTTGAGCTTAAGGACTGGATCTGAAATCAACATACACTGTTGAGCTTAAGGACTGGATCTGAAATCAACATACATACATATTATATAAACAGTTGAAGTCAGAAGTTTACATATACATATAAACTCAGTTTTTCACAATTCCTGACATTTAATCCTGTCTTGGTCAGTTAATTCCCTGTCTTGGTCAGTTAGGATCACAACTTTATTTTAAGATTGTGAAATGTCAGAATAATAGAAGAGAGAATGATTTATTTCAGCTTTTATTTCTTTTATCACATTCCCAGTGGGTCAGAAGTTTACATACGCTCAATTAGTATTTGGTAGCATTGCCATTCCCCCTGACAGAGCTGGTGTAACTGAGTCAGGTTTGTAGGCCTCATTGCCCGCACACGCCTTTTCAGTTCTGCCCACAAATTTTCTATAGGATTGAGGTCAGGGCTTTGTGATGGCCACTCCAATACCTTGACTTTGTTGTCCTTAAGCCATTTTGACACAACTTTGGAAGTATGCTTGGGGTCATTGTCCATTTGGAAGACCCATTTGCGACCAAGCTTTAACTTCCTGATTGCTGTCATGAGATGCTGCTTCAATATATCCACATAATCTTCCTCTCTCATGATGCCATCTATTTTGTGAAGTGCACCAGTCCCCTCTGCAGCAAAGCACCCCCACAACATGATTCCGCCACCCCCGTGCTTCACGGTTGGGATGGTGTTCTTCGGCTTGCAAGCCTCCCCCATTTTCCTCCAAACATAACGGTTCTATTTTTGTTTCATCAGACCAGAGGACATTTCTCCAAAAAGTACGATCTTTGTCCCCATGTGCAGTTGCAAACCGTAGTCTGGCATTTTTATGGTGGTTTAGGAGCAGTGACTTCTTTCTTGCTGAGTGGCCTTTCAGGTTATGTCAATATAGGACTCGTTTTACTGTGGATATAGATACTTTTGCACCTAGATACTTTTCCTCCAGCATCTTCACAAAGTCCTTTACTGTTGTTCTGGGATTGATTTGCACTTTTCGCACCAAAGTATGTTCATCTCTAGGAGACAGAACGCATCTCCTTCCTGAGAGGTATGACGGCTGCATGGTCCCATGGTGTTTATATTTGTGTACTACTGTTTGTACAGATGAAGGTGGTACCTTCAGGCATTTGGAAATTGCTCCCAAGGATGAACCAGACTTGTGGAGGTCTACAATTTGTGAGGTATTGCCTGATTTTGATATTCCCATGATGTCAAGAAAAGAGGCACTGAGTTTGAAGATAGGCCTTGAAATACATCCACAGGTCCACCTCCAATTGACTCAAATTATGTCAGTTAGCCTATCAGAAGCTTCTAAAGCCATGAAATCATTTTCTGGAATTTTCCAAGCTGTTTAAAGGCACAGTCAACTTTGTGTAAGTAAACTTCTGACCCACTGGAATTGTGATACAGTGAATTATAAGTGAAATAATCTGTCTGTAAACAATTGTTGGAAAGATTACTTGTGTCATGCACAAAGTAGATGTCCTAACTGACTTGCCAAAACTATAGTTTGTTAACAACAAATTTGTGTAGTGGTTGAAAAATGAGTTTTAATAATTCCAACCTAAGTGTATGTAAACCTCCGACTTCAACTGTATATAGATACAGTGCCTTGCGAAAGTATTCGGCCCCCTTGAACTTCGCGACCTTTTGCCACATTTCAGGCTTCAAACATAAAGATATAAAACTGTATTTTTTTGTGAAGAATCAACAACAAGTGGGACACAATCATGAAGTGGAACGACATTTATTGGATATTTCAAAATTTTCTAACAAATCAAAAACTGAAAAATTGGGCGTGCAAAATTATTCAGCCCCCTTAAGTTAATACTTTGTAGCGCCACCTTTTGCTGCGATTACAGCTGTAAGTCACTTGGGGTATGTCTCTATCAGTTTTGCACATCGAGAGACTGAATTTTTTTCCCATTCCTCCTTGCAAAACAGCTCGAACTCAGTGAGGTTGGATGGAGAGTATTTGTGAACAGCAGTTTTCAGTTCTTTCCACAGATTCTCGATTGGATTCAGGTCTGGATTTTGACCAGAATGGTCCTGTATTTGGCTCCATCCATCTTCCCATCAATTTTAACCATCCTCCCTGTCCCTGCTGAAGAAAAGCAGGCCCAAACCATGATGCTGCCACCACCATGTTTGACAGTGGGTATGGTGTGTTCAGGGTGATGAGCTGTGTTGCTTTTACGCCAAACATAACGTTTTGCATTGTTGCCAAAAAGTTCAATTTTGGTTTCATCTGACCAGAGCACCTTCTTCCACATGTTTGGTGTGTCTCCCAGGTGGCTTGTGGCAAAATTTAAACAACACTTTTTATGGATATCTTTAAGAAATGGCTTTCTTCTTGCCACTCTTCCATAAAGGCCAGATTTGTGCAATATACGACTGATTGTTGTCCTATGGACAGAGTGTCCCACCTCAGCTGTAGATCTCTGCAGTTCATCCAGAGTGATCATGGGCCTCTTGGCTGCATCTCTGATCAGTCTTCTCCTTGTATGAGCTGAAAGTTTAGAGGGACGGCCAGGTCTTGGTAGATTTGCAGTGGTCTGATACTCCTTCCATTTCAATAGTATTGCTTGCACAGTTCTCCTTGGGATGTTTAAAGCTTGGGAAATCTTTTTGTATCCAAATCCAGCTTTCAACTTCTTCACAACAGTATCTCGGACCTGCCTGGTGTGTTCCTTGTTCTTCATGATGCTCTCTGCGCTTTTAACGGACCTCTGAGACTATCACAGTGCAGGTGCATTTATACGGAGACTTGATTACACACAGGTGGATTGTATTTATCATCATTAATCATTTAGGTCAACATTGGATCATTCAGAAATCCTCACTGAACTTCTGGAGAGAGTTTGCTGCACTGAAAGTAAAGGGGCTGAATAATTTTGCACGTCCAATTTTTCAGTTTTTGATTTGTAAATTTTTTTGAAATATCCAATAAATGTTGTTCCACTTCATGATTGTGTCCCACTTGTTGTTGATTCTTCACAAAAAAATACAGTTTTATATCTTTATGTTTGAAGCCTGAAATGTGGCAAAAGGTCGCAAAGTTCAAGGGGGCCGAATATTTTCGCAAGGCACTGTATATATATATATTATAGAATGTACCATGCCTTGCAAAAGTATTCATCCCCTTGGCATTTTTCATATTTTCTTGCATTGCAACCTGTAATTTAAATGGATTTTTATTGGGATTTCAGATACAAAATAGTCCAAATTGGTGAAGTGAAATGAAAAAAAAAAATATTTCTCAAGATGATTATTTTTTAAACTGAAAAGTGTTGCGTGCATATGTATTCACCCCATTTGCTATATATCTGTTATATCTGTTACTGTCTGTTACGGTCACTGTCCCTTCCTCCCCCTTCCTCCTATTTTGCTGATCTAGACATTTGGTTTAGGCAAACTCTGACCAGGGCAAATCACACACACCCACACACACACCTCACAACAACCAGGCAATGTATACAATTTACATCCGTGCTATATACATTACGCAAATAGCTACTTATTTAATTAATCTATAGATACAGCTACATGCAAAATAGCACTAGCACACCTACATATGTATGTATCATTGACAACCTGTTTATTCAATAGAAAATTATTGTAGAATAGAACGTCAAAAAGAAGTGACATCAAACTCACTCCTGTGATGACGTGTAAATGCATGTAAACCAGCACACAATCCCAAAGCTCCCTGTGTGTATGTGTGTGTATATCTACATTATGTGTGTGCATATCTATGCATGTGTGTGTATATCTATGTGTGTATGTCTATATCTATGTGTGTGTGTTTGTGTATATCTGTGTGTGTGTGTGTATATCTATGTGAGTTTGTGTGTGTGTATATCTATGTGTGTCTGAATGTGTGTGTGTGTGTGTGTGTGTGTGTGTGTGTGTGTGTGTGTGTGTGTGTGTGTGTGTGTGTGTGTGTGTGTGTGTGTGTGTGTGTGTGTGTGTGTGTGTGTGTGTGTATATCTATGTGAGTTTGTGTGTGTGTATATCTATGTGAGTTTGTGTGTGTGTATATCTATGTGAGTTTGTGTGTGTGTATATCTATGTCTGTGTGTGTGTATATCTATGTGAGTGTGTGTGTGTGTATATTTATGTGTGTGTGTGTATATATCTATGTGAGTGTGTGTGTTTGTGTGTATATCTATATGAGTGTGTGTATATCTATGTGTGTGTGTGTTTGTGTGTATATCTATGTGTGTGTGTATATCTATGTGTGTGTGTGTATATCCATGTGAGTGTGTGTGTATATCTATGTGTGTGTGTGTATATCTATGTGTGTGTGTGTGTGTGTGTGTGTTTGTGTGTGTGTATATCCATGTGAGTGTGTGTGTTTGTGTGTATATCTATATGAGTGTGTGTATATCTATGTGTGTGTGTGTTTGTGGGTATATCTATGTGTGTGTGTATATCTATGTGTGTGTGTGTATATCCATGTGAGTGTGTGTGTATATCTATGTGTGTGTGTGTATATCTATGTGTGTGTGTGTGTGTGTGTGTGTTTGTGTGTGTGTATATCCATGTGAGTGTGTGTGTTTGTGTGTATATCTATGTGTGTATATCTATGTGTGTGTGTTTGTGTGTATATCTATGTGTGTGTGTGTGTGTGTGTATGTTTTGTAATTCTATGAATCTTACCCAGTTGATTAACTCACCCACTCGCCCAAATCTTAAATGCCCAGATAAATCTACCCTGATTGATTTGACGGCCTCTCTTTTAAATTGCACATTCAACAACTTACAAATAAATTGAAGCTGAAATTGGGATTTTATTTTAGGAATAAGGCCGGTTTTTCTTTTGAAGCCAGAAGGAGGCTAGTATCAGCTACATGTATGCCTTTACTAGACTATGGGGATATGTTATATATGAATGCTTCCGCTCAGTGTTTGAGATCAATTGACACTCTTTACCATGGCACTTTGTGATTTATTTTACACTGCAAAACCTTACGCACCACTGCACTTTGTACACCAGGGTTGATTGGCCTTCTCTAGTCACTCGTAGGCTCAGTCACTGGTATACTTTTATTTACGAAGACATTTTAGGTTTACTGCCTTTTAATTTGTGCATTTCATTGTTCAGAAATGTGGTGAGTCGTCTCTTCGTTCGCTGGACTTTATCTTGCTAACTGTTCCAAATGTCCCAACTGAATTTGGTAAAAGGGCTTTTATGTACTCTGCGCCATCGTCTTGGAACACCTTACAAAATACTTTTAAACTGGAAGATCTTGTCCCGATTGGTGTTTTTAAATCACTGATGAAGGATTTTGAGGCTGATTCCCTGACCTATCAATGTTTTTAATTGACTGTTTTATACTCTTGTGAATTCAATGGTTTTTACTAGATTACTTGTAGTTTTTATGTTGTCTGTCCGTAAAATCTTTGTAATGACTTGGTGCTGCCTGTCTTGGCCAGGGCGCTCTTGAAAAATAGATTTTAATCTCAATGAGCCCTTCCTGGTTAAATAAAATAAATAAAAAATATCTATGTGTGTGTGTGTGTATCTGTGTGTGTATATATCTCACTCCTGTGATGACGTGTAAATGCATGGAAACCAGCACACAATCCCAACGCTCCCTGTGTGTATGTGTGTGTATATCAACAGTATGTTTGTGCATATCTATGCATGTGTGTGTATATCTATCTATATGTGTGTGAATGTGTGTTTGTGTATATCTGTGTGTGTGTGTTTGCGTGTATATCTATGTGTGTGTGTATATCTATGTGAGTGAATGTGTGTGTGTTTGTGTGTATATCTATGTGTGTGTGTGTATATATCTATGTGAGTGTGTGTATCTATGTGTGTGTGTGTATATCTATGTGTGTGTGTATATATCTATGTGAGTGTGTTTGTGTGTGTGTATATCTATGTGTGTGTGTGTGTGTGTGTGTGTGTGTGTGTGTGTGTGTGTGTGTGTGTGTGTGTGTGTGTGTGTGTGTGTGTGTGTGTGTGTGTGTGTGTGTGTGTGTGTGTGTGTGTGTGTGTGTGTGTGTGTGTGTGTGTGTGTGTGTGTGTGTGTGTGTGTGTGCATCTATGCATGTGTGTGTATATATCTGTGTGTGTATCTGTGTGTGTGTGTGTGTGTTACTCCCTCACGGAACTGTATAATGTCAACAGTCCCCAACAGGAACCTTGCTCAGGGACCTTGTCGGTCGGCTGATCGGTAGACGTTGTTGTCATTACAACCACCATGTATGCAGGCTAATATAATACTCCTTTCAATAGCCCCAAGTCATTGAGTTGAGCTGTGTTCACGCTACTTTGTTCTCCTGTGTGGTTTTAGTAATGTCCCTTTCTGTGACTAAACCTTTGATCATCATACATGAAAACATGCAGGAGACAGAAGTGAAGACAATGAAATGTTTACCGACAACATTCATCTAAACGTGTCCAAGCAACAAGAATAAAAACTAACCGGTAACACTTTGTTTGAACTCTACGTCATAACACTCATTATTACTATTATCTTATTTAATTAACCAGGCAAGTCAGTTAAGAACAAATTATTATTTACAATGATGGCCTAGGAACAGTGGGTTAACTGCCTTGTTCAGGGGCAAAATGACAGATTTTTACCTTGTTAGCTCGGGGATTCGATCTTGCACCATTTCAGTTACTGGCCCAACGCTCTAACCACTCGTCTACCTGCCGCCCCTACACTCTAACCACGAGTCTACCTGCCGCCCCTACAGACTAACCACTAGTCTACCTGCCGCCCCTACACTCTAACCACTAGTCTACCTGCCGCCCCTACACTCTAACCACTAGTCTACCTGCCACCCCTACAGACTAACCACTAGTCTACCTGCCGCCCCTACACTCTAACCACTAGTCTACCTGCCGCCCCTACACTCTAACCACTAGTCTACCTGCCGCCCCTACACTCTAACCACTAGTCTACCTGCCGCCCCTACACTCTAACCACTAGTCTACCTGCCGCCCCTACACTCTAACCACTAGTCTACCTGCCGCCCCTACAGACTAACCACTAGTCTACCTGCCGCCCCTACAGACTAACCACTAGTCTACCTGCCGCCCCTACACTCTAACCACCAGTCTACCTGCCGCCCCTACAGACTAACCACTAGTCTACCTGCCGCCCCTACACTCTAAGCACTAGTCTACCTGCCGCCCCTACACTCTAACCACTAGTCTACCTGCCGCCCCTACAGACTAACCACTAGTCTACCTGCCGCCCCTACAGACTAACCACTAGTCTACCTGCCGCCCCTACAGACTAACCACTAGTCTACCTGCCGCCCCTACACTCTAAGCACTAGTCTACCTGCCACCCCTACACTCTAAGCACTAGTCTACCTGCCACCCCTACACTCTAACCACTAGTCTACCTGTCGCCCCTACAGACTAACCACTAGTCTACCTGCCGCCCCTACAGACTAACCACTAGTCTACCTGCCGCCCCTACACTCTAACCACTAGTCTACCTGCCGCCCCTACAGACTAACCACCAGTCTACCTGCCGCCCCTACACTCTAACCACCAGTCTACCTGCCGCCCCTACACTCTAACCACTAGTCTACCTGCCGCCCCTACAGACTAACCACTAGTCTACCTGCCGCCCCTACAGACTAACCACTAGTCTACCTGCCGCCCCTACACTCTAACCACTAGTCTACCTGCCACCCCTACAGTCTAAGCACTATTGTACCTGCCGCCCCTACACTCTAACCACTAGTCTACCTGCCACCCATACACTCTAACCACTAGTCTACCTGCCACCCATACACTCTAACCACTAGTCTACCTGCCGCCCCTACACTCTAAGCACTAGTCTACCTGCCACCCATACACTCTAAGCACTAGGCTACCTGCCGCCCCTACAGACTAACCACTAGTCTACCTGCCGCCCCTACACTCTAAGCACTAGTCTACCTGCCGCCCCTACAGACTAACCACTAGGCTACCTGCCGCCCCTACACTCTAACCACTAGGCTACCTGCCGCCCCTACACTCTAACCACCAGTCTACCTGCCGCCCCTACACTCTAACCACTAGTCTACCTGCCGCCCCTACAGACTAACCACTAGGCTACCTGCCGCCCCTACACTCTAACCACTAGGCTACCTGCCGCCCCTACACTCTAACCACCAGTCTACCTGCCGCCCCTACACTCTAACCACCAGTCTACCTGCCGCCCCTACACTCTAACCACTAGGCTACCTGCCGCCCCTACACTCTAACCACCAGTCTACCTGCCGCCCCTACACTCTAACCACTAGGCTACCTGCCGCCCCTACACTCTAACCACTAGGCTACCTGCCGCCCCTACACTCTAACCACTAGTCTACCTGCCGCCCCTACAGTCTAACCACTAGTCTACCTGCCACCCATACACTCTAACCACCAGTCTACCTGCCACCCATACACTCTAACCACTAGTCTACCTGCTGCCCCTATACTCTAACCACTAGTCTACCTGCCGCCCCTATACTCTAACCACTAGTCTACCTGCCGCCCCTACACTCTAACCACTAGGCTACCTGCCGCCCCTACACTCTAACCACTAGTCTACCTGCCGCCCCTATACTCTAAGCACTAGTCTACCTGCCGCCCCTACACTCTAAGCACTAGTCTACCTGCCGCCCCTACACTCTAACCACTAGTCTACCTGCCGCCCCTACACTCTAACCACTAGTCTACCTGCCACCCATACACTCTAACCACTAGTCTACCTGCCGCCCCTATACTCTAACCATTAGTCTACCTGCCGCCCCTATACTCTAACCACTAGTCTACCTGCCGCCCCTATACTCTAACCATTAGTCTACCTGCCGCCCCTACACTCTAACCACTAGGCTACCTGCCGCCCCTACACTCTAACCACTAGTCTACCTGCCGCCCATACACTCTAAGCACTAGTCTACCTGCCACCCCTACACTCTAAGCACTAGTCTACCTGCCGCCCCTACACTCTAACCACTAGTCTACCTGCCGCCCCTATACTCTAAGCACTAGTCTACCTGCCGCCCCTACACTCTAACCACTAGTCTACCTGCCGCCCCTATACTCTAACCATTAGTCTACCTGCCACCCCTACACTCTAACCACCAGTCTACCTGCCGCCCCTACACTCTAACCACTAGTCTACCTGCCGCCCCTACACTCTAACCACTAGTCTACCTGCCGCCCCTACACTCTAACCACTAGTCTACCTGCCGCCCCTACACTCTAACCACTAGTCTACCTGCCGCCCCTACACTCTAACCACTAGTCTACCTGCCACCCCTACACTCTAACCACTAGTCTACCTGCCGCCCCTACACTCTAACCACTAGTCTACCTGCCACCCCTACACTCTAACCCACTAGTCTAACCACTAGTCTACCCACCCCTACACTCGAACCACTAGTCTACCTGCCGCCCCTACACTCTAACCACTAGTCTACCTGCCGCCCCTACACTCTAACCACTAGTCTACCTGCCACCCCTACACTCTAACCACTAGTCTACCTGCCGCCCCTACACTCTAACCACTAGTCTACCTGCCACCCCTACACTCTAACCACTAGTCTACCTGCCGCCCCTACACTCTAACCACTAGTCTACCTGCCACCCCTACACTCTAACCACTAGTCTACCTGCCGCCCCTACACTCTAACCACTAGTCTACCTGCCGCCCCTACACTCTAACCACTAGTCTACCTGCCGCCCCTACACTCTAACCACTAGTCTACCTGCCGCCCCGGTAGCCTAGTGGTTAGATGATTATTATGCTATCAGAATCAGCTTTATTTGGTGTAATATGACACATAGTTTGAATAATGTGCTAGCAAACAACCATTACATTTCAACACTTGGCTGACAATGACATTAGATCGATCCATGGGAAGCAATGGTCATTTATTAATCCCTTATAATATTCCAGTTATTTCCCCCTAAAACACTAAAACATTAACAGTCCAGACATACACATTTGATTACCCACAAACAAAAAAAACAGAGGGAAAACAAAACTGGTCGACGTGATGTCATAATGAATGTAAAACTGGTTGTAATGATGTCATTTCAACCAGTTTTGCTCACTGGGTATAAAAAGAAAAAGAAAACGCTGTGCAATTCAATTCAGAAGTCTTTAGGAGTGATGCAGTCTCTTTCACAGTGATTTGACTCATCCTTTCGTTTGAAGAAGCGGCGACTAATCCGTCATCGATTAATTGTGACATCACCGACACCAGGATTCCGTTTTATGTGATGACACTCACCATAGAATTAGAATGATTAGATGGATTCTATAGTGATGGGCCTTCTCATAGAGATTGAACCCTGGAGAGGAATTTCTAGTACGAAATCTGCGGCACAAACTGTCCCCCATCTTGCCTGGGACTGGGTCAGAGTGATGTCATATCCTGTACCTCCAGCAGCATGGCGTCCTGTTCCGTCCTCAGCTGGTCTCGAGCCTGGAGGTGAACCACCAGCTCAGTGCTCAGGTCTGATGACACACACGCACGCACGCACGCACGCGCGTGCGCACACACACACACACACACACACACACACACACACACACACACACACACACACACACACACACACACACACACACACACACACACACACACACACACACACACACACACACACACACACACACAATGTAAGGTCAAAGGCAGTGTTTAACAGATAATTTGACAAAGGGGAAATTAAGGTAAAATAACGAGGTTAGTATAACTTCTAAATGAAAAAGGTGAAATATACTGCATCTATTAAATATAATGTAGCCTATATCTAATATCAAAGTATATCCAGTGTATTAGCCGTGTGACCCTCACCTTGTATTGCCTTATTGAGAGAGTTTCTGTGAGTGTTGAGTTCTTTGAGACTGGAGGCCTGCAGGTCACTATGGTCTCGCTTTCTATTCTTCAACAGTGGATCACCACACACTAGGCTCTGAGACACAGGGGACATGGTGAAGGGCAGAATAACTGGTTAGACCCTGAGACACAGGGGACAGAGTGAAGGGCAGAATAACTGGTTAGACCCTGAGACACAGGGGACAGAGTGAAGGGCAGAATAACTGGTTAGACCATAAGACACAGGGGACAGAGTGAAGGGCAGAATAACTGGTTAGACCCTGAGACACAGGGGACATGGTGAAGGGCAGAATAACTGGTTAGACCCTGAGACACAGGGGACAGAGTGAAGGGCAGAATAACTGGTTAGACCATAAGACACAGGGGACAGAGTGAAGGGCAGAATAACTAGTTAGACCATAAGACACAGGGGACAGAGTGAAGGGCAGAATAACTGGTTAGACCCTGAGACACAGGGGACAGAGTGAAGGGCAGAATAACTAGTTAGACCATAAGACACAGGGGACAGAGTGAAGGGCAGAATAACTGGTTAGACCCTGAGACACAGGGGACAGAGTGAAGGGCAGAATAACTGGTTAGACCATAAGACACAGGGGACAGAGTGAAGGGCAGAATAACTAGTTAGACCATAAGACACAGGGGACAGAGTGAAGGGCAGAATAACTGGTTAGACCCTGAGACACAGGGGACAGAGTGAAGGGCAGAATAACTGGTTAGATCCTGAGACACAGAGGACAGAGTGAAGGGCAGAATAACTAGTTAGACCATAAGACACAGGGGACAGAGTGAAGGGCAGAATAACTGGTTAGACCCTGAGAAACAGGGGACAGAGTGAAGGGCAGAATAACTGGTTAGACCCTGAGACACAGGGGACAGAGTGAAGGGCAGAATAACTGGTTAGACCATAAGACACAGGGGACAGAGTGAAGGGCAGAATAACTGGTTAGACCCTGAGACACAGGGGACATGGTGAAGGGCAGAATAACTGGTTAGACCCTGAGACACAGGGGACAGAGTGAAGGGCAGAATAACTAGTTAGACCATAAGACACAGGGGACAGAGTGAAGGGCAGAATAACTGGTTAGACCCTGAGACACAGGGGACAGAGTGAAGGGCAGAATAACTGGTTAGACCCTGAGACACAGGGGACATGGTGAAGGGCAGAATAACTGGTTAGACCATAAGACACAGGGGACAGAGTGAAGGGCAGAATAACTGGTTAGACCCTGAGACACAGGGGACAGAGTGAAGGGCAGAATAACTGGTTAGACCATAAGACACAGGGGACAGAGTGAAGGGCAGAATAACTGGTTAGACCCTGAGACACAGGGGACAGAGTGAAGGGCAGAATAACTGGTTAGACCATAAGACACAGGGGACAGAGTGAAGGGCAGAATAACTGGTTAGACCCTGAGACACAGGGGACAGAGTGAAGGGCAGAATAACTGGTTAGACCCTGAGACACAGGGGACAGAGTGAAGGGCAGAATAACTGGTTAGACCATAAGACACAGGGGACAGAGTGAAGGGCAGAATATACGATAACTAAAGATAAAACCGAAGAACCGAACACTGTGGGCCTCGAGGACAGTACGATGATCAGCCCTTAGTCCCTCCTTCCTAACCACTCCAGTAGAGGTCAAGGGTTGTATCAGAAGGCAAGGGAAAGCATATTGCTTCAACCTATACTCTCTCTCACCTTCCGTTTCTGTTCTGTTCTCAGCTTGTTTTTGAGTGCACTCAGCGCAGCCTTGAAGCCTGATGATTTGCTTTTGGTTGCAGCTGTGGACTGGGGCTGCTGGGACACCTGCACGCCGGAACCATTCTTTACCACCATTTTGGAATTCTGTAGTGGCCAAAACAAAATGGTGACAGGGCTTTAGATCGAGATTTGGAATTTAAATAAAACATTATTTTCTTTCTGATTGATATTAGTTGTAGCACTCTACCTATGACTGACCGTACCTTTTGAGGGTGTACTTACCTTTGTGCAAATCGTTACCCCAGAATCCTCCTCCTCTTCTTCGCTCCCGCTGTCATTGATGAAGCACAGCTGGAGGTTCATCTGATTTGAAAGACTGAGGAGGACGAACCATTTTTTTTGTTGGTGTTAGAATCATGAACAAATCCCACTTGTGTGATGAAACGGCGGGAGAAGCGTAAAGGTCAAAGGTGAGACACAAACTCACAACCTTGTGAGCAAGAATCAGTCTATACTGTAGTTTTATTTTAGTAAATCGGTCTAGATGTAGTTTTTTTCAGTAAATCGGTCTGGATGTAGTTTTAGTTGATTCATCGGTCTAGATGTAGTTTTATTTCAGTAAATCTGTCTAGATGTATTTTTATTTTAGTAATTGATCTAGATGTAGTTTTAGTTGATTCATCGGTCCAGATGTAGTTTTACTTTATTAAATCTGTCTAGATGTAGTTTTAGTTGATTTGTCACGGATCCCCCCGGTACTGCTGCTCATTCTTTTCACCAGTTCCGGAGGTCTACATCACTACTGGCTTCTAGGCTTCACTGAACGGGATTCATTATCATCAACCCCGGACTGTCTTGTCTAATAACACACACCTGGTTCTATTATCATCAACCCTGGACTGTCTTGTCTGATGACACACACCTGGTTCCATTATCATCAACCCCGGACTGTCTTGTCTGATAACACACACCTGGTTCCATTATCATCAACCCCGGACTGTCTTGTCTGATGACACACACCTGGTTCCATTATCATCAACCCCGGACTGTCTTGTCTGATAACACACACCTGGTTCTATTATCATCAACCCCGGCCTGTCTTGTCTGATAACACACACCTGGTTCTATTATCATCAACCCCGGACTGTCTTGTCTGATAACACACACCTGGTTCTATTATCATCAACCCCGGACTGTCTTGTCTGATAACACACAACTGGTTCTATTATCATCAACCCCGGACTGTCTTGTCTGATAACACACACCTGGTTCCATTATCATCAACCCCGGACTGTCTTGTCTGATAACACACACCTGGTTCTATTATCATCAACCCCGGACTGTCTTGTCTGATAACACACACCTGGTTCTATTATCATCAACCCCGGACTGTCTTGTCTGATAACACACACCTGGTTCTATTATCATCAACCCCGGACTGTCTTGTCTGATAACACACACCTGGTTCTATTATCATCAACCCCGGCCTGTCTTGTCTGATAACACACACCTGGTTCCATTATCATCAACCCCGGACTGTCTTGTCTGATAACACACACCTGGTTCCATTATCATCAACCCCGGACTGTCTTGTCTGATAACACACACTTGGTTCCATTATCATCAACCCCGGACTGTCTTGTCTGATAACACACACCTGGTTCCATTATCATCAACCCCGGACTGTCTTGTCTGATAACACACACCTGGTTCTATTATCATCAACCCCGGACTGTCTTGTCTGATAACACACACCTGGTTCTATTATCATCAACCCCGGACTGTCTTGTCTGATAACACACACCTGGTTCCATTATCATCAACCCCGGACTGTCTTGTCTGATAACACACACCTGGTTCCATTATCATCAACCCCGGACTGTCTTGTCTGATAACACACACCTGGTTCCATTATCATCAACCCCGGACTGTCTTGTCTGATAACACACACCTGGTTCCATTATCATCAACCCCGGACTGTCTTGTCTGATGACACACACCTGGTTCCATTATCATCAACCCCGGACTGTCTTGTCTGATAACACACACCTGGTTCTATTATCATCAACCCCGGCCTGTCTTGTCTGATAACACACACCTGGTTCTATTATCATCAACCCCGGACTGTCTTGTCTGATAACACACACCTGGTTCTATTATCATCAACCCCGGACTGTCTTGTCTGATAACACACACCTGGTTCTATTATCATCAACCCCGGACTGTCTTGTCTGATAACACACACCTGGTTCCATTATCATCAACCCCGGACTGTCTTGTCTGATAACACACACCTGGTTCTATTATCATCAACCCCGGACTGTCTTGTCTGATAACACACACCTGGTTCTATTATCATCAACCCCGGACTGTCTTGTCTGATAACACACACCTGGTTCTATTATCATCAACCCCGGACTGTCTTGTCTGATAACACACACCTGGTTCTATTATCATCAACCCCGGCCTGTCTTGTCTGATAACACACACCTGGTTCCATTATCATCAACCCCGGACTGTCTTGTCTGATAACACACACCTGGTTCCATTATCATCAACCCCGGACTGTCTTGTCTGATAACACACACCTGGTTCCATTATCATCAACCCCGGACTGTCTTGTCTGATAACACACACCTGGTTCCATTATCATCAACCCCGGACTGTCTTGTCTGATAACACACACCTGGTTCTATTATCATCAACCCCGGACTGTCTTGTCTGATAACACACACCTGGTTCTATTATCATCAACCCCGGACTGTCTTGTCTGATAACACACACCTGGTTCCATTATCATCAACCCCGGACTGTCTTGTCTGATAACACACACCTGGTTCCATTATCATCAACCCCGGACTGTCTTGTCTGATAACACACACCTGGTTCCATTATCATCAACCCCGGACTGTCTTGTCTGATAACACACACCTGGTTCCATTATCATCAACCCCGGACTGTCTTGTCTGATAACACACACCTGGTTCTATTATCATCAACCCCGGACTGTCTTGTCTGATAACACACACCTGGTTCCCTTTTCCCCTGATTAGCATGTTATATTTGTGCCCTCTTTTGTTTAGGTTCAGCCCAGTGTTTTTGTATATGTGTTTGTTTAGGGTGTATTAAAAACCCTTGTTGTGTATTCCTGCGCCTGTCTCAAATCCTTTACACCAGCGTGACGTAGTTTATTCATCGGTCTAGATGTCGTTTTAGTTTATTCATCGGTCTAGATGTCGTTTTAGTTTATTCATCGGTAAAGATGTCGTTTTAGTTTATTCATCGGTAAAGATGTCGTTTTAGTTTATTCATCGGTCTAGATGTTGTTTTAGTTTATTCATCGGTAAAGATGTCGTTTTAGTTTATTCATCGGTAAAGATGTCGTTTTAGTTTATTCATCGGTAAAGATGTCGTTTTAGTTTATTCATCGGTAAAGATGTCGTTTTAGTTTATTCATCGGTCTAGATGTCGTTTTAGTTTATTCATCGGTCTAGATGTCGTTTTAGTTTATTCATCGGTAAAGATGTCGTTTTAGTTTATTTCGGTAAAGATCGGTCTAGATGTCGTTTTAGTTTATTATTCATCGGTCTAGATGTCGTTTTAGTTTATTCATCGGTAAAGATGTCGTTTTAGTTTATTCATCGGTAAAGATGTCGTTTTAGTTTATTCATCGGTAAAGATGTCGTTTTAGTTTATTCATCGGTAAAGATGTCGTTTTAGTTTATTCATCAGTAAAGATGTCGTTTTAGTTTATTCATCAGTAAAGATGTCGTTTTAGTTTATTCATCGGTCTAGATGTCGTTTTAGTTTATTCATCGGTCTAGATGTCGTTTTAGTTTATTCATCGGTCTAGATGTCGTTTTAGTTTATTCATCGGTAAAGATGTCGTTTTAGTTTATTCATCGGTAAAGATGTCGTTTTAGTTTATTCATCAGTAAAGATGTCGTTTTAGTTTATTCATCAGTAAAGATGTCGTTTTAGTTTATTCATCGGTCTAGATGTCGTTTTAGTTTATTCATCGGTCTAGATGTCGTTTTAGTTTATTCATCGGTAAAGATGTCGTTTTAGTTTATTCATCGGTCTAGATGTGGTTTTAGTTTATTCATCGGTAAAGATGTGGTTTTAGTTTATTCATCGGTCTAGATGTCGTTTTAGTTTATTCATCGGTAAAGATGTCGTTTTAGTTTATTCATCGGTCTAGATGTCGTTTTAGTTTATTCATCGGTCTAGATGTCGTTTTAGTTTATTCATCGGTAAAGATGTGGTTTTAGTTTATTCATCGGTCTAGATGTCGTTTTAGTTTATTCATCGGTAAAGATGTCGTTTTAGTTTATTCATCGGTCTAGATGTCGTTTTAGTTTATTCATCGGTCTAGATGTCGTTTTAGTTTATTCATCGGTCTAGATGTCGTTTTAGTTTATTCATCGGTAAAGATGTCGTTTTAGTTTATTCATCGGTAAAGATGTCGTTTTAGTTTATTCATCGGTAAAGATGTCGTTTTAGTTTATTCATCGGTAAAGATGTCGTTTTAGTTTATTCATCGGTAAAGATGTCGTTTTAGTTTATTCATCAGTAAAGATGTCGTTTTAGTTTATTCATCGGTCTAGATGTCGTTTTAGTTTATTCATCGGTCTAGATGTCGTTTTAGTTTATTCATCGGTAAAGATGTCGTTTATTTTAAAGATGTCGTTTTAGTTTATTCATCGGTAAAGATGTCGTTTTAGTTTATTCATCGGTCTAGATGTCGTTTTAGTTTATTCATCAGTAAAGATGTCGTTTTAGTTTATTCATCAGTAAAGATGTCGTTTTAGTTTATTCATCGGTCTAGATGTCGTTTTAGTTTATTCATCGGTCTAGATGTCGTTTTAGTTTATTCATCGGTAAAGATGTCGTTTTAGTTTATTCATCGGTAAGATGTCATTTTAGTTTATTCATCAGTAAAGATGTCGTTTTAGTTTATTCATCGGTCTAGATGTCGTTTTAGTTTATTCATCAGCAAAGATGTCGTTTTAGTTTATTCATCGGTCTAGATATCGTTTTAGTTTATTCATCGGTCTAGATGTCGTTTTAGTTTATTCATCGGTAAAGATGTCGTTTTAGTTTATTCATCGGTAAAGATGTCGTTTTAGTTTATTCATCGGTAAAGATGTCGTTTTAGTTTATTCATCGGTAAAGATGTCGTTTTAGTTTATTCATCGGTAAAGATGTCGTTTTAGTTTATTCATCGGTAAAGATGTCGTTTTAGTTTATTCATCGGTAAAGATGTCGTTTTAGTTTATTCATCGGTAAAGATGTCGTTTTAGTTTATTCATCGGTAAAGATGTCGTTTTAGTTTATTCATCGGTAAAGATGTCGTTTTAGTTTATTCATCGGTCTAGATGTCGTTTTAGTTTATTCATCGGTCTAGATGTCGTTTTAGTTTATTCATCGGTCTAGATGTCGTTTTAGTTTATTCATCGGTAAAGATGTCGTTTTAGTTTATTCATCGGTCTAGATGTTGTTTTAGTTTATTCATCGGTCTAGATGTCGTTTTAGTTTATTCATCGGTAAAGATGTCGTTTTAGTTTATTCATCGGTAAAGATGTCGTTTTAGTTTATTCATCGGTAAAGATGTCGTTTTAGTTTATTCATCGGTCTAGATGTCATTTTAGTTTATTCATCGGTAAAGATGTCGTTTTAGTTTATTCATCGGTAAAGATGTCGTTTTAGTTTATTCATCGGTCTAGATGTCGTTTATTTTAAAGAGTTTTAGTTTATTCATCGGTAAAGATGTCGTTTTAGTTTATTCATCGGTAAAGATCGGTTTAAAGATGTCGTTTTAGTTTATTCATCGGTCTAGATGTCGTTTTAGTTTATTCATCGGTAAAGATGTCGTTAAAGATGTCGTTTTAGTTTATTCATCGGTAAAGATGTCGTTTTAGTTTATTCATCGGTAAAGATGTCGTTTTAGTTTATTCATCGGTAAAGATGTCGTTTTAGTTTATTCATCGGTCTAGATGTCGTTTTAGTTTATTCATCGGTCTAGATGTCGTTTTAGTTTATTCATCGGTAAAGATGTCATTTTAGTTTATTCATCGGTCTAGATGTCGTTTTAGTTTATTCATTCAACAAAGACAAAACAAAGACATCATGTTTATCAATGCCAGGGTTGCTGCATTACTGTCTGGCTGGGGACTGTACTTTTACTATACTGTTTAACAACACGATCATAACATGATGTTTCGTAGACAGCATCATGCTTCGTACCGAGCGGTCAGGGCTGTCACGCGGCTATTGCAGTCCTCCGCCTCTCCTCCGTCCTCCCAGCTATCTTTACTCTTCCCTCGATCTCTCTCTCCTGGCAGGCTCATGGACAGCATCTTCCCTCGATCCAGGACACTGGAAGACTAGAAATGAATTAGATTTAGGAAGCGCAAGATATGGAGGGTATCCCTTGTATGTAAAACCTTTAGTTACTGACTATAACTTTAGTTACCAACTATTGTGTATGTGGTATCTTTCAACCAGAGATGTTAACTCACGTAAACACTGTTTCAGCACCTGAGTGTTGAGTCACCTATATTCTATTTCAGAAACATACTTTAAAAGTAAAGGGAGCGGTACTTTATTCACTGTGACCAGCGTTTACCCATGTTATGTTATGTTCAACTACATCACTGCTTTCAATGCAAAACTAGCCACTGAACAGAGCACTTGACTTATTGAAATTCCATTCATGGAAACGTCATGGAAACGTTTGTTTGTAACACAGCTTCACTGACACACATAGCACACTTCCCTCCAACAAACAGATCACAGGCCTAAACTGCATCACCTGTCCCCATCCATAAGTAACCGACAGTATTCAAACCCTGACCCTTGCCTTCTCCCACCTCATCCCCCTCTGCTCTCTGTGTCCCCATCTCCTCTCCCTGTCCAAAAACACCTGCCCATCCATAAATAACAGACAGCATTCAACTGTAACCTCTAACACACATACACACACCTTTGTCTTCTCTCTTTTTCCCTCTTCCTGTTTCTCTAGCTCGGCGATGCGCAGGCTCAGCGCCTCCCAGTGCATTATGGGTAGGCCCAGGTCATCCTCTCCGTACGAGCCCTCCTGCCACACCAACGCTGCTCCCTCTGCATCTTCATCATCCTCCTCCTCTTCATCACCTTCCTCTTCAGCCTCGCTCTCTTTCTCCTCTTCCTCCATCTCGTCGCTCTCTTTCTCCTCTCCCCGCTCCCCCTCTCTCTCCTTTACTCCCTCCATCTCTTGTGTCAGTAGGAGAGAGTTCCAGGGTGGGTAGATTTCACACTGCTCTGGGGAGGACGGGACAGTTCTGTTGGTATAACAGAAATACTAAATAGTTGTTTATTAATACTTTATAAACAGGCTATAAATAAATATGAACCTACTGTTAAAACAACTATATTACACTGCTTGGTGTTAGGCCTGCTACTTCAAAATTATGATATGCAAGGAGACAATTTGACTTTGAAGAAGCTATAAACATTATTCAAAGGAACATTTTAGGATAACTTGAAGTTAGTGACAACAGAGGAGACAAGATACGTTTGTTTTTAAAAATATACATTTTTTTTTAACCTTTAACTACGCAAGTCAGTTAAGTTAAGAACAAACTCTTATTTACAATGACGGCCTACCCCGGCCAAACCCTAACCCGGACAATGCTGGGCCAATTGTGCGCCGCCCTATGGGACTCCCAATCATGGCTGGTTGTGATACAGCCTGGAATCGAACTAGGGTATGTAGTGACGTCTTGAGCACTGAGATGCAGTGCCTTAGACTGCTGCACCACTCGGGAGCCCATGGAAAATTGACATGGAACATACTGAATCCTTGGAAAACTAATATCAAGAGTTCCAATGTACTAATGATACTATGCTAACAGTGTCTATTATGTGGCAACAGCAGTAGTGTAAAGTACTTAAGTAAAAATACTTTAAAGTACTAAACACTAGCCTCAATGTCAACAGTGAAGAGGCGACTCCGGGATGCTGGCCTTCTAGGCAGAGTTGCAAAGAAAAAGTCACATCTCAGACTGGCCAATAAAAAGAAAAGATTAAGATGGGCAAAAGAACACAGACACTGGACAGAGAAACTCTGCCTAGAAGGCCAACATCCCGGAGTCGCCTCTTTACTGTTGATGTTGAGACTGGTGTTTTACGGGTACTATTTAATGAAACTACCAGCTGAGGACTTGTGAGGCATCTATTTCTCAAACTAGACACTCTAATGTACTTGTCCTCTTGCTCATTTGTGCCCCGGGCCTCCCACTCCTTTTCATTCTGGTTAGGGCCAGTTTGCACTGTTCTGTGAAGGGAGTAGTACACAGCGTTGTATGAGATATTCAATTTCTTGGCAATTTCTTGCATGGAATAGCCTTCATTTCTCAGAACAGAGAGTTTCAGAAGAAAGTACTTTGTTTCTGGCCATTTTGAACCTGTAATCAAACCCACAAATTCTGATGCTCCAAATACTCAACTAGTCTAAAAAAGTCCAGTTTTATTGCTTCTTTAATCAGAACAACAGTTTTCAGCTGTGCTAACATAATTAATTGCAAAATGGTTTTCTAATGATCAATTAGCCTTTTAAAATGATAAACTTGGATTAGCTAATACAACATGCCATTAGAACACAGGAGTGATAGTTGCTGATAATGGGCCTCTGTACGCCTATATAGATAACTTTAAAAATCATCCGTTTCTAGCTACAATAGTAATTTACAACATTAACAATGTCTACACTGTATTTCTGATTAATGTGAAGTTATTTTAACGGACCAAAAATGTGCTTTTCTTTCAAAAACAAGGACATTTCTAAGTGACCCCAAACGTTTGAACGGTAGTCTGTGTATATATATATATATATACAGTGCATTTGGAAATTATTCAGACCCCTTGACTTTTTCCACATTTTGTTACGTTACAGTCTTATTCTGAATTGTAATAAATTGTTCCCCCGCTCATCAATCTACACACAATACCCCATAATGATGAAGCAAAACAGGTTTTGATTCAATTTTAGCAAATTTATCAAAAAATAATAATACAAAAAATGTAAATGTCACATTTAGATAAATATTCAGATCCTTTTCTCAGTACTTTGTTGTAGCATCTTGGCAGCGATTACAGCCTCGGGTCTTGTGTATTGATGCTACAAGCCCACCCATGGCTATACCCCTGCCCAGTCATGTGGAATCCGTAGATTAGGGCCTAATGAATTCATTTCAATTGACCGATTTCCTTATATGAAGTGTAAAATCGTTAATTGTTGCATGTTGAGTTAATTGTTTTCAGCGTAAACATTTATATGTATACTACGGACTCTGACATTGCTCGTCCTAATATTTCTTAATTCCATTATTTTACTTTTAGATGTGTGTGTATTGTTAGATATCACTGCACTGTTGGAGCTATGAACACAAGCACTTCGCTACACCCTGCAATAACATCTGCTAAATATGTGTATGCGACCAATAACATTTGATCTGAAGTGTGTACAGTGCAAGACTGCATAATCACATGAATAAAGTTATATCAAGGAAAAGTGTTTTCAAGACTGAAACACCAGAAAGGCGACAGTAAGTGAGTGTGTAGGTCCAGGGGAAGCCTAAAGAAAACCAGAAGTGACACATGACACGTATCGATAGAAGTAGGACATAAGTATATTGTTTAGTTAGCCAGTGATCGATTGTGTAACCCAATAGCGATCAGAATCACTTACCAAATTGCCCCGGGAGTAGAAACTTCGTGACCTGTCAAACCGTGGGAGACGATGATTGTGCCCACATAGAAAGTTATCTCTTCCTTGAGCCAAAAAAAAATCCTCCTAGCTCCCTTTATTCTCCTTCCTTCTCTCCCTCCTTTACTTTCCACCCTTATTTTCATTCCCCGGTTCTTTCAATCTGAATGTCTTGCTCACTTTAACCGGAGTAGGGCGTTGAACTGCAAGACTATCCAACGTCTGCGGTTATGATGGAAATGATCGTTTGTTACAAGTGGCACAGTTACATTTAGTAGCCTAAAAAGTTATAACGGTTTTAAGTAGCCAAGAAAATCCACTAATTTGTGCGCCAAAACAATAAAAGCAAAAGTGTAAACCTTCAGGAATTTCACGGCTTTTCGGTAAGGACACACAGGGAGCAAGAGAGACGAAGGGTGGAGAGAAATGACGGGCTGAAGAAGTAACGAAAAATTGCTAGGTATCCAATTTCACCGTTTTTACTGGACTACTGACATTCAACCGAACTGAAGAAAGTACATTTGATTGGGTGACTTTAAATTCTGATTGACAGGGAGATGACAGCAAGGAGAACACAGACAATTGTTAGTGAACTGTGTTTAGTAACTTCGTAGGCTATTCCCCTTGTACCATTTGTATTTGGGCAAGAAGTCACACGCCAGCAAATCCTTACAAGTTGATAATATATGCACACTAATAATTCGATGTTGAAATTATTATGGCTCTAGGCAGGTTATGCAATAGGGTGTAAACACTTTACTCTGTTTATGTTAGTCGATGTAAGGTGAAAATACATCGATTAAATATATTCTGAAAGTGTATACATTTGTGATTCTAATGCAGTTTCTTTTTTATGCAGAAATTTAGGTCTAACTATTGTGATTCTCGCCACAATTTTGAATTCTTTCACATGGAGCTGATTTATTTGCATGTAATCTATTATCTTTATTAATGATTTGGTTTAAATCCCTCTAAAACCAAGGGATTAGTTAAATGTCATTATGTCATCGTAGTGGAGATGATTTACGATGACTGGTGTGTGTATGTGGGTGACAAGACAGGAACAGTGACGCCCGGTTTTAGGCCTTGTTAAGGGTAATTCCACACGTAATCATCTATTTCTGTGCTTACACTGCCGTCTTGTGGCCAAACCAAGACACTACAACCTCCTTTACGAAACACGCAAAATTGATAGATTGTAATTTATTAGAATCTGGAAGAGGTTAAATGTGTTAAAGATGTATTTTGTCTTGTACATGTACTTAGTATATACTGCAGTCAGAGGGAAAATGAATACGTGTACAATACTTGTACAGTACAGTGCAGTCAGGCACCTGAGTGGTGTAGTGGTCTAAGGCACTGCATCTCAGTGCAAGATGCGTCACTATAGTCCCCGGTTTGAATCCAGGCTGAATATCATCTGGTCATGATTGGGAGTCCCATAGGGCAGTGTGCAATTGGCCCAGCGTCACCAGGTTAGGCTGGCACTGTAAGTAAGAATTTGTTCTAACTTTCCTAGTTAAATAAAGACTGAATAAAAAAATAGCACAGTGAAGCTTATGATTTTGGTAGACTCAGCAATACTTTTAATTTAACCAGGGAAGTCCGTTAAGAACAAACTCTTCATGCACAATGACAGCCTACCCCAGACGACGCTGGGCGTCACCCTATGGGACTACCAATCACCACAGGTTGTGATACAGCCTGGAATCAAACCAGGGTCTCTAGTGATACCTCTTGCACTGAGATGTAGTGCCTTAGACCGCTGCACCACTCGGGAGCCACGATTTGCTTTTATCACAAATTGACCTTCCACAGTAAAGATATACAGTATACTGGGTTGTATAGACTGTAGGCAATATGATTTGGGTTATCAGTCTGTTTGTTGTGACATTTTCCTCACAAATGATCCGATGTAATTCAATATGAGAGTTAACATAAATCTAAAATGACTCTGTATCACAGGTCAGAGAGAGAGACTAAAATCAAATACAATTTTATTAGTCACATACTCAAACTCAGCAAAAGAAGAAATGTCCTCTCACTGTCAACTGCGTTTATTTTCAGCAAACTTAACATGTGTAAATATTTGTATGAACATAACAAGATTCAAGAACTGAGACATAAACTGAACAAGTTCCACAGACATGTGACTAACAGAAATGGAATAATGTGTCCCTGAACAAAGGGGGGTCAAAATCAAAAGTAACAGCCAGTATCTGGTGTGGCCACCAGCTGCATTAAGTTCTGCAGTGCATCTCCTCCTCATGGACTGCACCAGATTTGCCAGTTCTTGCTGTGAGATGTTACCCCACTCTTCAACCAAGGCACCTGCAAGTTTCCGGACATTTCTGGTGGGATTGGCCCTAGCCCTCACCCTTCGATCCAACAGGTCCCAGACGTGCTCAATGGGATTGAGATCTGGGCTCTTTGCTGGCCATAGCAGAACACTGACATTCCTGTCTTGCAGGAAATCACGCACAGAACAAGCACTATGGCTGGTGGCATTGTCATGCTGGAGGGTCATGTCAGGATGAGCCTGCAGGAATAGTAGGATGTCTTCCCTGTAACGCACAGTGGTGAGATTGTCTGCAATGACAACAAGCTCAGTCCGATGATGCTGTGACACACCGCCCCAGACCATGACGGATCCTCCACCTCCAAATTGATCCCGCTCCAGAGTACAGGCCTCGGTGTAACGCTCATTCCTTCGACGATAAACGCGAATCTGACCATCACCCCTGGTGAGACAAAACCGAGACTCGTCAGTGAAGAGCACTTTTTGCCAGTCCTGTCTGGTCCAGCAATGGTGGATTTGTGCTCATAGGCGACGTTGTTGCCGGTGATGTCTGGTGAGGACCTGCCTTACAACAGGACTACAAGCCCTCAGTCCAGCCTCTCTCAGCCTATTGCGGACAGTCTGAGCACTGATGGAGGGATTGTGCATTCCTGGTGTAACTCGGGCAGTTGTTGTTGCCATCCTGTACCTGTCCCGCAGGTGTGATGTTCGGATGTACCGATCCTGTGCATGTGTTGTTACACGTGGTCTTCCACTGCGAGGATGATCAGCTGTCCATCCTGTCTCCCTGTAGCGCTGTTTTAGGTGTCTCACAGTACGGACATAGCTATTTATTGCCCTTGCCACATCTGTAATCTTCATGCCTCCTTGCAGCATGCCTAAGGCACGTTCACGCAGATGAGCAGAAAATGGGCATATTTCTTTTGGTGTTTTTCAGAGTCAGTTGAAAGGCCTCTTTAGTGTCTTACATTTTCATAACTGTGACCTTAATTGCCTACCGTCTGTCAGCTGTTAGTGTCTTAACGACCGTTCCACAGGTGTATGTTCATTAATTGTTTATGGTTCATTGAATAGGCATGGGAAACCGTGTAAAAACCCTTTACATTGAAGATCTGTGAAGTTATTTAGATTTCTACGAATTATCTTTGAAAGACAGGGTCCTGAAAAAAAGACGTTTCTTTCTGTGCTGAGTTTATTTAGCAGATGTTATTGCAGGTGTAGCGAAATGTTTGTGTGCCTACCTCCAACAGTGCAGTAATGTCTAACAATCTAAAAGTAAAAGAATGCAATTAAGATACATAGAAATATTAGGACGAGCAATGTCGGAGTCAGAGTGAATATATACAGTACCAGTCCAAAGTTTGGACACAACTACTCATTCCAGGGTTTTCCTTTATTTTTTTTACTATTTCTACATTGTAGAATAATAGTGAAGACATCAAAACTATGAAATAACACAAAGAATCATGTAGTAACCAAAAAAGTGTTAAACAAATCAGAATATATTTTATAGCCACCCTTGATGACAGCTTTGCACATTCTTGGCATTCTCTCAACTAGCTTCATGAGGTAGTCACCTGGCATGCATTTCAATTAACAGGTGTGCATTGTTAAAAGTTCATTTGTGGAATTAATTTCCCACTTAATGCGTTTGAGCCAAACAGTAGTGTTGTGACAAGGTAGGGGTGGTATACAGAAGATGGCCCTATTTGGTAAAAGACCAAGTCCATAAAATGTCAAGACCAGATCATTTAAGCAAAGAGAAACAATAGTCCATCATTACTTTGAGACATGAATTTCAGTCAATCCGGAAAATAGTTTCTTCAAGTGCAGTCGCAAAAACCATCAAACGCTATGATGAAACTGGTTCTCATGAGGACCGCCACAGGAAAGGAAGACCCAGCGTTACCTCTGCTGCAGAGGACAAGTTCTTTAGAGTTAACTGCACCTCAGAAATTGCCTGCACCTCAGAAATTGCTGCCCAATTAAATGTTTTACAGAGTTCAAGTAACAGACATCAACATCAACTGTTCAGAGGAGATTGCGTGAATCAGGCCTTCATGGTCGAATTGCTGCAAAGAAACCACTAATGAAGGTCACCAATAATAAGAAGAGACTTGCTTGGGCCAAGAAACACGAGCAATGGACATTAGACCGGTGGATATCTGTCCTTTGGTCTGATGAGTCCAAATTTGAGATTTTGGTTTCAACCGCTGTGTCTTTGTGAGACGCAGAGTAGGTGAAGGTATAATCTCCATAGGTGTGGTTCTCACCGTGAAGCATGGAGGAGGAGGTATGATGGTGTGGAGGTGCTTTGCTGATGGAACTATTGGCTCTTAACCAACCATGCGATTCTTATGGGCTCTTAACCAACCATGCGATTTTGTTTGTCTTTTCGCGGTGTACGTTACTTGTTTTGCGTATAATGTTGCTGCTACCATCTCTAATGACCGAAAAGAGCTTCTGGACAGCAGAACTCACCTCAAGTTGGACGAGGAGTTATTTTTCAATGAGTCGGATGCGAGGGATATACGACTGACGCCCGACCAGCTCCAGATCCCCGTGATTTGCTGGAAAAGGAAATGTAGGTTTCGCAGAAAGAGATCGGATGCCTTGTGAGGATCAGGCAACGAGTGGCCACTCTGCCCTTTCCTTTCGTTCTGCTAGCTAACGTTCAATCGCTGGAAAATAAATGGGACAAATTGAAAGCACGTATATCCTACCAACGGGAGATTAAAAACTGTAATATCTTGTGTTTCACCGAGTTGTGGCTGAACGATGACATTAAGAACATACAGCTGGCGGGTTATACACTATCGGCAAGACAGAACAGCAGCCTCTGGTAAGACATGGGGCGGGGGCCTATGCGTTTATGTAAACAACAGCTGGTGCATGATATCTAAGAGTATCTCATGATAAGCTGTAGACCAGACTATCTACCTAGAGTTTTCATTTGTATTTTTCATAGCTGTCTACATACCACCGCAGGCCAATGCTGGCACTTAAACCACAATCAATGAGCTGTATTCTGCATATTTGGTAACAACAGCTGGTGCACAAAATATAAGGAAGTCTCTAGATTTTGCTCGCCTGAAGTAGAGTATATTGTGATAAATTGCAGGCCACACTACTTGCCTAAAGAGTACTCAGCTATACTTTTCGTGGCTATTTATTTACCACCACAGACAGATGCTGGCACTAAGACAGCACTCAGTCAGCTGTATAAGGAAATAAGCAAACAGGAAACCACTCACCCAGAGGCGGCGCTCCTAGTGGCCGGAATCTTTAATGCAGGGAAACTTAAATCAGTTCTAACAAATTTCTATCAACATGTTAAATGTGCTACCAGAGGGAATAAACATTCTAGACCACCTGTACTCCACACACAGAGATGCGTACAAAACTCTCCCTCTCCCTCTATTTGGTAAATCTGAACACAACTCTATCCTCCTGATTCCTGCTTACAAGCAAAAATTAAAGCAAGAAGCACCAGTGACTCGGTCCATAAAAAAAAGGTGGTCAGATGAAGCAGATGTTAAACTACAGGACTGTTAAGCTGGCACAGACTGGAATATGTTCCGGGATTCCTCCGATGGCATTGAGGAGTACACCACTGTACTGGCTTGATCAATAAGTGCATCAAGGACATCGTCCCCACAGTAACTGTACGTAAATACCCCAACCAGAAGCCATGGATTACAGGCAACATTCGCACTGAGCTAAAGGGTAGAGCTGACACTTTCAAGGAGCGGGACTCTAACCCGGAAGCTGATAAGAAATCCCGCTACGCCCTCCGACGAGTCATCAAACAGGCAAAGCGTCAATACAGGAATAAGATCGAATCGTACTACACCGGCTCTGATGCTGGTCAGATGTGGCAGTATTTACAAACTATTATAGACTACAAAAGGGAAGCACAGCCGAGAGCTGCCCAGTGACAAGAGCCTACCAGACGAGCTAAATCACTTCTATGCTCGTTTCGAGGCAAGTAACACTGAAACATAAATGAGAGCTGTTCCGGACGACTGTGTGATCACGCTCTCCGCAGCTGATGTGTGTAAGACCTTTAAACAGGTCAACATTCACAAGGCCGCAGGGCCAGACGGATTACCAGGACGTGTACTCCGAGCATGCAATAACCAACTGGCAAGTCTTCACTGACATTTTCAACCTCCCCCTGTCTGAGTCTGTAATACCAACATGTTTCAAGCACACCACCACAGTCCCTGTGTCCAAGATCGCTAAGGTAACCTACCTAAATGACTACCGACCCGTAGCACTCACATCTGTAGCCATGAAATGCTTTGAAAGGCATGGCTCACATCAACACCATTATCCAAGAAACCCTAGACCCACTCCAATTCGCATACAGCCCCAACAGATCCACAGATGATGCAATCTCTATTGCACTCCACACTGCCCTTTTCCACCTGGACAAAAGGAACACCTATGTGAGAATGCTATTCATTGGCTACAGCTCAATGTTCAACACCATAGTGCCCACAAAGCGCATCACTAAGCTAAGGATCCTGGGACTAAACACCTCCCTCTGCAACTGGATCCTGGACTTCCTGACCGGCCGCCCCCAGGTGGTAAGGATAGGTAACAACACATCCACCATGCTGATCCTCAACACGGGGGTCCCTCAAGGGTGCGTGCGTGCTCAGTCCCCTCCTGTACTCCCTGTTCACTCATGACTGCCAGACACCATCAGTAAGTTTGCTGAAGACAACAGTGGTAGTCCTGATCACCGACAACAATGAGACAGCCTATTAGGTCAGAGACCTGACCGTGTGGTGCAAGGACAACAACCTCTCCCTCAACATGATCAAGACAAAGGAGATGATTGTGGACTACAGGCAAAGGAGGACCTTGCAGGCCCCCATTCTCATCAACGGGGCTGTACTGGAGCGGCTTGAGCTCTTCAAGTTCCTTGGTGTGAGGGCACGACAAAATCTATTCCCCCCCAGGAGTCTGAAAAGATTTGGCATGGGTCCTCAGATCCTCAAAAGGTTTTACAGCTGCACCATCGAGAGCATCCTGACGGGTTGCATCACTGCCTGGTATGGCAACTGCTTGGGCCTCCGACGCAAGGTGCCACAGAGGGTAGTGCCTACGGCCCAGTATATCACCAGGGCCAAGCTTCCTGTCATCCAGGACCTCTACACCAGGCGGTGTCAAAAAACCCAGCCACCCCAGTCATAGACTGTTCTCTCAGAAATCTTGCTTGTTTGCAGGTGACCAAATACTTATTTTCCACCATAATTTGCAAATAAATTCATTAAAAATCGTACAATGTGATTTTCTTGATTATTTTTCTCATTTTGTCTGTCATAGTTGAAGTGTACCTATGATGAAAATTACAGACCTCTCTCACCTTTTTAACTTGCACAATTGGTGGCTGACTAAATACTTTTTTGCCCCACTGTATATACTGTATATATTCACACAACTGGTGACCCAAGTCAGCGTGCGACCGAAGCCTGCCTGCCACAAGGAGTCGCTAGAGCGTGATGGGACAAGGACATCCCTGCCTCAAGCACTGCGATGCCTTAGACCACTGTGCCACTGGAGGCCTCTTAACTTGACCTTTCTATCGCGCAATCTGCTTCAGCAGTACAAACCTGAGAGAGAGAGATGGAGAAAAAGAGATGTAATATACTATAACATAATGATATGATTCTGTATGACAGGTAAGAGAGGAGAGAGAGACCGAGAGAGAGAGTAAGGAAAGAGAGAGGCGAGAGCGGAGAAAGAGAGAGGCGAGAGCGGAGAAAGAGAGAGGCGAGAGCGGAGAAAGAGAGAGGCGAGAGCGGAGAAAGAGAGAGGCGAGAGCGGAGAAAGAGAGAGGCGAGTAAGGAAAGAGAGAGGCGAGAGCGGAGAAAGAGAGATGTAATATACTATAACATAATGATATGATTCTGTATGACAGGTAAGAGGAGTAAGGAGAGACAAGAGAGGAGAGAGAGTAAGCGGAGAAAGAGAGAGGCAAGAAAGAGGAGGCGAGAGCGGAGAAAGAGAGAGGCGAGAGCGGAGAAAGAGAGAAGCGGAGAGAGAGGCGAGAGCGGAGAAAGAGAGAGGCGAGAGCGGAGAAAGGCGAGAGCGGAGAGAGAGAGGCGAGAGCGGAGAAGAGCGGAGAGAGAGGCGAGAGCGGAGAAAGAGAGAGGCGAGAGCGGAGAAAGAGAGAGGCGAGAGCGGAGAAAGAGAGAGGCGAGAGCGGAGAAAGAGAGAGGCGAGAGCGGAGAAAGAGAGGAGAAAGAGAGGAGAGAGAGACCGAGAGAGAGAGGAGAGAGAGTAAGGAAAGAGAGAGGCGAGAGCGGAGAAAGAGAGATGTAATATACTATAACATAATGATATGATTCTGTATGACAGGTAAGAGAGGAGAGAGAGACCGAGAGAGAGAGCGGAGAAAGAGAGAGGCGAGAGCGGAGAAAGAGAGAGGCGAGAGCGGAGAAAGAGAGAGGCGAGAGCGGAGAAAGAGAGAGGCGAGAGCGGAGAAAGAGAGAGGCGAGAGCGGAGAAAGAGAGAGGCGAGAGCGGAGAAAGAGAGAGGCGAGAGCGGAGAAAGAGAGAGGCGAGAGCGGAGAAAGAGAGAGGCGAGAGCGGAGAGAGAGGAGAGAGCGGAGAAAGAGAGAGGAGAGAGAGAGAGAGAGCGGAGAAAGAGAGAGGCGAGAGCGGAGAAAGAGAGAGGAGAGAGAGAGCGGAGAAAGAGAGATACTCAGTATGACTAGTCAGCAGCAAGGTGTCTTTATTTTGTTGCAGTTTCACAAACAACAAGCTGGCATTCATGAAAATTAATCAAAAGCCATTCTAATGTATTATTTAAAGTACTAGTGACCATAACAAATGAGGATGCAGGAGTAGTAGTAGTACTAGTATACAGTAAATACTATACTGTATAAACATAACAATAATTTGGTCGGTGCTTATAGTTGTCCTAATTGGAAATGTGTTTTTTGCATTCCCAACTACCCCTGAGACACCCTCGGAGAGTGGGGTCATGGCCAGGGTCATAATCTATATACTAGTACACTGTAGTAATATTCTAGTACTAGTATACTGTCTATACTGCGTATACCATTATAGTACACTCTATGTACTAGTACACTGTAGTAATATTCTAGTACTAGTATACTGTCTATACTGCGTATACCATTATAGTATACTCTATGTACTAGTACACTGTAGTAATACTCTAGTACTAGTATACTGTCTATACTGTGTATACAGTTATAGTATACTCTATGTACTAGTACACTGTAGTAATACTCTAGTACTAGTATACTGTCTATACTGTGCATACCATTATAGTATACTCTATGTACTAGTACACTGTAGTAATACTCTAGTACTAGTATACTGTCTATACTGTGCATACCATTATAGTATACTCTATGTACTAGTACACTGTAGTAATACTGTTGGATTTAAAAAAAGTATATAACAAAAGAGAAATAAATAGAACAATTCAAATCAAAGGATGTCACACACACACACACACACACACACACACACACACACACACACACACACACACACACACACACACACACACACACACACACACACACACACACACACACACACACACACACACACACACACACACACACACACACACTTATCCAGGTATAGCCTCCCTTTCATTGTTAATGCTAATAATATCCATCCATCATCATCATCATCACACAATAAATGTCAATGCATTTAAATATCAAATATATTTTCATCATATGTTTTATATTATTGCTCACGTCAACTATAATCTCAAAGCTATAGTAGTCGTAATAATCGTAATAATAATCAAAATACAAATCAGTACATCAGGGAATATATCGCTACAGAAAATAACAGTCATACATTTGGAGTAGAATACAGAGAAATGGGGTGGGTGCTCGGGACATGCATCAGGGGATATTATTGGAGGAGAAAGGTTAAGCAGGTCCTCTTTAAATGGACAAGAGGTGCTTGAGCAGCTGTCACTCACTCATCATCGGAACACTCATGCACACAGCCATTTATACACACCACAGGGGGCTGCAGAGGGCAGAACGGCTCATAATAATGTCGGGAACCAAGCAAATGGAATGGCATCAAATACCTGGAAACCATGGAAACCATGTGTTTGATACCATTCCACCTATTCCGCTCCAGTCATGACCACGAGCCCGTCCTCCCCAATTAAGGTTAACACCAACCTCCTGTGATACACACATGCATTATTTTCAGTCAAACAAAGTGGTCATGTCCCAAATAGCATCCTAATCCCTACATAGTGCACTACTTTTGACCAGGGCCCACTACCTTTGACCAGGGCCCTATCGGAATAGAGGCCATTTGGGACTCACCCAGTATCTAAATAATTACAGACAGTCTTTCACTTTTTACAATTCTTTTCAATATACATTATATATTTTATTTTATTTTTAAAGCTAGACTACTCTACTCCAGTCATTAAATAGGAGTTCTACATGCCAGGTAAATAAACCAATCACAATGCTTCACAGGAAGACCCACTGACCAATCACAAGGCTGATCCTGATTTCTTCCACAGTGTCAACGGACGCGAGTTCAAATCAATATGACATCACGCACATATGACATCACAAATAGACGACGTCTCACACACCATCACACAGATGGACACAGACAGACATATGAATAGACAGACAGCTGTAGAGTTCTACAGACAGAGGTGGCCAGAGGTTCAGACTGACAGTAAACATACACAGTCAGTCAGGCTGACAGACTTATCACAAAGCCCTCAAGAGAGCAGCCAAACTCACAACAGTCCATTATACTGACACAGTACTTGGTGTAAACCTGAAGCATGCAAGTGTAACAGTAAAATAACATACTGAAAGAGAGGAATCAAAACCCACACAGAGGTATTATGCATGTCTCATTAAAGATCAATAACTGTGGTACAGACAGGAAGAGCACAGAACCCTGTTTTATTCTTTTTCTATCCCTCTCTTCCCTTTCTATCTCTTTGTTCCTCCATCTCTCGCTCTCTCCTTCCCCTCTACCCGATCTCTCTCTCATCTCACCCCTTTTCCACTCTCTACTCCACCCCCCTCTCCACCCTCTCTCTCCTTCCCCTCTACCTGATCTCTCTCTCATCTCACCCCTTTTCCACTCTCTACTCCACCCCCCTCTCCACCCTCTCTCTCCTTCAAACCCAGCCACCGCAGTATACAAGCACAGCCAGGCCTGTCAGTCTCATAGCCAGTGAAAGGCAGACGCAGCATCCTGCTGTTTCACACACGCTCTAAGTGAATTACACACACACACACACACACACACACACACACACACACACACACACACACACACACACACACACACACACACACACACACACACACACACACACACACACACACACACACACACACACACACACACACACACACACACACACACACACACACACACACACACACACACTGAGTGAATTACTTCAGCCTCCATTAGACTAACGAGAACGTTCATCCTTTGGGGACACGGAGAGATGGATGGAAGAGAGAGAGAGATGGAGAGATAAGAGACAGTGAGGTGGAAAGAGTGGGGAGTGAGAAAGGGGAGAGAGATGTATAGGAATAGAGAGAAAGATGATGGGAGGGAGCGAGATAGTGCTTTGAGAGACTAGTCAAGGACCATATCACCTCCACCCTACCTGACACCCTAGACCCACTCCAATTTGCTTACCGCCCAAATAGGTCCACAGACGATGCAATCTCAACCACACTGCACACTGCCCTAACCCACCTGGACAAGAGGAATACCTATGTGAGAATGCTGTTCATCGACTACAGCTCGGCATTCAACACCATAGTACCCTCCAAGCTCGTCATCAAGCTCGAGACCCTGGGTCTCGACCCCGCCCTGTGCAACTGGGTACTGGACTTCCTGACGGGCCGCCCCCAGGTGGTGAGGGTAGGCAACAACATCTCCTCCCCGCTGATCCTCAACACGGGGGCCCCACAAGGGTGCGTTCTGAGCCCTCTCCTGTACTCCCTGTTCACCCACGACTGCGTGGCCACGCACGCCTCCAACTCAATCATCAAGTTTGCGGATGACACAACAGTGGTAGGCTTGATTACCAACAACGACGAGACGGCCTACAGGGAGGAGGTGAGGGCCCTTGGAGTGTGGTGTCAGGAAAATAACCTCACACTCAACGTCAACAAAACTAAGGAGATGATTGTGGACTTCAGGAAACAGCAGAGGGAACACCCCCTATCCACATCGATGGAACAGTAGTGGAGAGGGTAGCTAGTTTTAAGTTCCTCGGCATACACATCACAGACAAACTGAATTGGTCCACTCACACTGACAGCGTCGTGAAGAAGGCGCAGCAGCGCCTATTCAACCTCAGGAGGCTGAAGAAATTCGGCTTGTCACCAAAAGCACTCACAAACTTCTACAGATGCACAATCGAGAGCATCCTGGCGGGCTGTATCACCGCCTGGTACGGCAACTGCTCCGCCCTCAACCGTAAGGCTCTCCAGAGGGTAGTGAGGACTGCACAACGCATCACCAGGGGCAAACTACCTGCCCTCCAGGACACCTACAGCACCCGTTGTTACAGGAAGGCCATAAAGATCATCAAGGACATCAACCACCCGAACCACTGCCTGTTCACCCCGCTATCATCCAGAAGGCGAGGTCAGTACAGGTGCATCAAAGCTGGGACCGAGAGACTGAAAAACAGCTTCTATCTCAAGGCCATCAGACTGTTAAATAGCCACCACTAACATTGAGTGGCTGCTGCCAACACACTGTCATTGACACTGACCCAACTCCAGCCATTTTAATAATGGGAATTGATGGGAAATGATGTAAATATATCACTAGCCACTTTAAACAATGCTACCTTATATAATGTTACTTACCCTACATTATTCATCTCATATACATATGTATATACTGTACTCTACAACATCGACTGCATCCTTATGTAACACATGTATCACTAGCCACTTTAACTATGCCACTTTGTTTACTTTGTCTACATACTCATCTCATATGTATATACTGTACTCGATACCATCTACTGTATGCTGCTCTGTACCATCACTCATTCATATATCCTTATGTACATGTTCCTTATCCCCTTACACTGTGTATAAGACAGTAGTTTTGGAATTGTTAGTTAGATTACTTGTTGGTTATCACTGCATTGTCGGAACTAGAAGCACAAGCATTTCGCTACACTCGCATTAACATCTGCTAACCATGTGTATGTGACAAATAAAATTTGATTTGATTTGATTTGATTTGATTTGAAGAGAGAGGAGGAGGGATAGATGGAGAGGGGGATGGAGGAGAGAAACACATCAACCGTTGGTACAGAGACAACATCAGCACTAAACACACACACAAAATATCATAATACGCACTAAAACAAACAGTAGGTGTACTGGCATACATGAGGGGTTAGTTTAGCTACATATAGGTGATTGACAGAGATATGTGAATATATGCAGACAAGTGCATACACAGTTCATACACACACTATGGATTGAAAACCAAAACCAAAGCAGTGATCAACAAGATGGACATGTAACACACACACACACACACACACACACACACACACACACACACACACACACACACACACACACACACACACACACACACACACACACACACACACACACACACACACACACACACACACACACACACACACACACACACACACACACACACACACACACACACACACACACACACACACACACACACACACACACAGTTTCAGTGCAGTTCTTTTCTAACCCAGAACACAGGGATTTACATGGCTCCAGATTCCTAGTCTAACATAACAGTTGATCAGTGGTTTTAGGTTTTTACATTTGGGCCCACTGAGACAGCAGAAGACACTACACAGAGATACAATGAACAGCACTATATAACCAGAGGGAAGAATATATGAGATCAAGACAAGTGAACAGATACATAGACAGACAACACTAGCTGTTTTAAATAAAGATCATTTCAAATGAGCAGATCGTGAAATTTGTATCAACTGGAAAATAATAAAGTTTTTTTTTTAAAGAGTGAGGTGGGTGGGACCCAGAGGTTCAGACACACACACACACACACACACACACACACACACACACACACACACACACACACACACACACACACACACACACACACACACACACACACACACACACACACACACACACACACACACACACACACACACACACATCATCAATGACCATCTCCTTCTATAACTCCTGTCTGATGAAAAGTCTTATAGACCTGCTATAACCTCTGCAATGGAAACCAGAAAAAACACATTGAGTAAAATATAATAGCCTCAACATATCAAGCCTCAACATACCAAGCCTCAACATATCACATGAAGACATGTAGGATAATATGGAAGGACATGGTCGGCATCTCTCTCTCTCTCTCCCCTCTCCTCAGAGGTCAGTGCAGCGCTCCTGCTTGCTGTAATGGTCGAACTGGCTCTTCCAATGCATCATGTAGGAGGACCAGCGATGGAACTCCACCTTCCACTGACGCTCCGCCTCGTCTATGTTATCTGGGGAGCGAGGAGAAAGGGAGCGAGAGAGATATTACTACAAGTGAAAGACAGAGTTACCACTCTCACCCACAGATGGAATCACACACTATCAGTCAGAGAGGAACCCAGGGTGGGAGAGCCTGTTTTTCTAACCAGAGGTCATAGGTTAGGGTCAGAGGATTACAGACATGTTTCACACAGATCTCTAACATTAACACATACTGACGAAGGCGGAGGGAATATTGACGAAGGAGGAGGGAATACTGACAAAGGCGGAGGGAATACTGACAAAGGAGGAGGGAATACTGACGAAGGAGGAGGGAATACTGACGAAGGAGGAGGGAATACTGACAAAGGAGGAGGGAATACTGACGAAGGAGGAGGGAATACTGACAAAGGAGGAGGGAATACTGACAAAGGAGGAGGGAATACTGACGAAGGAGGAGGGAATACTGACAAAGGAGGAGGGAATACTGACAAAGGAGGAGGGAATACTGACAAAGGAAGAGGGAATACTGACAAAGGAGGAGGGAATACTGACGAAGGTGGAGGGAATAGTGACGGAGGGAATACTGACGAAGGCGGAGGGAATACAGACGAAGGCGGAGGGAATACAGACGAAGGCGGAGGGAATACTGACGAAGGAGGAGGGAATACTGACGAAGGAGGAGGAAATACTGACGAAGGAGGAGGGAATACTGATGAAGGAGGAGGGAATACTGACTAAGGAGGAGGGAATACTGACAAAGGAGGAGGGAATACTGACAAAGGAGGAGGGAATACTGACTAAGGAGGAGGGAATACTGACTAAGGAGGAGGGAATACTGACCAAGGAGGAGGGAATACTGACTAAGGAGGAGGGAATACTGACTAAGGAGGAGGGAATACTGACTAAGGAGGGGGGAATACTGACTAAGGAGGGGGGAATACTGACTAAGGAGGAGGGAATACTGACTAAGGGAGAGGGAATACTGACTAAGGAGGAGGGAATACTGACAAAGGCGGAAGGAATACTGACGAAGGCGGAGGGAATACTGACGAAGGCGGAGAGAATACTGACAAAGGCGGAGGGAATACTGACAAAGGCGGAGGGAATACTGACAGAGGAGGCAATACTGAGGAAGGAGGAGGGAATACTGACAGAGGAGGGAATACTGATGAAGGCGGAGGGAATACTGACTGATGTCATGCAATAAAATGCAAATTAATTACTTAAAAATCATACAATGTGATTTTCTGGATTTTTGTTTTAGATTCCGTCTCTCACAGTTGAAGTGTACCTATGATAAAAATGACAGACCTCTACATGCTTTGTAAGTGTCATGTTTTGTCATTTATTATCATGTCTTGTCCCTGTGCTCCCCATTCTATTCGTTTCCCTCTGCTGGTCTTATTAGGTTCTTTCCCTCTTTCTATCCCTCTCTCTCCCCCTCCCTCTCTCACTCTCTCGCTCTCTCTTCTCTCTATCGTTCCGTTCCTGCTCCCAGCTGTTCCTATTCCCCTAATCATCATTTAGCCTTCCCACACCTGTTCCCGATCCTTTTCCCTGATTAGAGTCCCTATTTCTCTCCTTGTTATTCGTTTCTGCCCTGTCGGTTCCTTGTCTAGAATTCACCGTGCTGTGTTTGTGTATCGCCCTGTCGTGTCGTGTTTTCCTCAGATGCTGCGTGGTGAGCAGGTGTCTGAGTCTGTCTGGTTCAAGTGCCTTCCCGAGGCAACCTGCTGTTCACCTGCTGTTCAAGATCGAGTCTCCAGTTTGTCCTCGTCATTTCGAGTGAAAGTTGTGTTTTTTGATTGTATTTACTTTACTGGATTAAAGACTCTGTTTTCGCCAAGTCGCTTTTGGGTCCTCTTTCACCTGCATGACAGAAGGAACCGACCAAGGAATGGACCCAGCGACTTCAGACGCTCGTTACACTGCCGTCGAGATCCAAGGAGCCATGCTCGGCAGACACGAGCAGGAATTGTCTGCTGCTCGCCATGCCGTGGAGAACCTGGCCGCTCAGGTTTCCGACCTCTCTGGACAGTTCCAGAGTCTTCGTCTCGTGCCACCTGTTACTTCCTGGCCTGCCGAGCCTCCAGAACCTAGGGTTAATAACCCACCTTGCTACTCCGGGCAGCCCACTGAGTGCCGCTCCTTTCTCACGCAGTGTGAGATTGTGTTCTCTCTCCAACCCAACACATACTCTAGAGAGAGAGCTCGGGTTGCTTACGTCATTTCACTCCTTACTGGCCGGGCTCGAGAATGGGGCACAGCTATCTGGGAGGCAAGGGCTGATTGCTCTAACAAGTACCAGAACTTTAAAGAGGAGATGATTCGGGTTTTTGACCGTTCAGTTTTTGGTAGGGAGGCTTCTAGGGCCCTGGCTTCCCTATGCCAAGGTGAACGGTCCATAACGGATTATTCTATTGAGTTTCGCACTCTTGCTGCCTCTAGTGAGTGGAACGAGCCGGCGCTGCTCGCTCGTTTTCTGGAGGGACTCCACGCAGTGGTTAAGGATGAGATTCTCTCCCGGGAGGTTCCTTCAGATGTGGACTCTTTGATTGCTCTCGCCATCCGCATAGAACGACGGGTAGATCTTCGTCACCGGGCTCGTGGAAGAGAGCTCGCATCAACGGTGTTTCCCTGCTCCGCATCGCAACCATCTCCCTCCTCTGGCTCAGAGACTGAGCCCATGCAGCTGGGAGGGATTCGCATCTCGACTAAGGAGAGGGAACGGAGGATCACCAACCGCCTGTGCCTCTATTGCGGAGTTGCTGGACATTTTGTTAATTCATGTCCAGTAAAAGCCAGAGCTCATCTGTAAGCGGAGGGCTACAGGTGAGCGCAACTACTCAAGTCTCTCCATCAAAATCCTGTACTACTTTGTCGGTCCATCTACGCTGGACCGGTTCGGGTGCTACATGTAGTGCCTTGATAGACTCTGGGGCTGAGGGTTGTTTCATGGACGAAGCATGGGTTCGGAAACATGACATTCCTTTCAGAGAGTTAGAGAAGCCTACGCCCATGTTCGCCTTAGATGGTAGTCATCTTCCCAGTATCAGATTTGAGACACTACCTTTAACCCTCACAGTATCTGGTAACCACAGTGAGACTATTTCTTTTTTGATTTTTCATTCACCGTTTACACCTGTTGTTTTGGGTCATCCCTGGCTAGTATGTCATAATCCTTCTATTAATTGGTCTAGTAATTCTATCCTATCCTGGAACGTTTCTTGTCATGTGAAGTGTTTAATGTCTGCCATCCCTCCCGTTTCTTCTGTCCCTACTTCTCAGGAGGAACCTGGCGATTTGACAGGAGTGCCGGAGGAATATCATGATCTGCGCACGGTCTTCAGTCGGTCCCGAGCCAACTCCCTTCCTCCTCACCGGTCGTATGATTGTAGTATTGATCTCCTTCCGGGGACCACTCCTCCTCGGGGTAGACTATACTCTCTGTCGGCTCCCGAACGTAAGGCTCTCGAGGATTATTTGTCTGTGTCTCTTGACGCCGGTACCATAGTGCCTTCTTCCTCTCCGGCCGGGGCGGGGTTCTTTTTGTTAAGAAGAAGGACGGTACTCTGCGCCCCTGCGTGGATTATCGAGGGCTGAATGACATAACGGTTAAGAATCGTTATCCGCTTCCCCTTATGTCATCAGCCTTCGAGATTCTGCAGGGAGCCAGGTGCTTTACTAAGTTGGACCTTCGTAACGCTTACCATCTCGTGCGCATCAGAGAGGGGGACGAGTGGAAAACGGCGTTTAACACTCCGTTAGGGCATTTTGAGTACCGGGTTCTGCCGTTTGGTCTCGCCAATGCGCCAGCTGTTTTTCAGGCATTAGTTAATGATGTTCTGAGAGACATGCTGAACATCTTTGTTTTTGTCTATCTTGACGATATCCTGATTTTTTCTCCGTCACTCGAGATTCATGTTCAGCACGTTCGACGTGTTCTACAGCGCCTTTTAGAGAATTGTCTCTACGTAAAGGCTGAGAAGTGCTCTTTTCATGTCTCCTCCGTTACTTTTCTCGGTTCCGTTATTTCCGCTGAAGGCATTCAGATGGATTCCGCTAAGGTCCAAGCTGTCAGTGATTGGCCCGTTCCAAGGTCACGTGTCGAGTTGCAGCGCTTTTTAGGTTTCGCTAATTTCTATCGGCGTTTCATTCGTAATTTCGGTCAAGTTGCTGCCCCTCTCACAGCTCTTACTTCTGTCAAGACGTGTTTTAAGTGGTCCGGTTCCGCCCAGGGAGCTTTTGATCTTCTAAAAGAACGTTTTACGTCCGCTCCTATCCTCGTTACTCCTGACGTCACTAGACAATTCATTGTCGAGGTTGACGCTTCAGAGGTAGGCGTGGGAGCCATTCTATCCCAGCGCTTCCAGTCTGACGATAAGGTTCATCCTTGCCCTTATTTTTCTCATCGCCTGTCGCCATCTGAGCGCAACTATGATGTGGGTAACCGTGAACTGCTCGCCATCCGCTTAGCCCTAGGCGAATGGCGACAGTGGTTGGAGGGGGCGACCGTTCCTTTTGTCGTTTGGACAGACCATAAGAACCTTGAGTACATCCGTTCTGCCAAACGACTTAATGCCCGTCAAGCTCGTTGGGCGTTGTTTTTCGCTCGTTTCGAGTTTGTGATTTCTTACCGTCCGGGTAGCAAGAACACCAAGCCTGATGCCTTATCCCGTCTGTTTAGTTCTTCTGTGGCTTCTACTGATCCCGAGGGATTCTTCCTTATGGGCGTGTTGTCGGGTTAACAGTCTGGGGAATTGAAAGACAGGTTAAGCAAGCACTCACGCACACTGCGTCGCCGCGCGCTTGTCCTAGTAACCTCCTTTTCGTTCCTGTTTCCACTCGTCTGGCTGTTCTTCAGTGGGCTCACTCTGCCAAGTTAGCTGGTCATCCCGGTGTTCGAGGCACTCTTGCGTCTATTCGCCAGCGCTTTTGGTGGCCGACTCAGGAGCGTGACACGCGCCGTTTCGTGGCTGCTTGTTCGGACTGCGCGCAGACTAAGTCGGGTAACTCTCCTCCTGCCGGTCGTCTCAGACCGCTCCCCATTCCTTCTCGACCATGGTCTCACATCGCCCTAGACTTCATTACCGGTCTGCCTTTGTCTGCGGGGAAGACTGTGATTCTTACGGTTGTCGATAGGTTCTCTAAGGCGGCACATTTCATTCCCCTCGCTAAACTTCCTTCCGCTAAGGAGACGGCACAAATCATTATCAAGAATGTATTCAGAATTCATGGCCTCCCGTTAGACGCCGTTTCAGACAGAGGCCCGCAATTCACGTCACAGTTTTGGAGGGAGTTCTGTCGTTTGATTGGTGCGTCCGTCAGTCTCTCTTCCGGGTTTCATCCCCAGTCTAACGGTCAAGCAGAGAGGGCCAATCAGACGATTGGTCGCATACTACGCAGCCTTTCTTTCAGAAACCCTGCGTCTTGGGCAGAACAGCTCCCCTGGGCAGAATACGCTCACAATTCGCTTCCTTCGTCTGCTACCGGGTTATCTCCGTTTCAGAGTAGTCTGGGTTACCAGCCTCCTCTGTTCTCATCCCAGCTTGCCGAGTCCAGCGTTCCCTCCGCTCAAGCGTTTGTCCAACGTTGTGAGCGCACCTGGAGGAGGGTGAGGTCTGCACTTTGCCGTTACAGGGCACAGACTGTGAGAGCCGCCAATAAACGCAGGATTAAGAGTCCAAGGTATTGTTGCGGCCAGAGAGTGTGGCTTTCCACTCGCAACCTTCCTCTTACGACAGCTTCTCGTAAGTTGACTCGCGGTTCATTGGTCCGTTCCGTGTCTCCCAGGTCGTCAATCCTGTCGCTGTGCGACTGCTTCTTCCGCGACATCTTCGTCGCGTCCATCCTGTCTTCCATGTCTCCTGTGTTAAGCCCTTTCTTCGCACCCCGTTCGTCTTCCCGCCCCCTCCCGTCCTTGTCGAGAGCGCACCTATTTACAAGGTACATAAGATCATGGACATGCGTTCTCGGGGACGGGGTCACCAATACTTAGTGGATTGGGAGGGTTACGGTCCTGAGGAGAGGAGTTGGGTTCCGTCTCGGGACGTGCTGGACCGTTCACTCATTGATGATTTCCTCCGTTGCCGCCAGGATTCCTCCTCGAGTGCGCCAGGAGGCGCTCGGTGAGTGGGGGGGTACTGTCATGTTTTGTCATTTATTATCATGTCTTGTCCCTGTGCTCCCCATTCTATTCGTTTCCCTCTGCTGGTCTTATTAGGTTCTTTCCCTCTTTCTATCCCTCTCTCTCCCCCTCCCTCTCTCACTCTCTCGCTCTCTCTTCTCTCTATCGTTCCGTTCCTGCTCCCAGCTGTTCCTATTCCCCTAATCATCATTTAGCCTTCCCACACCTGTTCCCGATCCTTTTCCCTGATTAGAGTCCCTATTTCTCTCCTTGTTATTCGTTTCTGCCCTGTCGGTTCCTTGTCTAGAATTCACCGTGCTGTGTTTGTGTATCGCCCTGTCGTGTCGTGTTTTCCTCAGATGCTGCGTGGTGAGCAGGTGTCTGAGTCTGTCTGGTTCAAGTGCCTTCCCGAGGCAACCTGCTGTTCACCTGCTGTTCAAGATCGAGTCTCCAGTTTGTCCTCGTCATTTCGAGTGAAAGTTGTGTTTTTTTGATTGTATTTACTTTACTGGATTAAAGACTCTGTTTTCGCCAAGTCGCTTTTGGGTCCTCTTTCACCTGCATGACAGTAAGTAGGGAAATCTGCAAAATCGGCAGTGTATCAAATACTTGTTCTCCCCACTGTATAAGAGTTATAAATGAAAGATGATAGTTTGACTAGGGTTGGTGTTAAAACAATTCTAATTAATTTATTAAATGAAATCATACTCTACTTTAACCACAATGTATTTAAAAATGCATTGGTTTGTTATGAAAAATAATGCTATTAAACATTCGCATTTAAAGTACAACTTTTTAATGTATATAAACAAAGTGCATATAAATGTAACAATTCAAAACAAATACAATCTGAACATAATAATAGAATATTGCACCACATCAAAGAAAAATAAATAACAATGTGCAAAACTGCAGCATCCCACTGAAAACATTAAACTGGTCCCTCTTTTCTTTCTCTTCTTTGTTGCCATGTAATAAACTAGCAGCACACAGCAATGCTGACCATATTTTGCTTTTATGAGAGATTTGCATTCAGAAATACAAGCTGCCTCACTTTCGAGGGGCTGATGAGCTTTCTTCTCTCAGTAATTATTTGTCCCCGTTTTCGAGAAGACCCTCTCAGAGGGAACAGATGTGGCCACTATGCAGAGTCTCCCTGTCATGACTTTAGTAAGCCGTGGGTAGACAGAGGCCTTGTTCTTCCACCAGCTCAGAGGATCTGCAGATCTTTGGAGGGGCTCCTCCAAATAGGATCGGATCTCCATTATGGCATCTGCTGAGGGATTCCTTCGTGTTGCATCCCCAGTTTCTCTCTCGTCAAACAGCATCCAAACAGCAGATGTTTGTGGCACTACTGCTGGTGCTTCTGCTCCATCTGATCCCTCTTCCTCCTGTTTCCCTGGTGCCTGAGCCAGCTGACTGCTGGGGCTGTCCCTCCCTCTTCTTCCTGTTGCTCTGGTGCCTGAGCCAGCTGACTGCTGGGGCTGTCCCTCCCTCTTCTTCCTGTTGCCCTGGTGCCTGAGCCAGCTGACTGCTGGGGCTGTCCCTCCCTCTTCTTCCTGTTGCCCTGGTGCCTGAGCCAGCTGACTGCTGGGGCTGTCCCTCCCTCTTCTTCCTGTTGCCCTGGTGCCTGAGCCAGCTGACTGCTGGGGCTGTCCCTCCCTCTTCTTCCTGTTGCCCTGGTGCCTGAGCCAGCTGACTGCTGGGGCTGTCCCTCCCTCTTCTTCCTGTTGCCCTGGTGCCTGAGCCAGCTGACTGCTGGGGCTGTCCCTCCCTCTTCTTCCTGTTGCCCTGGTGCCTGAGCCAGCTGACTGCTGGGGCTGTCCCTCCCTCTTCTTCCTGTTGCCCTGGTGCCTGAGCCAGCTGACTGTTGGGGCTGTTCCTCCCTGCAGCTGAGGTTATTCTTTGAAGAGCCTCATCAATCCCTCTGGCATCACTGAAGGCTAACTTCTTACACCGGGGTCAAGTGCAGCGGTTTCTGATAGCACTTGATTATATTCCATTCTGTGGAACTTCCTGTCCATTGATGAACACAGGGTGTCCATCAACTCTGTCACATGTCCTGTGGTTACATTTGCTTCTCTCTGGCGGCTGGCTGTGATTCACTGCACATCCTGACACAGGAGTATCATTTGTGAGGCTGTCACATCGCTGAAAGGAGAGAACAGTAACTTATTAGTTCAGGCTCATGTTTTGTCTACTGATACTACATTCTCATCTACTGCTCATATACAAATATAATACTGGATTAAATAATGATGTAGTAATAACTGCTTACTGTACCTCTCTCCACTGATCTCCACAGTGACCTGCTCAAAGGGTTCCAGGACTCTGCACACCTCCTCCAACACCTCCCATTCCTCTTGGGTCAGAGCATCAACAGGACTCTGCACACCTCCACCACCACCTCCCATTCCTCTTGGGTCAGAGCATCAACAGGACTCTGCACACCTCCTCCACCACCTCCCATTCCTCTTGGGTCAGAGCATCAACAGGACTCTGCACACCTCCTCCACCACCTCCCATTCCTCTTGGGTCAGAGCATCAACAGGACTCTGCACACCTCCTCCACCACCTCCCATTCCTCTTGGGTCAGAGCATCAACAGGACTCTGCACACCTCCTCCACCACTTCCCATTCCTCTTGGGTCAGAGCATCAACAGGACTCTGCACACCTCCTCCACCACCTCCCATTCCTCTTGGGTCAGAGCATCAACAGGACTCTGCACACCTCCTCCACCACCTCCCATTCCTCTTGGGTCAGAGCATCAACAGGACTCTGCACACCTCCTCCACCACCTCCCATTCCTCTTGGGTCAGAGCATCAACAGGTACATTGAAAATAGCCAGGGTAGAGATGATGGCATCCTTTAACTCAAGAAACGGCTTCAACATATAAAATGGCAAACTGCAGTAGCTTTTTGGACTCTTTCCACACTGAAGCCTGTGTGCTCTGGTACAGTGGTGGAATAAGTCATTTTGAAAGGGTTTTTCTGCTTGGAATTGTGTTCATTGGATTTAGACTATTGCTATAATTTCTAAAACCTCTGTCCTCCACAATCAAAAATGACTGGAAATTGGTGGCAATCATTTTAGCCAATGCAATATCAATTTAGCTTTGTTTTGCTACAGACATAAGACTTTGGCATTAACTGGTCCATAGAAGACTGTTGCTATGGGTGGCAGATAAGGCCTACTTGACTGAGTGGATACATCTCCACGTGTGGAGGTGCTGACTCCACCACTATCACTAGCAGGCCTGCTAGTTTCTCGAAGCTCCGCTACAGCTAGCTTCACAGTTGGGTGAACAGTTCCAATATGTCGGTGTAGGTTGTGCGTAGAACCGGCTTTATATAAGATTTTGTTTAGCAAATTCTATACTGTGTTCTAACATTGTCTACATTATTAAAATGCATCCAAATGCTACTGTGCTTCCAACTAATTTTCCAGCTGTTGTTTTCACAGCTGTCCTTCCTCTCTCTCCTCGGCTGCTAAGTGTGTGACTGTGAGTGAGTTGGCTCTGCCCTCCCTCACGCATCTTTGGTTCATTGGTTGACACTGCTTGTCTGATTGACAGGAACAACAGGTGAGGCTGTTAGTCTGAGCAGACAGTCAGAACGAATGTGTGCGTTTTGAATATTCATATCTTTATTTTTTTATAAATAGATTTGGCTCTTCTGATATGCGAGCCGGCTCCCAACGTTCACCTACAAGAGCCGGCTCATCTCTATTCTCTTCCTCCTGCTAACCTGTCTCAACTGGCACCCTATTGAGTTTATAGTGAACAGGCCTGTCCTATGGGCCCTGGTAAAAGTAGTGCACTTTATAGAGATTAGGGTGCGATTTGGAATGCGGTCAGTGTTTAATTTGAGCCGGATCCTGTTCTACGTTTTGAACTGTTATGTTCCTGAACCTATTTGGCCGGATCCTGTACTACGTTTTGAACTGTTATGTTCCTGAACCTATTTGGCCGGATCCTGTACTACGTTTTGAACTGTTATGTTCCTGAACCTATTTGGCCGGATCCTGTACTACGTTTTGAACTGTTATGTTCCTGAACCTATTTGGCCGGATCCTGTACTACGTTTTGAACTGTTATGTTCCTGAACCTATTTGGCCGGATCCTGTACTACGTTTTGAACTGTTATGTTCCTGAACCTATTTGGCCGGATCCTGTACTACGTTTTGAACTGTTATGTTCCTGAACCTATTTGGCCGGATCCTGTACTACGTTTTGAACTGTTATGTTCCTGAACCTATTTGGCCGGATCCTGTACTACGTTTTGAACTGTTATGTTCCTGAACCTATTTGGCCGGATCCTGTACTACGTTTTGAACTGTTATGTTCCTGAACCTATTTGGCCGGATCCTGTACTACGTTTTGAACTGTTATGTTCCTGAACCTATTTGGCCGGATCCTGTACTACGTTTTGAACTGTTATGTTCCTGAACCTATTTGGCCGGATCCTGTACTACGTTTTGAACTGTTATGTTCCTGAACCTATTTGGCCGGATCCTGTACTACGTTTTGAACTGTTATGTTCCTGAACCTATTTGGCCGGATCCTGTACTACGTTTTGAACTGTTTTGTTCCTGAACCTATTTGGCCGGATCCTGTACTACGTTTTGAAATGTTATGTTCCTGAACCTATTTGGCCGGATCCTGTACCTCCCGTGGCATAAAAAAAATCATTCACTTTTTTTCAATGTAAAAATTATAATAAAAGCGAGTAAAGTTAATTTGAGTTGCCTCTTCGTTAATTCTCCTGCCCCCTCAAAAAACGTTACGTGAAAAAGTAGATTTTCAGCCCGGGCCTAATGCGTTTAAAAAAGACCAAATTTTTCACAAATTTTGTTCAACTTCTGTAAACGCCTCTACTCTGCTGCTCTATGCCACTACGCAAATGCAATGATATGCATGCAATGCTTTATTATAAAGGTGATTTATCTTTCTCATGCATTCTGGTACCTCAGAACTCCTCAGGTCCCCCCCGCGCACTCACTTTTTGTGCCCCACCTCCCGATTTACAAATTAACCACTGGATGTAACATCTGGTTCCCAAGAATGTGTGCATGGCATTTAGATGCCAGAGCTAACCTAAAATCTATGACATCATTGTCCTATACTTCTTCATCCAATCTGACTCTGGGTCAGTTTAGCAGGGAGGCGATTAGCTATAGTTCGCAATACTGACCATGAACAAAGTTCCACTGCAAAACTAAACAATCTACACCATCTCACCCCCTCCTACCTCACTCGCCCCTGCTCTCTCACTCTGTCTCCTCCCGCCCCCCCCCTCTCTCCTGTCTCAGTTCTTTTTATAGTTCTATAAGTCAGTTGAGTAGTTTTCTCTGCAAAAGACAGTAAGCTGCACAGAGCTCCCTCCGAATATTCATGAACCCTCTGTATAAATAAGTTGAATATGTACTTGCAGCCCAATAATTAATTCAATAATGAATATGCGTGTGTAACCCCCTTACCGGTGATATTGAGGAGGCGTGGCAGAAAGCGGTTCCAGAATGCACACAGCTGGTTCCGCATGCCCTTGTGGATCTTCAGAGATTCTGTGTTCAGCCCCACGTGTTTTTGCTCACTGTTGGTGAACTGCGGCCACCTCTGCCTGCTATCCACACTGCCGTCAAAATTGATGTTGGGGTTACTGGAGATAGAGGTGGAAGGAAGGAGTCAGAGAGAGGAAGAGAGATATGCCCCGCTCCCCCCCCCCTCTCTCTCTCTCTCTCTCTCTCTCTCTCTCTCTCTCTCCCTTTTTTCTCTCTCTCTCTCTATCCATTACCCGGTGCGTGCGAAGTTAGCCCAGTATCTCATCATGCGTCGGCTCAGTTTCTCCTCCTCGGCTGTGTAGTTGAGTCTCTTCTCCAGTGGCATGCCGAACACAAACTCTATCTCGTAACCATGGATAACGCCCATCCACCCAGGCCACGCCAGGTTAGACGCACGGTGGTCAAACAGGTACAGGTACACTCCACCTATAGAGTTTGGGGTAGAGCATACAATAAAATAGGACACCAGAATGAATCCATGACCAAGATGGCTGCCTAGAGCTGTGCAGGACTATGACATCAACCACTCTGGTGTATTATCTGTAACAGGCAAACAGGTACACTTCACCTGGGATCAATGGAGGGATAGGAGAGGCAATGGTAGAGCATGGTGCTTGTAACACCAGAGTAGTGCGTTTGATTCCTGGTACCACTCATACGTCAAATGTATGCACACATGGCTGTAAGTCGCTTTGGATAAAAACGCCTGCTAAATGGCATATATTATATTATAACACAGGACTTTGAGTTAGACTTTTTGGTTGAACAACATCAATTACATTATGAGTGAAATAGTTTTCCTTCCAAAAAATGGCAATTAAGCATGTTAAAAAAAACATCTCTCTGTGTTGGAATGTAGTGGGCGTATAGATACACACGGCGAGGCGTGGCTTACCGTGACCATGCCCCCGAGGAGGGTACAGACACAGGTTACATTTCTTAGGTTACTCCCATGTTACATTTCTTAGGTTACTCCCATGTTACATTTCTTAGGTTACTCCCATGTTACATTTCTTAGGTTACTCCCATGTTACATTTCTTAGGTTACTCCCATGGTACATTTCTTAGGTTACTCCCATGTTACATTTCTTAGGTTACTCCCATGTTACATTTCTTAGGCTACTCCCATGTTACATTTCTTAGGTTACTCCCATGTTACATTTCTTAGGTTACTCCCATGTTACATTTCTTAGGCTACTCCCATGTTACATTTCTTAGGTTACTCCCATGTTACATTTCTTAGGTTACTCCCATGTTACATTTCTTAGGTTACTCCCATGTTACATTTCTTAGGTTACTCCCATGTTACATTTCTTAGGTTACTTCCATGTTACATTTCTTAGGTTACTTCCTTCACTCCCATGTTAAATTTCCTACTTTACTCATAACCCAACAATGTCTGAATTATTATTTTTTGATCATTCTATGAACATTTTGTACATGATTGGTTGTTCATTTTTAAGATACTTTCATGTCGTCTTTTAAATCAACCATCTACATCAAACCTAAAAAACACTGATTCTAACCGTAAAAATGTTAGCGTGAACAGATATATATTCCATGCGACAGTCTGTCACGATTATCAGCCAAAGAGCCAATTCCAATGGACTTTCTTCAGCTAGCTAAGGATAGCTTAGCTAGAGGTTCCAAGATGGCGTAGCAGTAAGTCGTCCTGTCGTATCGTCTCTCTGTAAATATCGTCTCTTTTTCGTTTTAGATATTTTTCTTCGCATATCTTTAAAAACATTTAGCTAAACCTAAGCTTCCAAATACTCTCCTGCAATCCGCCTCACCAATGTAGCTACTTTTCCTAAAGTATTTATATTTACTTCGGAACCGGAACCCCTCAACTGAAGATAGCCAGCTAACCACCAGCTATGCTAGAGGTCTTCAGCTAACCGGTCATCAGCTAACCTTTAGTTCGGAAAGCTCTCGCCAGTTCGAACAACGCGACGCTAACCAGAGCATAACGGACCCATTTATTTTTTATCCCCGGATTCCCTTCGCAAACGGAACATTTTTTTCAGCTGGATCTTCACAACTAGCTATCGAGCTAAACCGCATCCCTGGTTGATTACTCCTGGCTAGCGTTTCCACCCACGTAGCTTGAAGCTAGCCCGGCCAGAGCTCCTGTGTTCCTAGCATACTCCTGGGCTTCTATACCCGGATCCACGCCCGGTCTATCGATGTCACTGCATGAAGAGGAATAAACAGACTCACCCCATCGCGACGTCCTCCAAAGGCTAACTCTCTAGCCCTCGCTATCTCCTTGCTTGCTAATTCGGCATGCTAACTGCTAGCTTGTTTAGCCCAGGTCCGCTAACTACTACCTTGTTTACACCGGCCTGCTAATCTGTTAGCTTGTTAGCACAGGCCTGCTAACCGTCTGCATCGCAGTGGCCCATATGTACTTTCTATCTCTTTCCGATTTTTAAAATTTGTTTATACCTTCCGGAAACCTGCCTCACCCAATGTGATACGGAATCGCTATTATTTTTTATTTTTAGAACACACTCAAGAACCTCCAGAAGCGAACCAGCTAACTAGCTACAAGCTATTTAGTCATTGTTAGTTAGTTTTTTAAAACCTGGATAACACTCGCCAGTCCAGCTTCCCTGCCCCATCCACCGCTGCCCCTGGACTCTGATCACTTGGCTACATAGCTGATGCACGCTGGACTGTCCATTAATCACGGTACTCCATTCTGCTTGTTTGATTTATCTGTCGGCCCCGTTGCCTAGTCAATGCCATTTTACCTGCTGTTGTTATGCTAGCTGATTAGCTGTTGTCTCACCCACTGTTTTAGCTAGCTTTCCCAAATCAACACCTGTGATTACTGTATGCCTCGCTGTATGTCTCTCTCAAATGTCAATATGCCCTGTATACCGTTGCTCAGGTTAGTTATCATTGTTTTAGTTCACAATGGAGCCCCTAGTCCCACTCCTCATACCCCTGATACCTCCTTTGTCCCACCTCCCACATATGCGGTGACCTCACCCATTACAACCAGCATGTCCAGAGATAAAACCTCTCTCATCATCACCCAGTGCCTGGGCTTACCTCCGCCGTACCCGCACCCCACCATACCCCTGTCTGCGCATTATTCCCTGAATATATTCTACCATGCCCAGAAACCTGCTCCTCTTATTCTCTGTCCCCAACGCTCTAGGCGACCAGTTTTGATAGCCTTTAGCCGCACCCTCATACTACTCCTTCTCTGTTCCGCCGGTGATGTGGAGGTAAACCCAGGCCCTGCATGTCCCCAGGCACCCTCATTTGTTGACTTCTGTGATCGAAAAAGCCTTGGTTTCATGCATGTCAACATCAGAAGCCTCCTCCCTAAGTTTGTTTTACTCACTGCTTTAGCACACTCTGCTAACCCTGATGTCCTTGCCGTGTCTGAATCCTGGCTCAGGAAGGCCACCAAAAATTCAGAGATTTCCATACCCAACTATAACATCTTCTGTCAAGATAGAACTGCCAAAGGGGGAGGAGTTGCAGTCTACTGCAGAGATAGCCTGCAAAGTAATGTCATACTTTCCAGGTCCATACCCAAACAGTTCGAACTACTAATTCTGAAAATTACTCTCTCCAGAAATAAGTCTCTCACTGTTGCCGCCTGCTACCGACCCCCCTCAGCTCCCAGCTGTGCCCTGGACACCATTTGTGAATTGATTGCCCCTCATCTAGCTTCAGAGTTTGTTCTGTTAGGTGACCTAAACTGGGATATGCTTAACACCCCGGCAGTCCTACAATCTAAGCTAGATGCCCTCAATCTCACACAAATCATCAAGGAACCCATCAGGTACAACCCTAACTCTGTAAGCAAGGGCACCCTCATAGACATCATCCTGACCAACTGGCCCTCCAAATACACCTCCGCTGTCTTCAACCAGGATCTCAGCGACCACTACCTCATTGCCTGTATCCGCTACGGTGCCGCAGTCAAACGACCACCCCTCATCACTGTCAAACGCTCCCTAAAACACTTCTGTGAGCAGGCCTTTCTAATTGACCTGGCCCGGGTATCCTGGAAGGACATTGACCTCATCCCGTCAGTTGAGGATGCCTGGTCATTCTTTAAGAGTAACTTCCTCACCATTTTAGATAAGCATGCTCCGTTCAAAAAATGCAGAACTAAGAACAGATACAGCCCTTGGTTCACTCCAGACCTGACTGCCCTCGACCAGCACAAAAACATCCTGTGGCGGACTGCAATAGCATCGAACAGTCCCCGCGATATGCAACTGTTCAGGGAAGTCAGGAACCAATACACGCAGTCAGTCAGGAAAGCTAAGGCCAGCTTCTTCAGGCAGAAGTTTGCATCCTGTAGCTCCAACTCCAAAAAGTTCTGGGACACTGTGAAGTCCATGGAGAACAAGAGCACCTCCTCCCAGCTGCCCACTGCACTGAGGCTAGGGAACACGGTCACCACTGACAAATCCATGATTATCGAAAACTTCAACAAACATTTCTCAACGGCTGGCCATGCCTTCCGCCTGGCCACTCCTACCTCGGCCAACAGCTCCGCCCCCCCCACAGCTCCTCGCCCAAGCCTCTCCAGGTTCTCCTTTACCCAAATCCAGATAACAGATGTTCTGAAAGAGCTGCAAAACCTGGACCCGTATAAATCAGTTGGGCTTGACAATCTGGACCCTCTATTTCTGAAACTATCCGCCACCATTGTCGCAACCCCTATTACCAGCCTGTTCAACCTCTCTTTCATATCGTCTGAGATCCCCAAGGATTGGAAAGCTGCTGCAGTCATCCCCCTCTTCAAACCCTGGACCCAAACTGTTACAGACCTATATCCATTCTGCCCTGCCTATCTAAGGTATTCGAAAGCCAAGTCAACAAACAGGTCACTGACCATCTCGAATCCCACCGTACCTTATCCGCTATGCAATCTGGTTTCCGAGCCGGTCACGGGTGCACCTTAGCCACACTCAAGGTACTAAACGACATCATAACCGCCATCGATAAAAGACAGTACTGTGCAGCCGTCTTCATCGACCTTGCCAAGGCTTTCGACTCTGTCAATCACCAGATTCTTATCGGCAGACTCAGTAGCCTCGGTTTTTCGGATGACTGCCTTGCCTGGTTCACCAATTACGTTGCAGACAGAGTTCAGTGTGTCAAATCGGAGGGCATGCTGTCCGGTCCTCTGGCAGTCTCTATGGGGGTGCCACAGGGTTCAATTTCTCTGTATATATCAATGATGTTGGTCTTGCTGCGGGCGATTCCCTGACCCACCTCTACGCAGACGACACCATTCTATATACTTTCAGCCCGCCATTGGACACTGTGCTATCTAACCTCCAAACGAGCTTCAATGCCATACAGCACCCCTTCCGTGGCCTCCAACTGCTCTTAAACGCTAGTAAAACCAAATGCATGCTTTTCAACCGATCGCTGCCTGCACCCGCATGCCCGACTAGCATCACCACACTGGATGGTTCCGACCTTGAATATGTGGACACCTATAAGTACCTAGGTGTCTGGCTAGACTGCAAACTCTCCTTCTAGACCCATATCAAACATCTCCAATCGAAAATCAAATCAAGAGTCGGCTTTCTATTCCGCAACAAAGCCTCCTTCACTCACGCTGCCAAGCTTACCCTAGTAAAACTGACTATCCTACCGATCCTCGACTTTGGCGATGTCATCTACAAAATCGCTTCCAACACTCTACTCAGCAAACTGGATGCAGTTTATCACAGTGCCATCCGTTTTGTCACTAAAGCACCTTATACTACCCACCACTGCAACCTGTATGCTCTTGTCGGCTGGCCCTCGCTACATATTCGTCGCCAGACCCACTGGCTCCAGGTCATCTACAAGGCCATGCTAGGTACAGCTCCGCCTTATCTCAGTTCACTGGTCACGATGGCAACACCCATCCGTAGCACGCGCTCCAGCAGGTGTATCTCACTGATCATCCCTAAAGCCAACACCTCATTCGACCGCCTTTCGTTCCAGTACTCTGCTGTCTGTGACTGGAATGAACTGCAAAAATCGCTGAAGTTGGAGACTTTTATCTCCCTCACCAACTTCAAACATCAGCTATCTGAGCAGCTAACCGGTCGCTGCAGCTGTACATAATCTATTGGTAAATAGCCCACCCATTTTCACCTACCTCATCCCCACAGTTTTTATTTATTTACTTTTCTGCTCTTTTGCACACCAATATCTCTACCTGTACATGATCATCTGATCATTTATCACTCCAGTGTTAATCTGCAATATTGTAATTATTCGCCTACCTCCTCATGCCTTTTGCACACATTGTATATAGACTCCCCCTTTTTCTACTGTGTTATTGACTTGTTAATTGTTTACTCCATGTGTAACTCTGTGTTGTCTGTTCACACTGCTATGCTTTATCTTGGCCAGGTCGCAGTTGCAAATGAGAACTTGTTCTCAACTAGCCTACCTGGTTAAATAAAGGTGAAAATTTAAAAAATAAATAAAAATAAAACCCTGCTTTCATAGATGCCGACAAGCTGCTGCGTACCGTTTTGTTTGAACAATAGTAGGAGAAATGACAGCTAAAATTAAGTTTCATCAACTGCCCGAGGACCAGGTTAGACGAACCTCATGGTTTCAGGCTATACGACGCAATGATGATGGAAAGCTGTGGGCTCCGGTTACTCAATACATTTGTGTGTTTCGAAGCACTTCATTCACGGTAAGTCGCTAGCTAATACTTGTTTGTATCTAAATAGCTATGTGTATTGCCTGTGTAACCCTGGAGATTCCACCATGTAGGTGTAGATATCACCATAGCCTACTAAGGTTGTCTCCCCAGCTGGTCTCCAGCAAGTTGAAAGGACATATAGTCAAGCCAACAAGAATCAACTTTTCTAGATACCTAGACTGCAGGCAAAGATAGGAAGCAGTTACGCGGCATGTCTAAGACTAGCAAATTAGATCCAGATTAATTTCTCACTAGACTGCCAGCTAATGTCAGTGAACCGGCGAAAAAGATAGCGGTAAACAAACAGGGACGTAAGTATAATGTGACAGTTTTACTGTCCGTATAATGTGACAGTTTTACTGTCCGTATAATGTGACAGTTTTACTGTCAGTATAATGTGACAGTTTTACTGTCAGTGTTAGCAGGTCAGTATAATGTGACAGCTTTACTGTCAGAGTTAGCAGGTCAGTATAATGTGACAGTTTTACTGTCAATTATAATGTGTCAGTTTTACTGTCAGTGTTAGCAGGTCAGTATAATGTGACAGTTTTACGGACAGTATAATGTGACAGTTTTACTGTCAGTATAATGTGACAGTTTTACTGTCAGTGTTAGCAGGTCAGTATAATGTGACAGTTTTACTGTCAGTGTTAGCAGGTCAGTATAATGTGACAGTTTTACTGTCAGTATAATGTGACAGTTTTACTGTCCGTATAATGTGAGTTTTACTGTCACTATAATATGACCGTTTTACTGTCAGTATAATGTGACAGTGTTAGCAGGTCAGTATAATGTGACAGTTTTACTGTCAGTGTTAGCAGGTCAGTATAATGTGACAGTTTTACTGTCAGTGTTACCAGGTCAGTATAATGTGACAGTTTTACTGTCAGTATAATGTGACAGTTTTACTGTCAGTGTTAGCAGGTCAGTATAATGTGACAGTTTTACTGTCAGTGTTAGCAGGTCAGTATAATGTGACAGCTTTACTGTCAGTGTTAGCAGGTCAGTATAATGTGACAGCTTTACTGTCAGTGTTAGCAGGTCAGTATAATGTGACAGCTTTACTGTCAGTGTTAGCAGGTCAGTATAATGTGACAGTTTTACTGTCAGTGTTAGCAGGTCAGTATAATGTGACAGTTTTACTGTCAGTATAATGTGACAGTTTTACTGTCAGTGTTAGCAGGTCAGTATAATGTGACAGTTTTACTGTCAGTGTTAGCAGGTCAGTATAATGTGACAGCTTTACTGTCAGTGTTAGCAGGTCAGTATAATGTGACAGCTTTACTGTCAGTGTTAGCAGGTCAGTATAATGTGACAGCTTTACTGTCAGTGTTAGCAGGTCAGTATAATGTGACAGTTTTACTGTCAGTGTTAGCAGGTCAGTATAATGTGACAGCTTTACTGGCAGTGTTAGCAGGTCAGTATAATGTGACAGCTTTACTGTCAGTGTTAGCAGGTCAGTATAATGTGACAGTTTTACTGTCAGTGTTAGCAGGTCAGTATAATGTGACAGCTTTACTGGCAGTGTTAGCAGGTCAGTATAATGTGACAGTTTTACTGGCAGTGTTAGCAGGTCAGTATAATGTGACAGTTTTACTGTCAGTGTTAGCAGGTCAGTATAATGTGACAGTTTTACTGTCAGTGTTCAGGTAGTATAATGTGACAGTTTTACTGGCAGTGTTAGCAGGTCAGTATAATGTGACAGTTTTACTGGCAGTGTTAGCAGGTCAGTATAATGTGACAGTTTTACTGTCAGTGTTAGCAGGTCAGTATAATGTGACAGTTTTACTGGCAGTGTTAGAGGTCAGTATAATGTGACAGTTTTACTGGCAGTGTTAGCAGGTCAGTATAATGTGACAGTTTTACTGTCAGTGTTAGCAGGTCAGTATAATGTGACAGTTTTACTGTCAGTGTTAGCAGGTCAGTATAATGTGACAGTTTTACTGTCATATAATGTGACAGTTTTAGTCCGTATAATGTCAGTATAATGTGACAGTTTTTAATGTGACAGTGTTAGCAGGTCAGTATAATGTGACAGTTTTACTGGCAGTGTTAGCAGGTCAGTATAATGTGACAGCTTTACTGGCAGTGTTAGCAGGTCAGTATAATGTGACAGTTTTACTGTCAGTGTTAGCAGGTCAGTATAATGTGACAGTTTTACTGGCAGTGTTAGCAGGTCAGTATAATGTGACAGCTTTACTGGCAGTGTTAGCAGGTCAGTATAATGTGACAGTTTTACTGGCAGTGTTAGCAGGTCAGTATAATGTGACAGTTTTACTGGCAGTGTTAGCAGGTCAGTATAATGTGACAGTTTTACTGGCAGTGTTAGCAGGTCAGTATAATGTGACAGACTGTCAGTATAATGTGACAGTTTTACTTCCGTATAATGTGAGTTTTACTGTCACTGTTTACTGTCAGTATAATGTGACAGTGTTAGCAGGTCAGTATAATGTGACAGTTTTACTGGCAGTGTTAGCAGGTCAGTATAATGTGACAGCAGTTTACTGTGACAGTGTTAGCAGGTCAGTATAATGTGACAGTTTTACTGTCAGTGTTAGCAGGTCAGTATAATGTGACAGTTTTACTGGCAGTGTTAGCAGGTCAGTATAATGTGACAGTTTTACTGTCAGTGTTAGCAGGTCAGTATAATGTGACAGTTTTACTGTCAGTGTTAGCAGGTCAGTATAATGTGACAGTTTTACTGGCAGTGTTAGCAGGTCAGTATAATGTGACAGTTTTACTGTCAGTGTTAGCAGGTCAGTATAATGTGACAGTTTTACTGGCAGTGTTAGCAGGTCAGTATAATGTGACAGTTTTACTGGCAGTGTTAGCAGGTCAGTATAATGTGACAGTTTTACTGTCAGTGTTAGCAGGTCAGTATAATGTGACAGTTTTACTGGCAGTGTTAGCAGGTCAGTATAATGTGAAGTTACAGCAGTTTACAGGTGTAATGTGACAGTTTTACTGGCAGTGTTAGCAGGTCAGTATAATGTGACAGTTTTACTGGCAGTGTTAGCAGGTCAGTATAATGTGACAGTTTTACTGGCAGTGTTAGCAGGTCAGTATAATGTGACAGCTTTACTGGCAGTGTTAGCAGGTCAGTATAATGTGACAGTTTTACTGGCAGTGTTAGCAGGTCAGTATAATGTGACAGTTTTACTGTCAGTGTTAGCAGGTCAGTATAATGTGACAGTTTTACTGGCAGTGTTAGCAGGTCAGTATAATGTGACAGTTTTACTGGCAGTGTTAGCAGGTCAGTATAATGTGACAGCTTTACTGGCAGTGTTAGCATACGTATCATGCAAATAATTTGTTGTTGTGACAGCCAAGTATGTGAATAACAATGTGTGATGCTGCTGAAAACATTTATTGAAATGATATAAGTGTCAATAGTTTGCTTAGGATGATGCCAAATCTAGTCTAATTACATGGGATTACTCTACTCGGGGGCGTGGTCACCTTAAGTCAAGCCGGTATCAAAAATATTAATGTGAGTTGTTGAGGGTTAAAAAAATTCAAAAATTCTCACATTTTTTCTTTGCCACAAATAAGAGTATATGATGAGCCAACAACATGATTTGGGTATGTGTTAACATAATTTGAACTTTAAAAGTAAGATTTACACTGAACAGTTACTTTAAAAATCAACCAGACATTAAACAACATATTTGAAAAAACATTTGTGAACAATTCTTACTTTGTGAGTTCCCGTCCTTGGTCATGGCCCCAGCGTTGCCTGCCTGTTGTCCATTGTTGGCACCCAGGTTAGAGTGGAGCTGGGAGTAGGTCCTGGCAAACTGCTGCAGGGGGCAGATGACATTATGGTCTCCGACCACATCATCCAGGGAGTCTCGGTTCTTCACTCCATTGTTCTCATCGAACCAGTCAGTGTACTGTAACACAAAACTTTATTAGACTGGTATTCAAACCGGGGACCTTGATACAAAGCAACTTTATTAGACTGGTATTCAAACCGGAGACCTCGATACAACACAACTTTATTAGACTGGTATTCAAACCAGGGACCTTGATACAACACAACTTTATTAGACTGGTATTCAAACCGGAGACCTCGATACAACACAACTTTATTAGACTGGTATTCAAACTGGAGACCTCGATACAACACAACTTTATTAGACTGGTATTCAAACTGGAGACCTCGATACAACACAACTTTATTAGACTGGTATTCAAACTGGAGACCTCGATACAACACAACTTTATTAGACTGGTATTCAAACTGGAGACCTCGATACAACACAACTTTATTAGACTGGTATTCAAACTGGAGACCTCGATACAACACAACTTTATTAGACTACTTGATTCCCTAATCACATACATCCAGCAACCCTCAAGGTACCAGATCAATTTCCACTTTTTTACAGAGCCCGGCTTAACCCGGGTTTCTAACCAGCAACCTTTTGGGTACAGGTCCACCTCCTAATCCTGCTGGTCCGCCTACCTGCAGCACCACAGCCTCTTGGCCGATTTCGTTGGCATGCGGGACACTCAGCTTCACGCTCTCCAGGAAGTCCTCACGGGAGATCAATGACTCGTTGTCCTATGGAGGGCCAATGAAAGATTAGGGTGCAATTGTATTAGTGTCATTGGAACGCACACACACAGACAAAATATAATAATATGCACTAAAACAAACAGTAGGTGTACTGGCATACATGATTGGTCCTTTAAACCTTCTGTATATAATATATTGTATGTATATTGTTCTGTATGTAACATATTGTATGTATGTATATTGTTCTGTATGTAACATATTGTATGTATATTGTTCTGTATGTAACATATTGTATGTATGTATATTGTTTTGTATGTAACATATTGTATATTGTATGTATATTGTTTTGTATGTAACATATTGTATGTATATTGTTCTGTATGTAACATATTGTATGTATATTGTTCTGTATGTAACATATTGTATGTATATTGTTCTGTATGTAACATATTGTATGTATATTGTTCTGTATGTAACATATTGTATATTGTATGTATATTGTTTTGTATGTAACATATTGTATGTATATTGTTCTGTATGTAACATATTGTATGTATATTGTTCTGTATGTAACATATTGTATGTATATTGTTCCCTATGTAACATATTGTATGTATATTGTTCTGTATGTAACATATTGTATGTATATTGTTCCCTATGTAACATATTGTATGTATATTGTTCTGTATGTAACATATTGTATGTATATTGTTCTGTATGTAACATATTGTTCTGTATGTAACATATTGTTCTGTATGTAACATATTGTATGTATGTATATTGTTTTGTATGTAACATATTGTATGTATATTGTTTTGTATGTAACATATTGTATGTATATTGTTTTGTATGTAACATATTGTATGTATATTGTTTTGTATGTAACATATTGTATGTATATTGTTTTGTATGTAACATATTGTATGTATATTGTTTTGTATGTAACATATTGTATGTATGTATATTGTTTTGTATGTAACATATTGTATGTATGTATATTGTTTTGTATGTAACATATTGTATGTATATTGTTTTGTATGTAACATATTGTATGTATATTGTTTTGTATGTAACATATTGTATGTATATTGTTTTGTATGTAACATATTGTATGTATATTGTTTTGTATGTAACATATTGTATGTATATTGTTTTGTATGTAACATATTGTTCTGTATATTGTTTTGTATAACATATTGTATGTATATTGTTTGTATGTAACATATTGTATGTATATTGTTTTGTATGTAACATATTGTATGTATATTGTTTTGTATGTAACATATTGTATGTATATTGTTTTGTATGTAACATATTGTATGTATATTGTTCTGTATGTAACATATTGTATGTATATTGTTCTGTATGTAACATATTGTATGTATATTGTTTTGTATGTAACATATTGTATGTATATTGTTTTGTATGTAAATATTATTGTATGTATATTGTTTTGTATGTAACATATTGTATGTATATTGTTCTGTATGTAACATATTGTTCTGTATGTAACATATTGTATGTATATTGTTTTGTATGTAACATATTGTATGTATATTGTTTTGTATGTAACATATTGTATGTATATTGTTTTGTATGTAACATATTGTATGTATATTGTTTTGTATGTAACATATTGTATGTATGTATATTGTTTTGTATGTAACATATTGTATGTATATTGTTTTGTATGTAACATATTGTATGTATATTGTTTTGTATGTAACATATTGTATGTATAGTTTTGTATGTAACATATTGTATGTATATTGTTTTGTATGTAACATATTGTATGTATGTATATTGTTTTGTATGTAACATATTGTATGTATGTATATTGTTTTGTATGTAACATATTGTATGTATATTGTTTTGTATGTAACATATTGTATGTATGTATATTGTTTTGTATGTAACATATTGTATGTATATTGTTTTGTATGTAACATATTGTATGTATATTGTTTTGTATGTAACATATTGTATGTATATTGTTTTGTATGTAACATATTGTATGTATATTGTTTTGTATGTAACATATTGTATGTATATTGTTTTGTATGTAACATATTGTATGTATATTGTTTTGTATGTAACATATTGTTTGTATGTATATTGTTTTGTATGTAACATATTGTATGTATATTGTTCTGTATGTAACATATTGTATGTATATTGTTTTGTATGTAACATATTGTATGTATATTGTTTTGTATGTAACATATTGTATGTATGTATATTGTTTTGTATGTAACATATTGTATGTATGTATATTGTTTTGTATGTAACATATTGTATGTATGTATATTGTTTTGTATGTAACATATTGTATGTATATTGTTTTGTATGTAACATATTGTATGTATATTGTTTTGTATGTAACATATTGTATGTATATTGTTTTGTATGTAACATATTGTATGTATGTATATTGTTTTGTATGTAACATATTGTATGTATATTGTTTTGTATGTAACATATTGTATGTATATTGTTCTGTATGTAACATATTGTTCTGTATGTAACATATTGTATGTATATTGTTTTGTATGTAACATATTGTATGTATATTGTTTTGTATGTAACATATTGTATGTATATTGTTCTGTATGTAACATATTGTATGTATATTGTTTGTATGTAACATATTGTTCTGTATGTATATTGTTTTGTCTGTATGTAACATATTGTATGTATATTGTTTTGTATGTAACATATTGTATGTATGTATATTGTTCTGTATGTAACATATTGTATGTATATTGTTTTGTATGTAACATATTGTATGTATATTGTTCTGTATGTAACATATTGTATGTATATTGTTTTGTATGTAACATATATGTATGTATATTGTTTTGTATGTAACATATTGTATGTATATTGTTTGTATGTAACATATTGTTCTGTATGTAACATATTGTATGTATATTGTTCTGTATGTAACATATTGTTATGTATATTGTTTTGTATGTAACATATTGTATGTATATTGTTCTGTATGTAACATATTGTATGTATGTATATTGTTTTGTATGTAACATATTGTATGTATATTGTTTTGTATGTAACATATTGTATGTATATATTGTTTTGTATGTAACATATTGTATGTATATTGTTTTGTATGTAACATATTGTATGTATATTATTTTGTATGTAACATATTGTATGTATATTGTTTTGTATGTAACATATTGTATGTATATTGTTTGTATGTAACATATTGTATGTATGTATATTGTTTTGTATGTAACATATTGTATGTATATTGTTCTGTATGTAACATATTGTATGTATATTGTTCTGTATGTAACATATTGTATGTATATTGTTTGTATGTAACATATTGTATGTATGTATATTGTTTTGTATGTAACATATTGTATGTATATTGTTTTTGTATATTGTATGTATGTATATTGTATGTATGTTGTTTTGTATGTAACATATTGTATGTATATTGTTTTGTATGTAACATATTGTATGTATATTGTTTTGTATGTAACATATTGTATGTATATTGTTTTGTATGTAACATATTGTATGTATATTGTTTTGTATGTAACATATTGTATGTATATTGTTTTGTATGTAACATATTGTATGTATGTATATTGTTTTGTATGTAACATATTGTATGTATATTGTTTGTATGTAACATATTGTATGTATGTATATTGTTTTGTATGTAACATATTGTATGTATATTGTTCTGTATGTAACATATTGTATGTATATTGTTCTGTATGTAACATATTGTATGTATATTGTTCTGTATGTAACATATTGTATGTATGTATATTGTTCTGTATGTAACATATTGTATGTATATTGTTCTGTATGTAACATATTGTTCTGTATGTAACATATTGTATGTATATTGTTCTGTATGTAACATATTGTATGTATGTATATTGTTCTGTATGTAACATATTGTATGTATATTGTTCTGTATGTAACATATTGTTCTGTATGTAACATATTGTATGTATATTGTTCTGTATGTAACATATTGTATGTATGTAATTGTTCTGTATGTAACATATTGTTTTTGTATGTATATTGTTCTGTATGTAACATATTGTATGTATATTGTTCTGTATGTAACATATTGTATGTATATTGTTCTGTATGTAACATATTGTTCTGTATGTATATTGTTCTGTATGTAACATATTGTATGTATATTGTTCTGTATGTAACATATTGTATGTATGTATATTGTTCTGTATGTAACATATTGTATGTATATTGTTCTGTATGTAACATATTGTATGTATATTGTTCTGTATGTAACATATTGTATGTATATATTGTTCTGTATGTAACATATATTGTATGTATATTGTTCTGTATGTAACATATTGTTCTGTATGTAACATATTGTATGTATATTGTTCTGTATGTAACATATTGTATGTATGTATATTGTTCTGTATGTAACATATTGTATGTATATTGTTCTGTATGTAACATATTGTATGTATATTGTTCTGTATGTAACATATTGTATGTATATTGTTCTGTATGTAACATATTGTATGTATGTATATTGTTCTGTATGTAACATATTGTATGTATATTGTTCTGTATGTAACATATTGTATGTATATTGTTCTGTATGTAACATATTGTATGTATGTATATTGTTCTGTATGTAACATATTGTATGTATATTGTTCTGTATGTAACATATTGTTCTGTATGTAACATATTGTATGTATATTGTTCTGTATGTAACATATTGTATGTATATTGTTCTGTATGTAACATATTGTATGTATATTGTTCTGTATGTAACATATATGTATGTATATTGTTCTGTATGTAACATATTGTATGTATATTGTTCTGTATGTAACATATTGTATGTATATTGTTCTGTATGTAACATATTGTATGTATATTGTTCTGTATGTAACATATTGTATGTATGTATATTGTTCTGTATGTAACATATTGTATGTATATTGTTCTGTATGTAACATATTGTATGTATGTATATTGTTCTGTATGTAACATATTGTATGTATATTGTTCTGTATGTAACATATTGTTCTGTATGTAACATATTGTATGTATATTGTTCTGTATGTAACATATTGTATGTATGTATATTGTTCTGTATGTAACATATTGTATGTATATTGTTCTGTATGTAACATATTGTATGTATGTATATTGTTCTGTATGTAACATATTGTATGTATATTGTTCTGTATGTAACATATTGTTCTGTATGTAACATATTGTATGTATATTGTTCTGTATGTAACATATTGTTTTGTATGTATATTGTTCTGTATGTAACATATTGTATGTATATTGTTCTGTATGTAACATATTGTATGTATATTGTTCTGTATGTAACATATTGTATGTATATTGTTCTGTATGTAACATATTGTTCTGTATGTAACATATTGTTCTGTATGTAACATATTGTATGTATATTGTTCTGTATGTATATTGTTCTGTATGTAACATATTGTATGTATATTGTTCTGTATGTAACATATTGTATGTATGTATATTGTTCTGTATGTAACATATTGTATGTATATTGTTCTGTATGTAACATATTGTTCTGTATGTAACATATTGTTCTGTATGTAACATATTGTATGTATATTGTTCTGTATGTAACATATTGTATGTATATTGTTCTGTATGTAACATATTGTATGTATGTATATTGTTCTGTATGTAACATATTGTATGTATATTGTTCTGTATGTAACATATTGTATGTATGTATATTGTTCTGTATGTAACATATTGTATGTATATTGTTCTGTATGTAACATATTGTATGTATGTATATTGTTCTGTATGTAACATATTGTATGTATATTGTTCTGTATGTAACATATTGTATGTATATTGTTCTGTATGTAACATATTGTATGTATATTGTTCTGTATGTAACATATTGTATGTATGTATATTGTTCTGTATGTAACATATTGTATGTATATTGTTCTGTATGTAACATATTGTATGTATGTATATTGTTCTGTATGTAACATATTGTATGTATATTGTTCTGTATGTAACATATTGTTCTGTATGTAACATATTGTTCTGTATGTAACATATTGTATGTATATTGTTCTGTATGTAACATATTGTATGTATATTGTTCTGTATGTAACATATTGTATGTATATTGTTCTGTATGTAACATATTGTATGTATATTGTTCTGTATGTAACATATTGTATGTATATTGTTCTGTATGTAACATATTGTATGTATATTGTTCTGTATGTAACATATTGTATGTATGTATATTGTTCTGTATGTAACATATTGTATGTATGTATATTGTTCTGTATGTAACATATTGTATGTATATTGTTCTGTATGTAACATATTGTATGTATATTGTTCATATTGTATGTATATTGTTCTGTATGTAACATATTGTATGTATATTGTTCTGTATGTAACATATTGTATGTATATTGTTCTGTATGTAACATATTGTATGTATATTGTTCTGTATGTAACATATTGTATGTATATTGTTCTGTATGTAACATAATGTATATTGTTCTGTATGTAACATATTGTATGTATGTATATTGTTCCCTATGTAACATATTGTATGTATATTGTTCTGTATGTAACATATTGTATGTATGTATATTGTTCTGTATGTAACATATTGTATGTATATTGTTCTGTATGTAACATATTGTATGTATGTATATTGTTCTGTATGTAACATATTGTATGTATATTGTTCTGTATGTAACATATTGTTCTGTATGTAACATATTGTATGTATATTGTTCTGTATGTAACATATTGTTCTGTATGTAACATATTGTATGTATGTATATTGTTCCCTATGTAACATATTGTATGTATATTGTTCTGTATGTAACATATTGTATGTATGTATATTGTTCCCTATGTAACATATTGTATGTATATTGTTCTGTATGTAACATATTGTATGTATATTGTTCTGTATGTAACATATTGTATGTATATTGTTCCCTATGTAACATATTGTATGTATATTGTTCTGTATGTAACATATTGTTCTGTATGTAACATATTGTATGTATATTGTTCTGTATGTAACATATTGTTCTGTATGTAACATATTGTATGTATATTGTTCCGTATGTAACATATTGTATGTATATTGTTCTGTATGTAACATATTGTTCTGTATGTAACATATTGTATGTATATTGTTCTGTATGTAACATATTGTTCTGTATGTAACATATTGTATGTATATTGTTCCCTATGTAACATATTGTATGTATGTATATTGTTCTGTATGTAACATATTGTATGTATGTATATTGTTCTGTATGTAACTGTATGTATATTGTTCTGTATGTATATTGTTCCCTATGTAACATATTGTATGTATGTGTATTGTTCTGTATGTAACATATTGTATGTATATTGTTCCCTATGTAACATATAGCTTGGAAAATAAATACATGCGACTCTGGATGACAACACAGTGATGGTTGTTTCCAACATTAAGGCGGTTTCCTAAAGAAGTGAAATCCGCTTTGTGTTTTGTTCCTTGAAACGATGCTAATGAATATCGAGATACTGGTATCGTCATGGCCCAAACACACACACACACCTTGCTGAAGCCGGGGGCTCCGTAGAGGAGGAAGAAGGAGCCCTCGTCCTGGTTGACTCCCAGCAGGATTTGGGTGTCTTTGATGTTGCCTGATGACAGCATGGCCTCTGGGTTGTCAGGAAGGACCACGCCATCGATGACCGGCACGAAGGAGAAACGGAAGATGGCCGACCATGGCATGACCTGGGAAAAAAAGGTAAATAATATCAAATAAACCATAGTGACCCTATTCACTAGAACTGTACTACTTATTCATGATCAAATATAAATGTCAACACAAAACCTTGACTCTTTATTTCTCTATTTAGCCTAATTTAGAACACATTCCTCCAATATATAAATGTCAAATTAAGTGTAAATGCACACATAAACAAACATTTTAAAGTAAAATAAACATATATACACACAAAGGTAAACATAAATGCAAAGCTTTATACAAAATGTTAAGCTTTGTGTAAAACGGAAATATTAAAAGGTAAAACATGAATTTCAAACTTTCCGTAAGATGTAAAAATGTACGTAACACATCAATGTAAATGACCTGCCACTCCTGGTCGATGAGGTCCTGGGGGGGCTTGTTACGGAGACAGTCCACCAGCTCTGTGTCGTTACCCCCAGAGGGACAGCCCACCAGTTTCCCCAACATGGAAGCTCTCCGCTGGGCTTCAGCGGGCGTAACAGTGGCCCAGGGACAGTTGGGGACTCCACTCTGGAGGATGGCTCGGGTAAAGGTGGGGCGGCTGTTTGGAGACAGGAGGTGTATTCCCACAGAGACTGCTCCTGCACTCTCCCCAAAGATGGTCACCTACGAGTAGTAGTAGTTCATAATATTAATATTGAATTTGTAGAGAGCATCTCCCAAGCAAGCAGGCATAAACGCACACACACACAAACTCTTTGTTATCATTACCTGCTTGGGGTTGCCCCCGAAGATATGTATGTTATTCTGGATCCACTGGAGGGCCATACGTTGGTCTAGGAGCCCCACATTCCCAGGGGCCTCGGAAGAGCCAGGAAGAGCCAGGAAACCAAAGGCCCCGACACGGTAGTTCATGGACACCACCACCACCTTCTCAGAGTGTGCCAGGTAACGTCCATCATACACATCCAGGGACGAGGAGCCACTGTAGAACAATACAAAATTATTGTCCATATGTTACATGGAACAATGGAACTTTGTCTCTGGATAGAGAGCACGTTGTCTTTTGTTCATTTATCAATCAGATATCACACACACCAAGCACCCCTGGATGGAGAGCATGTTGTGCCTTGCACAAGGGCACAATTGTAGTTAAGGGATTGTTGTTAGGATGTGAACCCAGAAGCCCTCTAGTTGCAAGATCAAACCCTCCAGTTACAGGGCCATCTGCTTAGCACACTGGGCTACCTACCTGTAGAAGCCTCCACCGTAGATCCACACCATCACGGTGAGGTTGTGAGGTCTGGGGGAGGTTGGTACCCAGATGTTGAGGTATAGGCAGTCCTCACTCATCTCCCTGTTGGAATCAGATCAAACTGGATTTAGTGAACATTGTGGCTTTGCTAGCTACCATCACAACTGGTATAATTTAAAATCCATTTAAAATCACAAAACACACTTCACCGTAAAATAATGAAAGGAAGTAAAAGATAATAAATAACATGAAAACCAAACGTCCCAAATGGCCCCGTTTCCTACATAGTGCACTACACGGACAAGTTCTGGCCTGGTTTAGATCTTATCTGTCGGAAAGATATCAGTTTGTCTCTGTGAATGGCTTGTCCTCTGACAAATCAACTGTACATTTCGATCATCCTATTTTTCCAACTTAATTGAGGAAAATCAGAACAACCCGAAATGTCTTTTTGATACTGTGGCAAAGCTAACTAAAAAACAGCATTCCCCAAGTGAGGATGGCTTTCACTTCAGCAGTAATAAATTAATAAAAAAATCATGATTATTAGAAAGCAAATTATGGACTCCTCTTTAAACATGTCCATTCCTTCAAAGCTCAGTTGTCCTGAGTCTGCACAACTCTGCCAGGACCTAGGATCAAGAGAGACACAAGTATTTTAGTACTATATCTCTTGACACAATGATGAAAATAATCATGGCCTCTAAACCTTCAAGCTGCATACTGGACCCTATTCCAACTAAACTACTGAAAGAGCTGCTTCCTGTGCTTGGCCCTCCTATGTTGAACATAATAAACGGCTCTCTATCCACCGGATGTGTACAAAACACTACAAGTGGCAGTAATAAAGCCTCTCTTGAAAAAGCCAAACCTTGACCCGGAAAATATTTTAAAAACTATCGGCCTATATCGAATCTTCCATTCCTCTCAAATGTTTTAGAAAGGCTGTTGCGCAGCAACTCACTGCCTCCCTGAAGACAAACAATGTATACGAAATGCTTCAGTCTGGTTTTAGACCCCATCATAGCACTGAGACTGCACTTGTGAAGGTGGTAAATGACCTTTTAATGGCATCAGACCGAGGCTCTGCATCTGTCCTCGTGCTCCTAGACCTTAGTGCTGCTTTTGATACCATCGATCACCACATTCTTTTGGAGAGATTGTAAACCCAAATTGGTCTACAGGGACAAGTTCTGGCCTGGTTTAGATCTTATCTGTCGGAAAGATATCAGTTTGTCTCTGTGAATGGCTTGTCCTCTGACAAATCAACTGTACATTTCGGTGTTCCTCAAGGTTCCGTTTTAGGACCACTATTGTTTTCACTATATATTTTACCTCTTGGGGATGTCATTCGAAAACATAATGTTAACTTTCACTGCTATGCGGATGACACACAGCTGTACATTTCAATGAAACATGGTGAAACCCCAAAATTGCCCTCGCTAGAAGCCTGTTTCAGACATAAGGAAGTGGATGCTTGTTGTAGGTCTCAAGAAACAAAGAGATCTTCTGTTGAATCTGACAATTAATCTTAATGGTTGTACAGTCGTCTCAAATAAAACCGTGAAGGACCTCGGCGTTACTCTGGACCCTGATCTCTCTTTTGACGAACATCTTTCTGTCCGAAAATTATGCAGAAAAATTAATCCATGCTTTTGTTACTTCTAGGTTAGACTACTGCAATGCTCTACTTTCCGTCTACCCGGATAAAGCACAAAATAAACTTCAGTTAGTACTAAATACAGCTGCTAGAATCCTGACTAAAACCAAAGAATTTGATCATATTACTCCAGTGCTAGCCTCCCTACACTGGCTTCCTGTCAAGGCAAGGGCTGATTTCAAAGTTTTACTGCTAACCTACAAAGCATTACATGGGCTTGCTCCTACCTATCCCTCTGATTTGGTCCTGCCGTACATACCTACACGTACGCTACAGTTACAAGACGCAGGCCTCCTAATTGTCCCTATAATTTCTAAGCAAACAGCTAAAGGCAGGGCTTTCTCCTATAGAGCTCAATTTTTATGGAATGGTCTGCCTACCCATGTGAGAGACGCAAACTCGGTCTTAACCCTTATGTCTTTACTGAAGACTCATCTCTTCAGTGGGTCATATGATTGAGTGTAGTCTGGGCCAGGAGTGTGAAGGTGAACGGAAAGGCCCTGGAGAAACGAACCGCCCTTGCTGTCTCTGCCTGGCCGGTTCCCCTCTTTCCACTGGGATTCTCTGCCTCCAACCCTATTACAGGGGCTGAGTCACTGGCTTACTGGTGCTCTTTCATGCCGTCCCTAGGAGGGGTACGTCACTTGAGTCACTGATGTGATCTTCCTGTCTGGGTTGGCGCCCCCCTTGGGTTGTGCCGTGGCGGAGATCTTTGTGGGCTATACTCGGCCTTGTCTCAGGATGGTAAGTTGGTGGTTGAAGATATCCCTCTAGTGGTGTGGGGGCTGTGCTTTGGCAAAGTGGGTGGGGTTATATAATTCCTGTTTGGCCCTGTCCGGGGGTATCATTGGATGGGGCCACAGTGTCTTCTGACCCCTCCGGTCTCAGCCTCCAGTATTTATGCTGCAGTAGTTTATGTGTCGGGGGGCTAGGGTCAGTTTGTTATATCTGGAGTACTTCTCCTGTCTTATCCGGTGTCCTGTGTGAATTTAAGTATGCCTCAGGACTACCTGGCATGATGACTTCTTGCTGTCCCCAGTCCACCTGGCCGTGCTGCTGCTCCAGTTTCAACTGTTCTGCCTGCGGCTATGGAATCCTGACCTGTTCACCGGACGTGCTACCTGTCCCAGACCTGTTATTTGACCATGCTGGTCATTTATGAACATTTGAACATCTTGGCCATGTTCTGTTATAATCTCCACCCGGCACAGCCAGAAGAGGACTGGCCACCCCTCATAGCCTGGTTCCTCTCTAGGTTTCTTCCTAGGTTTTAGCCTTTCTAGGGAGTTTTTCCTTGCCAACGTGCTTCAACACCTGCATTGCTAGCTGTTTGGGGTTTTAGGCTGGGTTCCTGTACAGCACTTTGAGATATCAGCTGATGTACGAAGGGCTATATAAATACATTTGATTTTGATTTGATTTTGAACAGAGTCCTAAGAGCCCTAGTCAAAAGTAGTGCACTAAATAGGGAATATAGTGCATTTAGGGATGCACGCAACAAGAGGATGTCTTAAAACAATCAACCAGTTAGGGTTCCACATCTCAGAACCCTGGAAAATTTCAAAGTAAATGTAAACCTGTTCGGGTTCCACATCTCAGATCCTTGGAACCCGGGGAAAGAGGTGTCAATGAACTGATAGCAGGCGTTGGGGTAGGAGCTAGCATCGAACACTCCCGACCACGGCTTCTTTGGCTCCGCCTTACGGAAGCGCTTCTTGCCCAGCGGGGGCTCGGCGAATGGGATGCCGAGGAAAGCAGTCACGTGACTCCTGTCGGGCGTCGGTAGGCGGATGCCGCGTAAGCTTCCTGCCCGCGTTGTCACGATGAGTTCCGGAGAGTCGCTCTGGGAACAAGAGAGTGAGGCGAGGAGCGAGAGGAAGACGGTGGAGGTCTTCATGATGTTGTTGTTTTCTGTGTTGTTTACTTCCTGGTTCTGATTTCAGGTAGTCAGAAGTTGGTGGTCTCTGTTCTGTCTGGAGTCCCTCAGATCTAGATAAAGAGAAATAGAAAAAGAGGAAGAAAGAATGAAAGATAGATATAGATATATGGAAAAAGGGAGAGAGTGAGGCTTGGAAAAAGAGGGGCATGATAGGGATTTACTAAGCGACTGCGTCAGGTTGGCTTTAAAAAGACAAGGGAAAGGAAATAACTTGAAGCAATATTCCATATTGAAGGAAAACATGACACTATATGAGTCAAATTAATCAGACTAACTCAGCTGATATGGAGGCAAGGATCTCTAAAAGACACACACATGAAGTTGTAAGTTGTTGTTTAGGTTTTGCGATGTGTGGTTGCCATCGTGACAGGATTAGTTTGGGATGCATTTACATTTATAACTGTCACTTTAGTGTTAGTTTCCATACATTTATAACTCACTTTAGTGTTAGTTTCCATACATTTAGTGTTAGTTTCCTTACATTTATAACTGTCACTTTAGTGTTAGTTTACTTACATTTAGTGTTAGTTTACTTACATTTATAACTGTCACTTTAGTGTTAGTTTCCATACATTTATAACTGTCACTTTAGTGTTAGTTTACTTACATTTATAACTGTCACTTTAGTGTTAGTTTCCATACATTTATAACTGTCACTTTAGTGTTAGTTTCCATACATTTATAACTTTCACTTTAGTGTTAGTTTCCATACATTTATAACTGTCACTTTAGTGTTAGTTTCCATACATTTATAACTGTCACTTTAGTGTTAGTTTCCATACATTTATAACTGTCACTTTAGTGTTAGTTTCCATACATTTATAACTGTCACTTTAGTGTTAGTTTCCATACATTTATAACTGTCACTTTAGTGTTAGTTTCCATACATTTATAACTGTCACTTTAGTGTTAGTTTCCATACATTTATAACTGTCACTTTAGTGTTAGTTTCCATACATTTATAACTTTCACTTTAGTGTTAGTTTCCATACATTTATAACTGTCACTTTAGTGTTAGTTTCCAGTTTACATTTATAACTGTCACTTTAGTGTTAGTTTCCATACATTTATAACTGTCACTTTAGTGTTAGTTTCCATACATTTATAACTGTCACTTTAGTGTTAGTTTCCATACATTTATTTCCATACATTTATAACTGTCACTTTAGTGTTAGTTTCCATACATTTATAACTGTCACTTTAGTGTTAGTTTCCATACATTTATAACTGTCACTTTAGTGTTAGTTTCCATACATTTATAACTGTCACTTTAGTGTTAGTTTCCATACATTTATAACTGTCACTTTAGTGTTAGTTTCCATACATTTATAACTTTCACTTTAGTGTTAGTTTCCATACATTTATAACTTTCACTTTAGTGTTAGTTTCCATACATTTATAACTGTCACTTTAGTGTTAGTTTCCATACATTTATAACTTTCACTTTAGTGTTAGTTTCCATACATTTATAACTTTCACTTTAGTGTTAGTTTCCATACATTTATAACTGTCACTTTAGTGTTAGTTTCCATACATTTATAACTTTCACTTTAGTGTTAGTTTCCATACATTTATAACTGTCACTTTAGTGTTAGTTTCCATACATTTATTGTCACCATACATTTATAACTTTCACTTTAGTGTTAGTTTCCATACATTTATAACTTTCACTTTAGTGTTAGTTTCCATACATTTATAACTGTCACTTTAGTGTTAGTTTCCATACATTTATAACTGTCACTTTAGTGTTTCCAGTTTCCAGTTTACATTTATAACTGTCACTTTAGTGTTAGTTTCCATACATTTATAACTGTCACTTTAGTGTTAGTTTCCATACATTTATAACTGTCACTTTAGTGTTAGTTTCCATACATTTATAACTGTTTCACATTTATAACTGTCACTTTAGTGTTAGTTTCCATACATTTATAACTGTCACTTTAGTGTTAGTTTCCATTTATAATACATTTATAACTGTCACTTTAGTGTTAGTTTCCATACATTTATAACTGTCACTTTAGTGTTAGTTTCCATACATTTATAACTGTCACTTTAGTGTTACATACATTTATAACTGTCACTTTAGTGTTAGTTTCCATACATTTATAACTGTCACTTTAGTGTTAGTTTCCATACATTTATAACTGTCACTTTAGTGTTAGTTTCCATACATTTATAACTGTCACTTTAGTGTTAGTTTCCATACATTTATAACTGTCACTTTAGTGTTAGTTTCCATACATTTATAACTGTCACTTTAGTGTTAGTTTCCATACATTTATAACTGTCACTTTAGTGTTAGTTTCCATACATTTATAACTGTCACTTTAGTGTTAGTTTCCATACATTTATAACTGTCACTTTAGTGTTAGTTTCCATACATTTATAACTGTCACTTTAGTGTTAGTTTCCATACATTTATAACTGTCATTTATAACTTTAGTGTTAGTTTCCATACATTTATAACTGTCACTTTAGTGTTAGTTTCCATACATTTATAACTGTCACTTTAGTGTTAGTTTCCATACATTTATAACTGTCACTTTAGTGTTAGTTTCCATACATTTATAACTGTCACTTTAGTGTTAGTTTCCATACATTTATAACTGTCACTTTAGTTTAGTGTTAGTTTCCATACATTTATAACTGTCACTTTAGTGTTTCCATACATTTATAACTTTCACTTTAGTGTTAGTTCCATTTTCCATACATTTATAACTGTCACTTTAGTGTTAGTTTCCATACATTTATAACTGTCACTTTAGTGTTAGTTTCCATACATTTATAACTTTAGTGTTGTTTCACATTTATAAGTGTTATACATTTATTTCACAGTGTTACATACATTTATAACTGTCACTTTAGTGTTAGTTTCCATACATTTATAACTGTCACTTTAGTGTTAGTTTCCATACATTTATAACTGTCACTTTAGTGTTAGTTTCCATACATTTATAACTGTCACTTTAGTGTTAGTTTCCATACATTTATAACTGTCACTTTAGTGTTAGTTTCCATACATTTATAACTGTCACTTTAGTGTTAGTTTCCATACATTTATAACTGTCACTTTAGTGTTAGTTTCCATACATTTATAACTGTCACTTTAGTGTTAGTTTCCATACATTTATAACTGTCACTTTAGTGTTAGTTTCCATACATTTTGCATCATTCCATTACTAGATTATTAATTTGACTTTAATTTCTCTCATGTTCCTGTGGTTGTTCCTGAGGTGGATCAATAGTGGATTATATTAGGCTAATGTGTTACAAGTTGTGCAATAATTGGGGACATGTAGCATATTTGAATCATTATGGAACGCAGGCCATAGGTAGCAGTTGAAATCTGGAGCACGACTGGACTGTTGTCATCACAGTTACATGAAGATGCTTAGGGTAGATTTACTACTCTTCCAATTCTTCATGGATTGAACAATCGCACAATAGAACAATAGCACCTTTCAGGATGAATCAAACCACTATTTTTGATTCGCCAATATATTGTGTGCATAAAGGCTCTCCAACCCTGTTGCTTTTATTATTCATAGATACTTTCCTAACCCTAAATAATATACAAAATCAGAGTATTTTTAAATCTACCAATTATCACTTAAAAGGAGACAAATATGCGTGTATTAACATGGCTTTTTTCCCATTGTCCCTAATAGTCTTGATCGTTCTCTCCATATGTTCTTGTGTCTGTCGAGAACATTTGAATAAAAAATGTACACCAAATTTAAAGGGATGGCTTTAGATAAATGTGTTGAATGTATTGATTGAAAACTCTGTTGGACAGCAAAGGTTTTTCACCGGACTAATAAAATGTATGCGGCATGTGCAAGAGAACCACGCCTGCAAAGCCTGTTATGCACCTGCATAAGATAATAATACCAACTACTGAGAAGTGCGTAGGAAAGGCGTGGCGTCCAGGTGGTAGTCGAGGTAAACAAGACCTTGTTTTAGTTAAAATACTTTACGTGTGCCTCTCTCTCTCTCGCTCTCTGTGTGCCCACGCGCCACTCACAAGACGCCACCCTCCTGATTTTAATCAAATTATAGAGCACATATCTATCAATCTAGGCCTATCCATCAATCTATCTATCTATATGGAGTAGCCTATATCTTGTAACGTGTAGATTAGAAATATTGCCTACAGTCTGTAGATGATATGGCGTTATAGCAGCAAACCAAGCCATCTTGTTTTGACAGTAGCACCATAGGCAGACATTATGCAACATCAAGGAGCATCACACACACACACACACACACACACACACACACACACACACACACACACACACACACACACACACACACACACACACACACACACACACACACACACACACACACACACACACACACACACACACACACACACACACACACACACACACACACACACACACACACACACGCGCTCTCTCCAGGTAGAGTCCTGGTTACCCAGCTACATTACCCTGCTGCTGCTGTGTGTGTGTGTGTGTGTGTGTATGTCACTGCCAGCTGATGTAAACATACAGACATTCCTGACATGGCCAGGAATGCACTCACTTCCGTCATCATGAAGTGCTTTGAGAGACTAGTCAAGGACCATATCACCTCCACCCTACCTGACACCCTAGACCCACTCCAATTTGCTTACCGCCCAAATAGGTCCACAGACGATGCAATCTCAACCACACTGCACACTGCCCTAACCCATCTGGACAAGAGGAATACCTATGTGAGAATGCTGTTCATCGACTACAGCTCGGCATTCAACACCATAGTACCCTCCAAGCTCGTCATCAAGCTCGAGACCCTGGGTCTTGACCCCGCCCTGTGCAACTGGGTACTGGACTTCCTGATGGGCCGCCCCCATGTGGTGAGGGTAGGCAACAACATCTCCACCCCGCTGATCCTCAACACTGGGGCCCCACAAGGGTGCGTTCTGAGCCCTCTCCTGTACTCCCTGTTCACCCACGACTGCGTGGCCACGCACGCCTCCAACTCAATCATCAAGTTTGCGGACGGCACAACAGTAGTAGGCTTGATTACCAACAACGACGAGACGGCCTACAGGGAGGAGGTGAGGAGTGTGGTGTCAGGAAAATAACCTCACACTCAACGTCAACAAAACTAAGGAGATGATTGTGGACTTCAGGAAACAGCAGAGGGAACACCCCCCTATCCACATCGATGGAACAGTAGTGGAGAGAGTAGTAAGTTTTAAGTTCCTCGGCATCCTGGCGGGCTGTATCACCGCCTGGTACGGCAACTGCTCCGCCCACAACCGTAAGGCTCTCCAGAGGGTAGTGAGGACTGCACAATGCATCACCGGGGGCAAACTACCTGCCCTCCAGGACACCTACACCACCCGATGTTACAGGAAGGCCATAAAGATCATCAAGGACAACAAACACCCGAGCCACTGCCTGTTCACCCCGCTATCATCCAGAAGGCGAGATCAGTACAGGTGCATCAAAGCTGGGACCGAGAGACTGAAAAACAGCTTCTATCTCAAGGCCATCAGACTGTTAAACAGCCACCATTAACATTGAGTGGCTGCTGCCAACACACTGACACTGACTCAACTCCAGCCACTTTAATAATGGGAATTGATGGGAAATGATGTAAAATATATCACTAGCCACTTTAAACAATGCTACTTAATATAATGTTACATACCCTACATTATTCATCTCATATGTATACGTATATACTGTACTCTATATCATCTACTGCATCCTTATGTAATACATGTATCACTAGCCACTTTAACTATGCCACTTTGTTTACATACTCATCTCATATGTATATACTGTACTCGATACCATCTACTGTATCTTGCCTATGCTGCTCTGTACCATCACTCATTCATATATCTTTATGTACATATTCTTTATCCCCTTACACTGTGTATAAGGCAGTAGTTTTGGAATTGTTAGTTAGATTACTTGTTGGTTATTACGGCACAAGCATTTCGCTACACTCGCATTAACATCTGCTAACCATGTGACCAATAACATCTGCTAACCATGTGACCAATAACATCTGCTAACCATGTGACCAATAACATCTGCTAACCATGTGTATGTTACAAATAAAATGTGATTTGATTTTGATTTGATTTTTGAAATGTCTGTCTGTCCTGATCTTTCCAGGATCACTAGAGAGGAAATTGGTTGCAATGGTAAGCGTTATTAAACGGAAAGACATGGAAGGAGACAGTCATGAGCTATTGGGCAATGGAAGATAATAGGCCTAATAATAATAATAGTAATAATATTAATAGTAATAACAGGCCTACAATAAACACTGATTTGGCCTACATATTCCGTGTTGCTCAACGCACAGATTTGACACAATTGCATTTGCAACATAATAATACGCCTAGCTATTAATCCTGTATGTTACGTTTCACATCAAGTGTTCATGTAACAAACACGACGCCCACTGTCTATAAAATATATTACAAGCACAACAGACGAGACATCGGCAATGTATGAACCAAACAGATGTGCGCGAGGAGAGGAACGCCAACAAACACACGTGTCTCGCTCAGTGGTCTCACCATGGATGGCGCGTCACACACGCAACATCGACAGCACAGTAGCTATACCCCGCCACACTCACGCACAGTCACCCCCCCCCCCCCCCCCATCTCACTCTCTTTCCCACAATATCCAATTGCATGATCATGTTGCCGGGGTGAATGAATATCCCACATTCGAATGTTCCAATTCTATTCCACTCACCGACGAGAATGACAGAGGAGCGAGGCTAGATCGTGTCATTTCCAACAGAATGTCTATAAAAGGACAGACAGCAGCTGCTGCTGCACGCACGGAGCTCGAGCCGAACCGAGCGCACCACTGGGCTCAGGCTGTGCGTTTGACCTTACCTGGCTAGTTAGTAGCCTAGTGGGTCCAACCCGGCTAAAGACGCTGCTTCGCAGAATCCCCTGGGAGACAAGCGACCCTCGCCCTGTCATCCTATTTAGACGAAGTTAAACCCAGTGTCCTCGGCACAGTTAGGGGGTGAGTGACGGTTTCTGGTCGGGGAGCAAAGACGCGCTGTTTAATTACGGTCTTCGCTGCTTTGCTGTCAGCCCTAGGTGTTTGTTTAATGTGCCCGTCTCTCTCTCTCTGTGTATTGAGTGTGGGTAGTGACCCCTTACTGTGCTGTTAGGACGGCGGGGGAGACTGCCGCTGATAAAGCACTCCACAAATGAAAAAAAAAGAAAAGTAGTAGGCTACTTCTCGCGAGAAGTCCCACTGCCCCTCTCAATTCAAGGGGCGTTATTGGCATGGGAAAACGTGTTTACATTGCCAAAGCAAGGGAAATAGATCATAAACAAAAGTGAAATAAAACTTTATTTTTTTACAATAAACATTCGTTCCAAACGAATAGAGACATTTCAAATGTCATATTATGGCTATAAACAGAGTTGTAACGATGTGCAAATAATGAAAGTACAAAAGGGAAAATAAATAAACATAAATATGGGTTCTATTTACAATGGTGTTTGTTCTTCACTGTTTGCCCTTTTCCTGTGGTGCACCAGGAATCAGCGCACGCACACACACACACACACACACACACACACACACACACACACACACACACACACACACACACACACACACACACACACACACACACACACACACACACACACACACACACACACACACACACACACACACACACACACACACACACACACACACAAGCACGCGCGCAAACACACACGCACGCACGCGCACACACACACGTACACTACCCCAATAGAACTTACATGATGAAGATCAATGTACTTGGCTATACATGGAGAAGTGTTAAAAGCCTTTTAAATGTAGTATAAAAACTAAGAACATTTTTATAAATGAGTTCCCAGGTCTAAACCAAACATGTCTTCTTCAGTTTAAATGTCAGAGAGACAGATAGTAATTATAAAAGTAAGTATAAACCTATTATACTGTCTTGAACGATCTGAATGAAGCCTTTGTTATGCAGGTGAATGAGGACCCAAAAGCGACTTGGCGAAAACAGAGTTTTTAATCCAGTAAAGATACTTTACAAAACAAAAGGCATAATACTACTCGTAAAGACGAGAACAGACTGGAGACTTGATCAAGAACTGCAGGTTGCCTCGGGAAGGCACTTGAACCTAGCAGACTCAGACACCTGCTCACCACGCAGCATCTGAGGGAAACACGACACGACAGGGCAATACATAGACACAGCACGGTGAATTATAGACAAGGATCCGACAGGACAGGAACGGAAAACAAGGGAAGAAATAGGGACTCTAATCAGGGGAAAAGATAAGGAACAGGTGTGGGAAGACTAAATGATGATTAGGGGAATAGGAACAGCTGGGAGCAGGAACGGAACGATAGAGAGAGGAGAGAGAGGGAGGGGGAGAGAGAGGGATAGAAAAAGGGAACGAACCTAATAAGACCAGCAGGGGGAAACGAACAGAAGGAAAAGCAAAATGACAAGACAATCTAAGACAAAACATGACAGTACCCCCCACTCACCGAGCGCCTCCTGGCGCTCTCGAGGAGGAACACTGGCGGCAACGGAGGAAATCATAGATCACACGGTCCAGCACGTCCCGAGAAAGAACCCAACTCCTCTCCTCAGGACCGTAACGAAAAACGATAAAAAGGGAAACTAGGGTACTACTCTAAAAAAAAAAAGAGAACTAGGGACAGACTGAGACACAGCAAGGGCAGGAACAAGAACAGGAGAGATGCAATGGCAGGGAACAGACTGAGACCCAGCAAGACCAGGAGCAGAAGCAGAAAAAAAATTACCAGACTTCTGCGCGCAGTCTGAACACGCAGCCACGAAACGGCGCGTGTCACGCTCCTGAGTAGGCCACCAAAACCGCTGGCGAATAGAAGCAAGCGTACCCCGAACGCCGGGATGGCCAGCTAACTTGGCAGAGTGAGCCCACTGAAGAACAGCCAGACGAGTAGAAACAGGAACGAAAAGAAGGTTACTAGGACAAGCGCGCGGCGACGCAGTGTGCGTGAGTGCTTGCTTAACCTGTCTCTCAATTCCCCAGACAGTCAACCCGACAACACGCCCAACAGGAAGGATCCCTCGGGATCGGTAGAAGCCACAGAAGAACTAAAGAGACGGGATAAAGCATGAGGCTTGGTGTTCTTAGTACCCGGGCAATAAGAAATAACGAACTCGAAACGAGCGAAAAACAACGCCCAACGAGCATGACGCGCATTCAGTCGTTTGGCATAACGGATGTACTCAAGGTTCCTTTGGTCAGTCCAAACGACAAAAGGAACGGTCGCCCCCTCCAACCACTGTCGCCATCTGCCTAGGGCTAAACGGATGGCGAGCAGTTCGCGGTTAGCCACATCATAGTTACGTTCCGACGGTGACAGGCGATGAGAAAAATACGCACAAGGGTGGACCCCATCGTCAGTATCGGAGCGCTGGGACAGAATGGCTCCCACGCCCACCCCTGACGCGTCAACCTCAACAATAAACTGTTTAGTGACGTCAGGTGCAACAAGGATAGGAGCGGATGCAAAACGCTTCTTAAAGAGATCAGAACAACAATCATACGACCGGTGAGGAGGAAGGGAGTTGGTTCTGGACCGACTGAAGACCGTGCGCAGACCATGATATTCCTCCGGCACTCCTGTCAAATCACCAGGTTCCTCCTGAGAAGAGGGGACAGAACAAACAGGAGAAATAGCAGACATTAAACACTTCACATGACAAGAAACGTTCCAGGAAAGGATAGAATTACTAGACCAATCAAAAGAAGGATTATGACACACTAGCCAGGGATGACCCAAAACAACAGGTGTAAAAGGTGAACAAAAAATCAAAAAGAAATAGTCTCACTATGGTTACCAGATACAGTGAGGGTTAAAGGTAGTGTTTCACATAATATACTGGGGAGAGGACTACCATCCAAGGCAAACATGACCGTGGGCTCCCCTAACTGTCTGAGAGGAATGTCATGTTCCCGCGCCCAGGCTTCGTCCATAAAACAGCCCTCTGCCCCAGAGTCTATTAATGCACTGCAGGAAGCTGCCGATCCGGTCCAGCGTAGATGGACCGGTAAAGTAGTACATGTACTTGACGGAGAGGACCGTCTAGTAGCGCTTATCAGTCGCCCTCCGCTTACTGATGAGCTCTGGCCTTTAACTGGACATGAAATGACAAAATGACCAGCGGAACCGCAATAGAGACAGAGGCGGTTGGTGATTCTCCGTTCCCTCTCCTTAGTCGAGATGCGAATACCCCCCAGCTGCATGGGCTCAACACCTGAGTCAGTGGGGAAAGACGGTAGTGTCGGAGAGAGGGGAGACACAGTAAACGCGAGCTCTCTTCTATGAGCTCGGTGACGAAGATCTACCCGTCGTTCAATGCGAATAGCGAGTTCAATCAAAGAATCCACGCTGGATGGAACCTCCCGAGAGAGAATCTCATCCTTAACCTTAGCGTGGAGTCCCTCCAGAAAACGAGCGAGCAACGCCTGCTCGTTCCAGTTACTGGAGGCAGCAAGAGTGCGAAACTCTATAGAGTAATCCGTTATGGATCGATTACCTTGACATAGGGAAGACAGGGACCAGGAAGCTTCTTTCCCAAAAACTGAGCGATCAAAAACCCTTATCATCTCCTCTTTAAAGTTCAGATAATTGTTAGTACACTCAGCGCTTGCCTCCCAGATAGCTGTGCCCCACTGCCGAGCCCGACCAGTAAGGAGTGATATGACGTAGGCAATCCGAGCTCTCTCTCTTGAGTATGTGTTGGGTTGGAGAGAGAACACGATATCACACTGGGTGAGAAAGGAGCGGCACTTAGTGGGCTGCCCAGAATAACATGGTGGGTTATTAACCCTAGGTTCCGGAGGCTCGGAAGAACCGGAAGTAGCTGGTGACACGAGACGAAGACTCTGATACTGTCCTGAGAGGTGGGAGACCTGAGCGGCCAGGGTTTCAACGGCATGCCGAGCAGCAGACAATTCCTGCTCGTGTCTGCCGAGCATCGCTCCCTGGAACTCGAGAGTAGAGTAGAGAGAATCCATAGTCGCTGGGTCCATTCTAGGTCGGATCCTTCTGTTATGCAGGTGAATGAGGACCCAAAAGCGACTTGGCGAAAACAGAGTTTTTAATCCAGTAAAGATACTTTACAAAACAAAAGGCATAATACTACTCGTAAAGACGAGAACAGACTGGAGACTTGATCAAGAACTGCAGGTTGCCTCGGGAAGGCACTTGAACCTAGCAGACTCAGACACCTGCTCACCACGCAGCATCTGAGGGAAACACGACACGACAGGGCAATACATAGACACAGCACGGTGAATTATAGACAAGGATCCGACAGGACAGGAACGGAAAACAAGGGAAGAAATAGGGACTCTAATCAGGGGAAAAGATAAGGAACAGGTGTGGGAAGACTAAATGATGATTAGGGGAATAGGAACAGCTGGGAGCAGGAACGGAACGATAGAGAGAGGAGAGAGAGGGAGGGGGAGAGAGAGGGATAGAAAAAGGGAACGAACCTAATAAGACCAGCAGGGGGAAACGAACAGAAGGAAAAGCAAAATGACAAGACAATCTAAGACAAAACATGACAGCCTTGACATACCGGTGTGATAAATGTTAGATAACGGCAATAAAGTGAAGTGAAGCGTGATGTGCTTTCTGGTTCAAAATGGCTGCCGCTCATTACATCACCAAAGTGAAGGGAAAATCTAGAGACACAACTGGTCAGCAAACCCATGTAGGATTTAGAGTGTTAATGGTTTGGGGTTTAGGGAGTTAGGATTATGGAGATGCCATTCATGTCCATTTAATCAATCGCACCCCGGTGCTTTGATAGTGGAGGAGTTGGATCTATCTGTCACGCCTTGGTCATTGTATTTTGTGTTTTTGTTATATGTTTGGGTAGGCCAGGGTGTGACATGGGTTTATATGTTGTGTTTCGTATTGGGGTTTGTAATATTTGGGATCGCGGCTGATTAGGGGTGTTGTTAGGCTTGGCTGCCTGAGGCGATTCTCAATTGGAGTCAGGTGCTTATCGTTGTCTCTGATTGGGAACCGTATTTAGGCAGCCTGAGTTTCGCTTTGTATTTTGTGGGTGTTTGTTCCTATCTCTGTGTTGTAGTCACCAGATAGGCTGTAATTAGTTTCACGTTCCGTTCTGTTGTTTTTGTATTTAGTATTCAGTTGTTTCATGTACCGCGATTTATTTTCATTAAAGTCATGAGTAACCTACACGCTGCATTTCGGTCCGACTTTCTTTCTTCAACAGATGAACACCGTTACACTATCAGGCGCACCTCTTAAATCACCTTGAGTAACTTGGTGGAATACACACTGTACTGCATATCCCATCCATTATTAAAATCAAATCATATTTTATTAGTCACTTACACATATTTAGCAGATGTTATTGTAGTGCTATGCTTCAATGTATGCTACATTGTGAGACTTTGGCTCTTTTGGATTCAGAGAGCAGGCTAGCTTGATACACAACAGCATCTCAAAAAATTATTAAGTTCAACGTTCAAACCAATTTTAATAGATTTTCGTTGAGTCATACAATCTCACTAAAGACACTATGTCCAAAATGGCACCCTTTTCCAGTGCACTGCTTTCAACCAGTGCCCATAATGCTCTGGTCAAAACTGGTCAACTATATAGGGAAGCATTATTTCACAATTTAGAGACATGACTTGCCTTTATTTCCTGTTGTCTGTGTTAGGTGATACAGTAACTCTACACAAAGGTTTTGCATTAAATTATTACTGGACTAGTATAATGATGACTGGAAACAACAACCTACCAGGGTCTACAAAGAGACACAATAGGTGTGTGTGTTTGCGGGGCAGTTTCCACAAAATCCGAAGATGATAGACCACTTTCCCCACCCTTCCCGATTTAATAATTCATATTTGTGTATTCATAAGTACCATATTAGAAGATACAATAGCCCAGATAACCTGCGTCAATGCTATCATTGACATGACACAACCAAGTTACATTGCCTGACTGTCACTGACTCCTCCATTGTCAGAGCATAAAACCCAATAATCACATACATGAGGTGATGATGATGAGTGCATTGGTAACAGTGTTTGTTATTTTATGGTTCAAGATTGCGCTGAGTATCTTCCCATCTTGTCCCTAGTCTTTTGGTTCCAATCCTTTAAGTATTATGCAAAATTATGACACTTACATGCCTTATGACAATGGCTACATGAACCCAGGTAGGTCAGAACACACACACACACACACACACACACACACACACACACACACACACACACACACACACACACACACACACACACACACACACACACACACACACACACACACACACACACACACACACACACACACACACACACACACACACACACACACACACACACACACACACACACACACACACACACACACACATTAATGGGTCCAAGGGTTAGACATACTGAACATGACACCCCAAGGCTAAACCCTGCCTTTCAGACCTGGGGGAGCCAGAGGTGTGTGTAGAGGACAGGTGTGTGTAGCGTTCAGTACACCATTCTGACAGAGAGGTACATCCACCCGTGAGTGGATCAGGACTAAGGATCGTAGAGAGAGAGAGAGATACCTGGACCTAGACGATCATCATCATGACCATAACCAGCATTAGCCGCTCCTGCATCTCTGGGCTAATCATCTGCCTGTTTATCACTGCTGGTGAGAATGCTTACTCTGCTGATTGGCACTTTACAATAGGAAACCAATTATTGCAGTTTAGAAGTGTTTAAAACGGTTTCAACATATATCATCTGTTCGATATAACAATTTATCACAGTTTATAACATGTTCAATATTAACGTTTATAATGTGTTAAATATTACACTCTTTAACCGGTTTGATAATACAATTTAAGAAGGTCTAATGCTGTTTCTAAAATACAGTTTATAACCTGATCAATATGACATTTTCTACAAGTCTATAACCTGATCAATATGACAGTTTATACAAGTCTATAACCTGATCAATATGACAGTTTATACAAGTCTATAACCTAATCAATATGACAGTTTATACAAGTCTATAACCTGATCAATATGACAGTTTATACAAGTCTATAACCTGATCAATATGACAGTTTATACAAGTCTATAACCTGATCAATATGACAGTTTATACAAGTCTATAACCTGATCAATATGACAGTTTATACAAGTCTATAACCTGATCAATATGACAGTTTATACAAGTCTATAACCTGATCAATATGACAGTTTATACCAGTCTATAACCTGATCAATATGACAGTTTATACAAGTCTATAACCTAATCAATATGACAGTTTATACAAGTCTATAACCTGATCAATATGACAGTTTATACAAGTCTATAACCTGATCAATATGACAGTTTATACAAGTCTATAACCTAATCAATATGACAGTTTATACAAGTCTATAACCTGATCAATATGACAGTTTATAACCTGATCAATACGACAGTTTATACAAGTCTATAACCTGATCAATACGACAGTTTATACAAGTCTATAACCTGATCAATATGACAGTTTATACAAGTCTATAACCTGATCAATATGACAGTTTATACAAGTCTATAACCTGATCAATATGACAGTTTATAACCTGATCAATACGCCAGTTTATACAAGTCTATAACCTGATCAATATGACAGTTTATACAAGTCTATAACCTGATCAATATGACAGTTTATACAAGTCTATAACCTGATCAATATGACAGTTTATACCAGTCTATAACCTGATCAATATGACAGTTTATACAAGTCTATAACCTAATCAATATGACAGTTTATACAAGTCTATAACCTGATCAATATGACAGTTTATACAAGTCTATAACCTGATCAATATGACAGTTTATACAAGTCTATAACCTAATCAATATGACAGTTTATACAAGTCTATAACCTGATCAATATGACAGTTTATAACCTGATCAATACGACAGTTTATACAAGTCTATAACCTGATCAATACGACAGTTTATACAAGTCTATAACCTGATCAATATGACAGTTTATACAAGTCTATAACCTGATCAATATGACAGTTTATACAAGTCTATAACCTGATCAATATGACAGTTTATAACCTGATCAATACGCCAGTTTATACAAGTCTATAACCTGATCAATATGACAGTTTATACAAGTCTATAACCTGATCAATATGACAGTTTATACAAGTCTATAACCTGATCAATATGACAGTTTATACAAGTCTATAACCTGATCAATATGACAGTTTATACCAGTCTATAACCTGATCAATATGACAGTTTATACAAGTCTATAACCTGATCAATATGACAGTTTATACAAGTCTATAACCTGATCAATATGACAGTTTATACCAGTCTATAACCTGATCAATATGACAGTTTATAACCTGATCAATACGCCAGTTTATACAAGTCTATAACCTGATCAATATGACAGTTTATACAAGTCTATAACCTGATCAATATGACAGTTTATACAAGTCTATAACCTGATCAATATGACAGTTTATACAAGTCTATAACCTGATCAATATGACAGTTTATACAAGTCTATAACCTGATCAATATGACAGTTTATACCAGTCTATAACCTGATCAATATGACAGTTTATACAAGTCTATAACCTGATCAATATGACAGTTTATACAAGTCTATAACCTGATCAATATGACAGTTTATACAAGTCTATAACCTGATCAATATGACAGTTTATACCAGTCTATAACCTGATCAATATGACAGTTTATACAAGTCTATAACCTAATCAATATGACAGTTTATACAAGTCTATAACCTGATCAATATGACAGTTTATACAAATCTATAACCTGATCAATATGACAGTTTATACAAGTCTATAACCTAATCAATATGACAGTTTATACAAGTCTATAACCTGATCAATATGACAGTTTATAACCTGATCAATACGACAGTTTATACAAGTCTATAACCTGATCAATACGACAGTTTATACAAGTCTATAACCTGATCAATATGACAGTTTATACAAGTCTATAACCTGATCAATATGACAGTTTATACAAGTCTATAACCTGATCAATATGACAGTTTATACAAGTCTATAACCTGATCAATATGACAGTTTATACAAGTCTATAACCTGATCAATATGACAGTTTATACAAGTCTATAACCTGATCAATATGACAGTTTATACAAGTCTATAACCTGATCAATATGACAGTTTATACAAGTCTATAACCTGATCAATATGACAGTTTATACAAGTCTATAACCTGATCAATATGACAGTTTATACAAGTCTATAACCTGATCAATATGACAGTTTATACAAGTCTATAACCTGATCAATATGACAGTTTATACAAGTCTATAACCTGATCAATATGACAGTTTATACAAGTCTATAACCTGATCAATATGACAGTTTATACAAGTCTATAACCTGATCAATATGACAGTTTATACAAGTCTATAACCTGATCAATATGACAGTTTATACAAGTTTATAACCTGTTCAATATTAGTTTATAACCTGTTCAATATTAGTTTATAACCTGTTCAATATTAGTTTATGAAAGTCTATAACAGAGGTACTAAACTACCTATCACACAACTTTACCAGGTAGCAAAGGTCCGGAAGGATATTGTCATTATCGGCGTAGTCAAAAACCCCAAACTTGCAACCCATGTGACCTCAAACTGTTCAAATCAAATGTAATTTATCACATGTGCCGAATACAACGGGTGTAGACTTTACCGTGAAATGCTTATGAACCCTTCAACTATGCAGAGGAAAAAACGATTAACATAAAGACAAATAGTAACTGACACAAGAGTAGTAAAAGACCCCTCTTATTGTCAGAAAGAACGTTTTGCAGATCATTTCCTGCAATTCAACACATTTTGCCATGTCTTATGATACCTAAGTGAGTCAACAAAATCAATATGGGCCCCCTGGGAGTTGAGGCCCCAATGGGCATCGTAATAACTACAAGACCTAGACAGCTGGTATCTAGCATGGGCTAGTTGATCAGCTGGAAATTATAAATAGTTCTCTAAGATCTGTCAGTCAATGACATAACAAGAGGAGAACTGTACTACCACATTTTCTCAATTGAAACTACAGCTTGTCCACAAACACCTGATGCTGTAACTACATCAAATCCAGTTACACCTGATGTTGTATCTTCAGTCAATTCAGGCACAACTGATGTTGTAATTACGGCAAATCCAGGCACTCCTGATGTTGTAACTACAGTCAACTCAGAAACACTCGATGTTGTAAGTACAGCCAATCAAGGCACTTGTGATTTTGTTACTACAGCCAATTCAGAAACACCTGATGTTGTAACTACAGCCAATCAAGGCACTTGTGATTTTGTAACTACAGCCTATCTAGGCACACCCGATATTGTATCTACAGCCGATCCAGGCACTCGTCATGTTGTAACTACAGTCGATTCAGGCACACTCGATGTTGTAACTACAGCCGATCCAGGACCTACTCATGCTGGAACTACAGCCGATCTAGTAACTACTGATGATGGAACTACAGCCGGACCAGGTACTTCTGATGCTGGAACTACAGCCAGGGCAGGAACTGCTGATGCTGGAACTACAGCCGATCTAGTAACTACTGATGATGGAACTACAGCCGATCCAGGTACTTCTGATGCTGGAACTACAGCCGGGGCAGGTACTGCTGATGCTGGAACTACAGCCGGACCAGGTACTTCTGATGCTGGAACTACAGCCGGACCAGGTACTGCAGATCTTGGAACTACAGCCAGACCAGGTAGTGCTGATCCTGGAACTACAGCCGGACCAGGTACTGCTGATGCTGGAACTACAGCCAGACCAGGTACTTCTGATGCTGGAACTACAGCCGGACCAGGTACTGCTGATGCTGGAACTACAGCCAGACCAGGTACTGCTGATCTTGGAACTACAGCCGGACCAGGTACTTCTGATGCTGGAACTACAGCCGGACCAGGTACTGCTGATGCTGGAACTACAGCCAGACCAGGTAGTGCTGATGCTGGAACTACCGAAGGACCAGGTAGTGCTGATGCTGGAACTACAGCCAGACCAGGTAGTGCTGATGCTGGAACTACAGCCGGACCAGGTACTGCTGATGCTGGAACTACAGCCGGAACAGGTACTTCTGATGCTGGAACTACAGCCGGACCAAGTACTGCTGATCCTGGAACTACAGCCGGACCAGGTACTGCTGATGCTGGAACTACAGCCGGAGCAGGTACTGCTGATGCTGGAACTACAGCCGGACCAGGTACTTCTGATGCTGGAACTACAGCCAGGGCAGGAACTGCTGATGCTGGAACTACAGCCGATCTAGTAACTACTGATGATGGAACTACAGCCGATCCAGGTACTTCTGATGCTGGAACTACAGCCGGGGCAGGTACTGCTGATGCTGGAACTACAGCCGGACCAGGTACTTCTGATGCTGGAACTACAGCCGGACCAGGTACTGCAGATCTTGGAACTACAGCCAGACCAGGTAGTGCTGATCCTGGAACTACAGCCGGACCAGGTACTGCTGATGCTGGAACTACAGCCAGACCAGGTACTTCTGATGCTGGAACTACAGCCGGACCAAGTACTGCTGATCCTGGAACTACAGCCGGACCAGGTACTGCTGATGCTGGAACTACAGCCGGAACAGGTACTTCTGATGCTGGAACTACAGCCGGACCAAGTACTGCTGATCCTGGAACTACAGCCGGACCAGGTACTGCTGATGCTGGAACTACAGCCGGAGCAGGTACTGCTGATGCTGGAACTACAGCCGGACCAGGTACTTCTGATGCTGGAACTACAGCCAGGGCAGGAACTGCTGATGCTGGAACTACAGCCGGAACAGGTACTTCTGATGCTGGAACTACAGCCGGACCAAGTACTGCTGATCCTGGAACTACAGCCGGACCAGGTACTGCTGATGCTGGAACTACAGCCGGAGCAGGTACTGCTGATGCTGGAACTACAGCCGGACCAGGTACTTCTGATGCTGGAACTACAGCCGGACCAGGTTCTGCTGATCTTGGAACTACAGCCGGAACAGGTACTGCTGATGCTGGAACTACACCCGGACCAGGTACTGCTGATCTTGGAACTACAGCCGGAACAGGTAGTGCTGATGCTGGAACTACAGCCAGACCAGGTAGTGCTGATGCTGGAACTACAGCCAGACCAGGTAGTGCTGATGCTGGAACTACAGCCGGAACAGGTACTTCTGATGCTGGAACTACAGCCGGAACAGGTACTTCTGATGCTGGAACTACAGCCGGACCAGGTACTTCTGATGCTGGAACTACAGCCGGAACAGGTACTTCTGATGCTGGAACTACAGCCGGACCAGGTACTTCTGATCTTGGAACTACAGCCGGACCAGGTACTGCTGATCTTGGAACTACAGCCGGACCAGGTACTTCTGATGCTGGAACTACAGCCGGACCAGGTACTGCTGATGCTGGAACTTTTGCATCTCTATCTCTCTCTCTCTCTCTCTAATAAATTGATGAGAAATGTGTGTGTGTCTGTGCCTGTGGTAGTGGTAGTGAGTAAGCGTGTGTGTGTCTGTGCCTGCGGTAGAGTGAGTAAGTGTGCGTGGTGTGTGTGCCTGTTCCTGTGCAAAGTTGATACTGCTGAGATACTGCTGAGATACTGCTGAGATACTGCTGAGTTAGAGGGAGGGAGATATATTTTCTAATTAAGGAGAGTGCCTAGACTTACCCTGCCAGCACGCCTGCCCTCTCCTTTCTGCTGACGGCACGCTGCGAAACACATCGCTAAAACACTAACATTCTTGTCCTTCAGAAACACACATCCATGCTCACATACACACACACACAACCTTTCCTCTCTTATTTCATTTGCATTTCCTTTTAGCTACAATCACGCTACAATTACTTCTCAAACCCGTACTAGCAATTTTGGGATCTGTGTTGAAACGTATCTATAGCAGAACAGCAATAATCAAATGCTCAGATGTATTTACAGAACTTCTGACCATTTTCTTGCCTTAGTACTTGACTTACAGTGCATTCGGAAAGTATTCAGACCCCTTCACTTTTTCCACATTTTTTATGTTACAGCCATATACTAAAATACATTAAATAGTTTTTTTCCCCTCATCAATCTACACGCAGTACCCCATAATTACAAAGCAAAAACAGTTTTTGTATTTGGGGAGTTTCTCCCATTCTTCTCTACAGATCCTTTCAAGTTCTGTCAGGTTTGATGGGGAGCGTCGCCGCACAGCTATTTTCAGGTCTCTCCAGAGATGTTAGATCGGGATCAAGACCGGCTCTGGCTGGGCCACTCAAGGACATTTAGAGACTTGTCCTGAAGCCATTCCTCTGTTGTCTTGGCTGTATGCTTAGGGTCATTGTCCTGTTGGAAGGTGAACCTTCGTCCCAGTCGGAGGTCCTGAGCGCTCTGGAGCAGGTTTTCATCAAGAAACTCTCTGTACTTTGCTCCATTCATCTTTCCCTCGATCCTGACCAGTCTCCCAGTCCCTGCAGCTGAAAAACATCCCCACAGCATGATGCTGCCACCACCATGCTTCACCGAAGGGATGGTGCCACGTTTTCTCCGGACATGGCTCTTGGCATTCAGGCCAAAGAGTTCAATTTTGGTTTCATCAGACCATATAATCTCTTTTCTCATAGTGCGAGAGTCTTTTACTGAGGAGTGGCTTCTGTCTGGCCACTCTACCATAATGCCCTGGTTGGTGGAGTGCTGCAGAGATTGTTGTCCTTCTGGAAAGTTCTCCCATCTCCACAGAAGAACTCTGGAGCTCTGTCAGAGTGACCATCGGGTTTTTGGTCACTTCCCTGACCAAGGCACTTCTCCTCCGATTGCTTAGTTTGGCTGGACGGCCAGCTCTAGGAAGAGTCTTGGTGGATCCAAACTTCTTCCATTTAAGAATTATGGAGGCCACTGTGTTCTTGGGGAGCTCCAATGCTACAAAACTGTTTTGGTACCCTTCCCCAGATCTGTGCCTTGACACAATCCTGTCTTGGAGCTCTACGGACAATTCCTTCGATCTTGGCTTGGTTTTTGCTCTGACATGCACTGTCAACTGTAGGACCTTAAATAGGCATGTGCCTTTCCAAGTTATGTCCAATCAATTGAATTTACCACAGGTGGACTCCAATCAAGTTGTAGAAACATATTCAGGGTGATGAATGGAAACAGGATGCACCTGAGCTCAATTTCAAGTCTCATCGAAAAGGGTCTGAATACTTATGTAAATAAGGTATTTCTGTTTTTTTTATTTTTTTTATGAATTTGCTCAATGTCTAAAACCATGTTTTTGCTTTGTCATTATGGGGTATTGTGTGTAGATTGATGAGAAAAACGTTTATTTAATCAATTTTAGAATAAGGCTGTACATTAAAATGTTTGGAAAAAGTGAAGGGGTCTAAATACTTTCCAAATGCACTGTACATATCTTAGATGATTTATTCAGAGTCTGATCAATTCCACAATAAAACATTACTGACTGTCTGGATTTGTAGACAGTCAGGTGTTGTCGTGTCCTCTTCGTGACTGTCTTGGTGTGTTTGGACCGTGATAGTTTGTTGCTGATGTGGACACCAAGGAATTTTAAACTCTCGACCCGCTCCACTATAGCCCCGTCGATGTTAATGGGGTCCTGTTCGGCCCTCCTTTACCTATAGTCCACGATCAGCTCCTTTGTCTTGTTTACATTGAGGGAGAGGTTGTTATCCCGGCACCACACTGCCAGGTCTCTGACCTCCTCCATATAGGCTGTCTCATCGTTGTCGGTGATCAGGCCTACCTGTTGTGTCTTCAGCAAACTTAATGATGGTGTTGGAGTCGTGCTTGGCCACGCAGTCGTGAACAGGGAGTACAGGAAGGGACTACGCATGGAGGGTGAACCGGGAGTACAGGAGGGGACTAAGCACGCACCCCTGAGGGGCTCCAGTGTTGAGGATCAGCGTGGCAGACGTGTTGTTGTCTATCCTAACCACCTGGGGGAGGCCCGTCAGGAAGTCCATGATCCAGTTGCAGAGGGAGGTGTTTAGTCCCAGGGTCCTTAGCTTAGTGATGAGATTTGTGAGCACTATGGTGTTGAACGCTGAGCTGTAGTCGATGAACAGCATTCTCATATATGTGTTCCTTTTGTCCAGGTGGGAAAGTGAGGGAAAGCTAGAGAGAGGGAGGGAGGTAGGGAGGGTATGGAGGCCATATTTCTACCCTGGCTGTGCCTTTAGGGGTTCTGTTTTAATCAGCAGCGGCCCCATCAGCACCATGGGATCCATATATCTACAGCCCTTGCTCTAAGAGTGGTGGTCTGGGGAGAGGGAGAGAGGGATGGGGTAGAAAAAGGGAGGCGGGGAGGGAGAGAAAGAGCCCTGTCAGAGACAGTGAGAAAGAGAGGGAGGGAGAGGAGGGACGGAAGGAGAAAAATAGCTTCCTTAGGGTAAGAGGGAGGTAGGGAGAGAAGGAGGGATGCAGAGGTAGAGAGAGAAATAACTTTCTCAGGGTAAGAGGGAGGTAGTGAGGGAAGCAGAGGTAGAGAGAGAAATAACTTTCTCAGGGTAAGAGGGAGGTGGGGAGGGAAGCAGAGGGAGAGAGAGAAATAACTTTCTCAGGGAAAGAGGGAGGTGGGGAGGGATGCAGAGGTAGAGAGAGAAATAACTTTCTCAGGGTAAGAGGGGGGTGGGGAGGGATGCAGAGGGAGAGAGAGAAATAACTTTCTCAGGGTAAGAGGGAGGTGGGGAGGGATGCAGAGGTAGAGAGAGAAATAACTTTCTCAGGGTAAGAGGGGGTGGGGAGGGAAGCAGAGGGAGAGAGAGAAATAACTTTCTCAGGGAAAGAGGGAGGTGGGGAGGGATGCAGAGGTAGAGAGAGAAATAACTTTCTCAGGGTAAGAGGGAGGTGGGGAGGGAAGCAGAAGGAGAGAGAGAAATAACTTTTTCATGGTAAGGGGGGTGGGGAGGGATGCAGAGGGAGAGAGAGAAATAACTTTCTCAGGGTAAGAGGGGGGTGGGGAGGGATGCAGAGGGAGAGAGAGAAATAACTTTTTCAGGGTAAGAGGGGGGTGGGGAGGCATGCAGAGGGAGAGAGAGAAATAACTTTCTCAGGGTAAGAGGGAGGCAGGGATGGTTAAAGGCATGTGTGCTGATCCAGAGCTATTATCTAATTGCTGTTTCTATACTGATTGGCTGAATAGACCGATTGCAGTAATCTAACCTAACAATCTAACCTAACAATTTCACAACAACTAGTTTATAACATATAAATACATAAAGATATATGAATGAGTGATGGCTGAATAGACAGACAGACAGACAGACAGACAGACAGACAGACAGACAGACAGACAGACAGACAGACAGACAGACAGACAGACAGACAGACAGACAGACAGACAGACAGACAGACAGACAGACAGACAGACAGACAGACAGACAGACAGACAGACAGACAGACAGACAGACAGACAGACAGACAGACAGACAGACAGACAGACAGACAGACAGACAGACAGACAGACAGACAGACAGACAGACAGACAGACAGACAGACAGACAGACAGACATGAGAGACAGACAGACAGACAGACATGAGAAACAGACAGACAAACATGAGAAACAGACAGACAGACAGACAGACAGACAGACAGACAGACAGACAGACAGACAGACAGACAGACAGACAGACAGACAGACAGACAGACAGACAGACAGACAGACAGACAGACAGACAGACAGACAGACAGACAGACAGACAGACAGACAGACAGAGAGAGACAAATATGAGAAATAGACAGATAATTTGGTACAGCCTTGTTCTATAATGGATAAGATATATTTGTTTTTTTTTTGTATGAGATTAGAAATTGAGCTCAGGTGCATCTTGTTTCCATTGATCATCCTTGAGATATTTCTACAACTTCAATGGAGTCCACCTGTGGTAAATTCAATTGATTGGACATGATTTGGAAAGGCACATGCCTGTCTATATAAGGTCCCACAGTTGACAGTGATTGTCAGAGCAAAAACCAAGCCATGAGGTCGAAAAAATTGTCCGAAGAGATCCGAGACAGGATTGTGTCAAGGCACAGATCTGGGAAAGGGTACCAAAACATTTCTGCAGCATTGAAAGTCCCCAAGAACACATTGACCTCCATCATTCTTAAATGGCAGAAGTTTGTAACCACCAACGCTCTTCCTACAGCTGGCCGACCGGACAAACTGAGAAATCGGGGGAGAAGGGCCTTGGTCAGGGAGGTGACTGAGAACCCAACCCAACCCGAGCTCCAGAGTTCCTCTGTGGTGGGAGAAACTTCAAGAAGGACAACCATCCCTGCAGCACTCCACCAATCAGCCTTTTATGGTAGTGGCCAGAGGGAAGTCACTCCTCAGCAAAAGGCACATGACAGCCCACTTGGAGTTTGCCAAAATGGACCAAGATTCTCTGGTATGATGAAATCACGATTGAACTCTTTAGTCTGAATGCCAAACGTCAAGTGATGTTTTTTCAGCAGCAGGGACTTGGAGACTAGTCAGGATTGAAGGAAAGATGAATGGAGTAAAGTACAGTGAGATCCTTGACGAACCTGCTCTGAACGCTCAGGACCTCAGACTGGGGTGAAGGTTCACCTTCCATCAGGAAGGACACAGATAAGACAACGCAGAAGTGGCTTCGGGACAAGTCTCTGGATGTCCTTGAGTGGCCCAGCCAGAGCCAGGACTTGAACTCGATCGAACGTCTCTGGAGATCTGAAAAAGGCTGTGCAGCGACGCTCCCCATCCAACCTGACAGAGCTTGAGAGGATCTGCAAAGAAGAATGGGAGAAACTTTCCAAATACAGGTGTGCCAATCTTGTAGCGTCAAACCCAAGAAGACTGTAATCGCTGCCAAAGGTGCTTCAACAAAGTACTGAGTAAAAGGTCTGAATACTTATGTAAAATTCTCTTTTGGGTTTGTCACTATGGGGTATTGTGTGTAAAAAACAACAATTTAATCAATTTTAGAATGGCTATGACGTGGAAAAAGTCAAGGGGTCTGAATACTTTACGAATGCATTGTAGGTAGATATATACTGTAGTATCAGTGAAAAGTTTGGACACACCTACTCAAGTGTTTGACTATATTTTTACTATTTTCTACATTGTAGAATAACAGTAAAGACATCAAAACTATGAAATAACACATACGGAATAATGTAGTAACCAAAAAAGTGTTAAACAAATCCAAATATATTTTATATTTGAGATTCTTCAAAGTAGCCACCCTTTGCCTTGATGACAGCCTTGCACACTCTTGGTATTCTCTCAATCAGCTTCATGAGGTAGTCATCTGGAATGCTTTCAATTAACAGGTGTGCCTTGTTAAAAGTTAATTTGTGGAATTTCTTCCCTTTTTAATGCGTTTCAGCTAATCAGTTGTGTTGTGACAAGGAAGAGATGTTTTACAGAAAATAGCCCTATTTGGTAAAATACCAAGTCCATATTATGGCAAGAACAGCTTAAATAAGCAAAGAGAAACGACAGTCATTCATTACTTTAAGACATGACGATCAGTCAATGCAGAACATTTCAAGAACTTTGAAAGTTTCTTCAAGTGCAGTCGCAAAAACCATCAAGCGTTATAATGAAACCAGCTCCCATGAGGACCGCCACAGGAAAGGAAGACCCAGAGTTACCTCTGCTGCAGATGATAAGTTCATTAGAGTTAACTGTACCCAGATTGCAGTCCAAATAAATGCTTCACAGAGTTAAAGTAACAGACACATCTCAACATCAACTGCTCAGAGAAGACTGCGTGAATCAGGCCTTCATGGTGGAATTGCTGCAAAGAAACCACTACTAAAGGACACCAATAAGAGGAAGAGACTTGCTTGGGCCAAGAAATACGAGAAATGGACATTAGACAGGTGGAAATCTGTCCTTTGGTCTGATGAGTCCAAATTTGAGATTTTTGGTTCTGACCGCTGTGTCTTTGTGAGATGCAGAGTAGGTGAATGGATGATCTCCACACGTGTGGTTGCCACTGTCAAGCATGGAGGAGGAGGTGTAATGGTGTAGGGGCGCTTTGCTGATGACACTATCAGTGATTTATTTAGAATTCATGGCACACTTAACCAGCATGGCTACCACAGCATTCTGCAATGATACGCCATCCCATCTGGTTTGCGCTTAGTGGGACTATGATTGATTTTTTCCACAGGACAATGACCAACACACCTCCAGGCTATTTAAGGGCTATTTGACCAAGAAAGACAGTGATAGAGTGCTGCATCAGATGACCTGGCGTCCACAATCACCCAACCTCAATCCAATTGAGATGGTTTAGGATGAGTTGGACCGCAGAGCGAAGGAAAACCAGCTCAGCATATGTGGGAAGTCCTTCAAGACTATTGGAAAAGCATTCCTCATGAAGCTGGTCGAGTGAATGTGTAGAGTGTGCAAAGCTGTCATCAAGGCAATGGGTGGCTTCTTTTAAGAATCTCAATTGTAAATTGTATTTTACATTTAATTTGTTTCACACTTTTTTGGTTACTACATCATTCCATATGTGTTATTTCATAATGATGTCTTCGCTGTTATTCTACAATGTGTAAAATAGTAAAAATAAAGAAAAACCCTTAAATGAGTAGATGTGTCCAAACCTTTGACTGGTACTTTATATGATAGGATCACATAAATAGATACTGTACATACATAGATTTCAATCACATTACTGTCTTTCAATTGACTCTAGCAGATATTTTTTAGCATCTATTAAGTGCCTGTTTCCCCCTGTTGTCTATCACTCCAAGCTCTAGCCATGTGTGCAGGGAACATCTGTGGCTGAATATAGGGCATGGAGTGACAGGTGATACAGAAGCTGCATGGTGGAAAGCTAAAATATTAACGAGAGGTAGGTGGCGTCAGAGATTATCAGATTGGAGTGACCATGTTAATAAAACTTGTTTCGGAAACATTAGTCATTGAGGTCGCTATGGAGGAATCACAAATACACAAGTCGAGTGTCACAATGTGACTTATCAAAGATTGGGAGAGAGAGAGAAACCATAAAACAGAGATTATGTTGATAAGAGAAGTACACACGCACTCACACATCCAATAACAAACTACTCCATAGGGGGCAGCATTGCTACCTTGTTTATTTGCTTCCATCCCATAATTAGAGAGCCTCGGCCAGCTGGTTCTGGGGCTCTGTTCACAAACACAAACAGAACCCACAGAGCCCCAGGACAGCAGCACAGTTAGACACAATCAAATTATGAGAAAGCAAAAAGAGAACTATTTGACACACTGGAAAGAATCAACAAGAAAGGTAAGAGTTTTGGAATGCTATTTGGCCCTAAACAGAGAGTTCACAGTGACAGAATACCTGACCACGGTGACTGACCCAAAATTAAGAAATTCCTTGAGTATATACAGACTAAGTTAGCATTGCCTTGCTATTGAGAGAGGCCGCCGCAGGCCTACCTGGCTCTTGAGAGAAGACAGGCTATATGCACACTGCCCACAAAATGCGGTGGAAACTGAGCTGCACTTCCTAACTTCCTGCCAAATGTCAAATCAAATCAAATGGTATTTGTCACATGCGTGAAATACAACAGTGTTGTATTACTTACAAGCCCTTAACCAACAATGCAGTTATGTATGACCATATTAGAGACACATATTTCCCAAAGACCCACAAAGAATTCAATAACAATTCAAACAGTGAGAAACACCCATATCTGTCATTCAAAATACCACAAAATGTGCATCACAGCAGCAAAATATGTGTCCCGTTGCCATGAGAAAGGGGCAACCAGAGGAACACAAACAACATTGTAAATACCACCAATATTTATCTGTTTATTTATCTTTCCCCATTACTCATACACTCTTAGAAAAAACGGGTTCCAAAGGTGACTTTGGCTGTCCCCATAGGAGAACCCTTTTTGGTTCCAGGTAGAACCTTTTTGGTTCCAGGTAGAACCGTCTGTGGAAAAGGTTCTATGTGGAACCCAAAAGGGTTCTTACCTGGAACAAAAAAGGGTTCTTCAAAGGGTTCTCCTATGGGGACAGCTCAATAAAGCTTTAAGCTTCTCGATAGTGTACTACAGCTGTTTGCACATTGTTAAAAACATTGCACATAGCTGATAAAGATATTTGAAGTGTTATATTTTTTGTTTGAAACCTTTGTGAGTACAATGTTAACTGTTCATTTCCAATAGTTTTTGTTGATGTTGTTTTGTTACTTCTCACTTTTGTTTCTTGTTTATTTTACTTGCTTTGGCAATGTAAACATCTGTTTCCCATGCCAATAAAGCCACTTCCAATTGAATAGAGAGATGGACGGGTGGGTATATGAAAAGCGGGTGAGAGGTAGAGAGGGGGTAGAGAGAGAGATAGAGCGAGAGGGAGGGAGGGAGGGAGGGAGGGTGGGTATGTGAAAAGCGGGTGAGAGGTAGAGAGGGGGTAGAGAGAGAGATAGAGCGAGAGGGAGGGAGGGAGGGAGGGAGGGTGGGTGTCCAACAAGTGACAGAAGAGAATTACAGAAGAGAATAGCTGTAATAAAACACAGCAAAATGAAATTCTGAACAGTTTGTCTGATGTCTATCCTAACACACAATGTGACCCACTTTTGCACAAATGTGGAAGGAATCAGTCGGAGCATGGACTAACAGCTTTCAAAGAAAATTTAGTTATTTTGGGTTTAGAGTCTGTTTTTCAAAGCAATCTTTAAAACAATCTCTCTCTCCTCTCTCTCTGCCCCCTCTCTCCTCCTTCTTCTGAACTGTCGTTTTGCTGAGCCAGGAAAATCAGATTCAGTCTTCATCAGTGAGAATATAGGATTACAAATCAACAGATATGACAAGATAAAATATGAACACATAAACCTGAATGTTAAGCCGACTGAGACTTTCAATCACTATCATTTACATTTTGTAGTTTAACTTTAATATTCTCTGAACAGCATTATATAGGTACAAAAAATATCACTAGTGGTGTGGTGACAATCATAAACAATGCTATGTGGTCACATAGCCCATCTGTGTGTCCCAAATGGCACCCTATTCCCTACATAGTGCCCTACTTTTGACTATGGGCCCCAGGGTCAAAAGTAGGACACTCTATAGGGAATAGGGTGCCATTGGGGATGGGCACTGTACACTGTCATAAACAATGTTATGGTCCACTCACACAGACAGCATCGTGAAGAAGGCGCAGCAGCGCCTCTTCAACCTCAGGAGGCTGAAGAAATTCGGCTTGTCACCAAAAGCACTCACAAACTTCCACAGATGCACAATCGAGAGCATCCTGGTGGGCTGTATCACCGCCTGGTACGGCAACTGCTCCGCCCACAACCGTAAGGCTCTCCAGAGGGTAGTGAGGTCTGCACAACGCATCACCGGGGGCAAACTACCTGCCCTCCAGGACACCTACACCACCCGATGTTACAGGAAGGCCATAAAGATCATCAAGGACAACAACCACCCGAGCCACTGCCTGTTCACCCTGCTATCATCCAGAAGGCGAGGTCAGTACAGCTGCATCAAAGCTGGGACCGAGAGACTGAAAAACAGCTTCTATCTCAAGGCCATCAGACTGTTAAACAGCCACCACTAACTTTGAGTGGCTGCTGCCAACACACTGACACCGACACTGACTCAACTCCAGCCACTTTAATAATGGGAATTGATGGGAAATGATGTAAATATATTACTAGCCACATTAAACAATGCTACCTTATATATTGTTACTTACCCTACATTATTCTTCTCATATGCATACGTATATACTGTACTCTATATAATCTACTGCATCCTTATGTAATACATGTATCACTAGCCACTTTAACTATGCCACTTTGTTTACATACTCATCTCATATGTATATACTGTACTCAATACCATCTACTGTATCTTGCCTATGCTGCTCTGTACCATCACTCATTCATATATCTTTATGTACATATTCTTTATCCCCTTACACTGTGTATAAGACAGTAGTTTTGGAATTGTTAGTTAGATTACTTGTTGGTTATTACTGCATTGTCGGAACTAGAAGCACAAGCATTTCGCTACACTCGCATTAACATCTGCTAACCATGTGTATGTGACAAATATAATTTGATTTGATTTGGCCACTTATAGAGAGATATATCTATGTCCTTTGGAATATGTCTTTCTTCAGCACTCATATAATTCCATGGTTATGGATGATTGCTTTTACTGCAGTCATAAAGTCATAGGTTGGGATTTGGCAAGATACATGTTTAAATGTGGTCATGTCCTTTGTAACTATTTGTTGGGATGACAGATTGGCCAAACATTAGATAAGTATAAGGCCCAACAACATCGCCCTTTCTAGTAAAGACAGATAGCACAGAGACCCTCCCTGCCTCCGTCCCTCTCAGCTACAACTGAGATTCACCCTCTCTGACTCACCCTGCCTTTCCCATTCGTTAACTCGTCGACTCATTCCTTCCTGTACGTCACAGAGGTAAAAATAGAAACACAGTGGAAACTTTTAAATGTACATTTTTACATGGGCGCATAGACACTTGAGAAACGCACACACACACAAACATACCTCAATGGGTCCAAGGGTCAGACAAACTTTTAAATTGTACATTTTTACATGAACATAGACACCTGAGAAACACACACACTGCCCCAATAGAACTTACGTGATTAAGATCAATGTACTTGGCTATGATGGAGAAGTGTTAAAAGCCTACGTGGAGCCCTGGTTGAGATGGTACACCATACTACACTCTTCAAGAACACTGCTCACCAGGGCCACACCAAAAATGTCTGCGAAAATGAGAGTAGAACCACGGTATGTTTATTTGTGTCCAACTCAACTTTATTAATGAGTGTAGACAATATATAAACCACATGTTCTCATATTGTGTTTGAAATGTAGTATAAAAACGAAAAACATTTGATAAATGTTCCCAGGTCTAAACCAGTTTAAGTGTCAGAGAGACAGATAGTAAAAGTATAAACCTATTAAACTGCCTTGAACGATCTGAATGAAGCCTTGACATACCGGTGTGATAAATGTTAGATAACGGCAATAAAGTGAAGTGAAGCGTGATGTGCTTTCTGGTTCAAAATGGCTGCCGCTCATTACATCACCAAAGTGAAGGGAAAATCTAGAGACACAACTGGTCAGCAAACCCATGTAGGATTTAGAGTGTTAAGGGTTTGGGGTTTAGGGAGTTAGGATTATGGAGATGCCATTCATGTCCATTTAATCAATCGCACCCCGTTGCTTTGATAGTGGAGGAGTTGGATCTATCAGGCGCACCTCTTAAATCACCTTGAGTAACTTGGTGGAATACACACTGTACTGCATATCCCATCCATTATTATATCTAATATCTAAAGAAATATTTGTATTTATTAGGGATCCCCATTAGCTGCTAAGTATTAAGGTTAGGCTTAGGTCAAGGCAGCAGCTACTATTCCTCAGGTCCAAACACATTAAGGCGCTTACATCACATGTACAACAAATGATATAACAGTGCATCATATAACATTAATACACCACTACATATATATGATTTGTCCCAAATACGATGCTTTAAGTTTTTGAAATATTTAGGACTAACTTATTCCTTGCCAACAATGCTGAAATGAACTGCAGCTCTTTGTTAAGTGTTGCAGTCATTTCAGTCGCTGTAGTAGCTGACGTGTATAGTGTTGAGTCATGAGCATACATAGACACACTGGCCTCAATGCCAGTGGCATGTTGTTAGCAAAGATTGAAAAGAGGAAAGGGCAAAGGCAGCTGCCCTGGGGGATTCCTGATTCTACCTGGATTATGTTGGAGAGGCTTCCATTAAAGAACACTCTCTGTGTTCTGTTAGCCAGGAAACTCTTTATCCACAATATAGTGACTATAAAGACATAACACATGCTTTTCCAGCAGCACTAAAGTCTGACAAAACAGCCCCCACAATATTTTTTAAATCTATTTCTCTCATCCAATCATCAGTCATTTGTGTATGTGCCGTGCTTATTGAATGTCCTTCCTTATAAGTGTGCTGTCAAAAGTCTGTTGTCAATTTGTTTACTGTAAAATAGCATTGTACCTGGTCAAACACCATTTTTTCCAAAAGTTTACAGAAAGACTTTTGCTTCCCTCCAGGCCTGAGGCCACACACTTAAATTGAAGATACAGCAAATAGGAGTCCGCTATTATCCTCAGTAATTTTCCATCCAAGTTGTCAAACCCCGGTGGCTTGTCATTGTTGATAGACAACAATATTTTGTTCACCTCTTCCACACACTTTATGGAATTCAAATTTACAAAGCTTGTCTTTCATAATTTGGTCAGCATTTGTTGCTGAATTTGCTAATCTTGCCAAAGAAAATATCATTAAAGCATCTGGCAATATCACTGGGTTTTGTGAGGAATGAGTAATCTGATTCAATGAATGATTGAGCTGACTTTGCCTTTTTGCCTAAAATGTCATTTAAGATGCTTTTTAGTTTCATTTTGTATATAATTTATCTTTGTTTCATAGTATATTTTCGAATTTCTTTCAGTTAAGTCAGATGATTTCTAAATTTGCAGTACGTTTGCCAATCGGTGGTGCTGACAGACTTATTTGGCAAACCTTTCGCCTCATCCCCAAATGTTTTCTTCCTCGTCAATCCAAGAGGATTGAACAGTTTTTACAGTAATGTTCTTAATGAGTGCATGCTTATTAGCAACTAGAATAATGCATTTCAGAAATGTGTCAAGTGCAGTGTATGGTTGCTCCTCATTACAAATCATTTACATCAACAACATAGGAATCACTACAAAACGTATTGTATGGCCTATTCAAATCAAATCTATTCAAATGTTATTTTTCACATACACATGGTTTGCAGCTGTTAATGCGAGTGTAGCGAAATGCTTGTGCTTCTAGTTCCGACAATGCAGTAATAACCAACGAGTAATCTAACCTAACAATTCCACAACTACTACCTTATACACACAAGTGTAAAGGGATAAATAATATGTACATAAAGATATATGAATGAGTGATGGTACAGAACGACATAGGCAAGATGCAGTAGATGGTATCGAGTACAGTATATACATATGAGATGAGTAATGTAGGGTATGTAAACAAAGTGGCATAGTTTAAAGTGGCTAGTGATACATGTATTACATAAAGATGCAGTAGATGATATAGAGTACAGTATATACATATACATATGAGCTGAGTAATGTAGGGTATGTAAACATTATATTAAGTGGCATTGTTTAAAGTGGCTAGTGATACATCTTTTACATCAATTTCCATCAATTTCCATTAAATTATATTCTTCCATTCTATTAAAGTGGCTGGAGTTGAGTCAATATGTTGGCAGCAGCCACTCAATGTTATGCAGGTGAGTGAGGACCCAAAAGCGACTTAACAGAAACAGAGTTTATTCAAGTCCAAACAGAAAACGACAAATCCTGAATCCTTAACAGGAAATGTCCAAACGGGGAATAACAGAAATCCTCTAGTCTGTAGAGGGGAATAACAGGAGAAGCGGCCACAGACTGCAGGTCGCTTCAGGTAGGCGCAGGCCGTAGCTGACAGAGACACCTGCTCACTCGCAGCATCTGATGAAGGCAAAAACACGACAGAACAAGAACACAGCACAGCAAACATCAAACAAGGATCCGACAAGGACAGAAGCGGAAACAGAGAGAGAAATAGGGACTTAATCAGAGGGCAAAATAGGGGACAGGTGTGAAAGAGTAAACGAGGTAGTTAGGAGAATGAGGAACAGCTGGGAGCAGGAACGGAACGATAGAGAGAGAGAGGGATAGAAAGAGGGAAAGAACCTAATAAGACCAGCAGGGGGAAACGAATAGAAGAGAAAGCACAGGGACAAGACATGACAATATATGACAAAACATGACACTCAATGTTAGTGGTGGCTGTTTAACAGTCTGATGGCCTGATGGCCTCGACAGGATGCTCTTGATTGTGCATCTGTAGAAGTTTGTGAGTGCTTTTGGTGACAAGCTGAATTTCTTCTCTCCACTACTGTCCCGTCGATGTGGATTGTGGCTGCTCCCTCTGCTGTTGCCTGAAGTCCACAATCATCTCCTTTCTTTTGTTGACGTTGAGTGTGAGATTATTTTCCTGACACCACACTCCGAGGGCCCTCACCTCCTCCCCGTAGGCCGTCTTGTCGTTGTTGGTAATCAAGCTTACCACTGTAGTGTCGTCCGCAAACTTGATGATTGAGTTGGAGGCATGCATGGCCATGCATTCGTGGGTGAACAGGGAGTACAGGAGAGAGCTCAGAACGCACCCTTGTGGGGCCTCAGTGTTGAGGATCAGCGGGGTGGAGAAGTTGTTACCTACCCTCACCACCTGGTCCAGTACCCAGTTGCACAGGGCGGGGTCGAGACCCAGGGTCTCGAGCTTGATGACGAGTTTGGAGGGTACTATGGTGTTAAATGCTGAGCTGTAGTCGATGAACAGCATTCTCACATAGGTCTTCCTCTTGTCCAGATGGGTTAGGGCAGTGTGCAGTGTGGTTGCGATTGCGTCGTCTGTGGACCTATTGGGGTGGTAAGCAAATTGGAGTGGGTCTCGGGTGTCAGGTAGGGTGGAGGTGATATGGTCCTTGACTAGTCTCTCAAAGCACCTCATGATGACGGAAGTGAGTGCTACGGGGCCGTTAGTCGTTAGTAGTCGTTTAGCTCAGTTACCTTCGCTTTCTTGGGAACAGGAACATTGGTGGCCCTCTTGAAGGATGTGGGAACAGCAGACTGGGATAAAGATTGATTGAATATGTCCGTAAACACACCAGCCAGCTGGTCTGCGCATGCTCTGAGGACGCAGCTGGGGATGCCGTCTGGGCCTGCAGCCTTGCGAGGGCTAACACGTTTAAATGTTTTACTCACGTCAGCTGCAATGAAGGAGAGTCCGCAGGTTTTGGTAGCGGGCTGTGTCAGTGGCACAGTATTGTCCTCAACACGAGCAAAAAAGTTATTTCGTCTGTTTTCTTTTTGTAATCCGTGATTGACTGTTGACCACCGTGATTGACTGTTGCCACATACCTCTTGTGTCTGAGCCGTTGAATTGCGACTCTACTCTGTCTCTGTACTGATGCTTAGCTTGTTTGATTGCCTTGCGGAGGGTATAGCTACACTGTATGTATTCGGTCATGTTTCCGGTCACCTTGCCCTGGTTAAAAGCAGTGGTTCACGCTTTCAGTTTTGCGCAAATGCTGCCATCAATCCACTCTTTCTGGTTTGGGAATGTTTTAATCATTGCTGTGGGTATAACATCGCCGATGCACTTTCTAATGAACTCGCTCACCGAATCAGCGTATTTGTCAATGTTGTTAGGCCCAGCCTTTGGAATGTTGGTTTTCCTAGATGTGGCTACTATATTGTGATCACTACATCCGATGGATTTGGATACTGTTTTAAAGCAAATTTCTAAAGCATTAGTAAATTTGTGTCACGGTCGTCAAAATGAGGAGACCAAGGTGCAGCGTCGTAAGCGTACATAACTCTTTAATGAAAGATAGAACAAAACTATACAAAACAACAAAACGAACCGTGAAGCTATATGGCTAGTGCAGAACAGGCAACTAAACATAGAATAACAACCCACAAAATACCCAAGGAATATGGCTACCTAAATATGGTCCCCAATCAGAGACAACGATAAACAGCTGCCTCTGATTGAGAACCAATCTAGGCAACCATAGACATATAAACCCCAAGACATACCAAAACTCCAAGACATACAAAACCCCCCTAAACATACAAAAAAACCCTAGACAATTCAAAAACTAAACAAACCACCCGTGTCACACCCTGACCTAACCAAAATAATAAAGAAAACAAAGTTAACTAAGGTCAGGGCATGACAATATGTGATCAATAAATGTTGATGATTTAATTCCTGTACTGTTTGTAATTACCCTGGTAGGTTGACTGATAACCTGAACCGGGTTGCAGGCACTGGTTACAGTTTGAAGCCTTTCCTTGAGTGGGCAACTTAATGAAAGCCAGTTAATATTTAAAATCACCCAGAAAATATACGTCTCTATTGATATCACATACATTATCAAGCATTTCACACATATTATCCAGATACTTACTGTTAGCACTTTGTGATCTACAGCAGCTTCCCACAAGAATGGGCTTTCGGTGAGGTAAATGAACCTGTAGAACCATATTACTTCAACAGTATTTAACACGAGATCCTCTCTAAGCTTTACCGGAATGTATTTCTGAATATACACGGCAACACCTCCACCATTGGCATTTCTGTATTTTCGGTAGATGTATTAGCCATGTATTGCTACCACTGTATTGTCATACAGTATATTATCTAAGTGAGTTTCAGAGAATATGAATGTCATCTGTTACTAGCAAGTTATTGACTTCATGAACCTTGTTTCTTAAGCTATGTATGTTAACGTGGGCTGTTTTTAGCGCTTTTCTGGTATGCTTGATTGTTTTCATTGCTTTAGTGAAAAGTAAAATACATTGCAAAAATTAAACACTTGAGCAATGTTTAGTACAATGTACGTAACCTAATGTATTTCCCTCTAACTGCCCTTAATGCCGCTGCTGATCTTACAGCTATTGTATGCAGTAGTCATGTCCCTATTAACTATACTGTTAGCACTGAGGCGATGTGCCCTAGTAGGAAGTCCACATGTGTAGCTCACCCTGCACTAACATAAATAACATGAGGATGTCTACTTCTGCTAAGCTTCCCAGGGTAATCAATAGACAGAAAAAACAGGGCTAACATATTTAGTCTATTCCTAATTCCCTTTCTAGGGTCACCCTAGCCTACCCGCTTACCTTTATGATGTTTATAATGCTGTTGTGTATCAAGATGGCCGAATCGCTGAACCCAAATGAGCCCAGTCTCACAATGGATAAACGTCAAAGTTCAACGGTCCAAAAAATAACACAGTTAGATGTTTGTTGGGTCATACATTCTCATGAAGACTACGTCCCAAATAGCACCCTTTTCCCACTGCACTACCCATAGGGCTATATAGGGAATAGGGTGCAATACCATATTACATCGATACAGCTGAATTATAAGGGTTTGATCACATATTGTAAATGCCTTCCACGCCGCTAATCTTGAGTGTTTCTGATACCCCTTATCAATCTTATCAGAACTCTGAAAGGCAAGGGTTATGACCTTTTTAGGGCATGTGGGGAACTTACTGCCTCTCTCCTGTTATCTGTGTGACAGTTGCACAATACCTTTACACAGGTACACTGTAAAGGAAACCTAACTCAAAGGAATCTGTTTGGAACATAGTGGGACATGTGAAAACTGTAGCGAAAAACTACACTCAGTCCTATTACACCATTAACAAAGAAACTTATGATGCTATGAAATTACTGTTATAGGCTACCAATGAGGTCCTTTTGGCCACACCTTTGTCTCATATGATAAGCATTATTTCACAATTCACTGGTAGAGACATGACTTGCCTTTATTTCCTGTTGTCTGTGTTAGGTAATACAGTAACTCTACACCCAGTTTAACTGTAAATTATTACTGGACTAGTTTAATGATGACTGGAAACACAAACCTACCAGGGTCTACAAAGAGACACAATAGGTGTGTGTGTGTGTGCGTGCGTGGCGGTTGCCACAGAATCCAAAGGTGTCACCAAAATAGACCACTTTCCCACCCTTCCTGATTCAATCATTCATATTTGTGTATTCATAAGTACCATATTAGAAGATACAATAGCCCAGATAACCTGCATCAATGCTTTCATTGACATGACACAACCAAGTTACATTGCCTGACTGTCACTGACTCCTCCATTGTCAGAACATACGAATAATCACATTAAAAAAAACATTTTTATAAAGGACAGCCTAGTGGTTAAAAGAGCGTTGGACCAGTGACCAAAAGGGCGCTGGTTCGAATCCCTGAGCTGACTAGGTGAAAAATCTGTCGATGTGACCTTGAGCAAGGCACTTAACCCTAGTTGTTCTGGATAAGAGTGTCTGCTAAATGAGGAAAATGTAAAAAATCCTTAACTAACCTGTCTGACTATCATAACCTAGTCAAAAGAGCACCTGCTGGTCCCCTGACAGGGGCAGGAGTGTTAGTGCATTTATGGTTCAAGATAACGCTGAGTATCTTGTCCCAACTATTTTGGATCCAATCCAGTAAGTATTAGGCAACATTATGACACTGACACCCCTTCCAACAATAGCTACGTGGACCCAGGTAGGTCCAAACACATTTGGACACACACACACACACACACACACACACACACACACACACACACACACACACACACACACACACACACACACACACACACACACACACACACACACACACACACACACACACACACACACACACACACACACACACACACACACACACACACACACACACACACACACACACACACACACACACACACACACATTAATGGGTCCAAGGGTTAGACATACTGAACATGACACTCCAAGGCTAAACCCTGCCTTTCAGACCTGGGGGAGCCAGAGGTGTGTGTAGAGGACAGGTGTGTTTAGAGGACAGGTGTGTGTAGCGTTCAGTACACCATTCTGACAGAGAGGTACATCCACCCGTGAGTGGATCAGGACTAAGGATCGTAGAGAGAGAGAAAGATACCTGGACCTAGACGATCATCATCATGACCATAACCAGCATTAGCCGCTCCTGCATCTCTGGGCTAATCATCTGCCTGTTTATCACTGCTGGTGAGAATGCTTACTCTGCTGATCGGCACTTTACAATAGGAAACCAATTATTGCAGTTTAGAAGTGTTTATAACGGTTTCAACATATATCATCTGTTTGATATAACAATTTATCACAGTTTATAACATGTTCAATATTAACATTTATAATGTGTTAAATATTACACTCTTTAACCGGTTTGATAATACAATTTAAGAAGGTCTAATGCTGTTTCTAAAATACAGTTTATAACCTGATCAATATGACAGTTTATACAAGTCTATAACCTGATCAATATGACAGTTTATACAAGTCTATAACCTGATCAATATGACAGTTTATACAAGTCTATAACCTGATCCATATGACAGTTTATACAAGTCTATAACCTGATCAATATGACAGTTTATACAAGTCTATAACCTGATCAATATGACAGTTTATACAAGTCTATAACCTGATCAACAATAACAGGAAACACTTTCAAAATGTTGAAAACTGAAAATTGAAAACTGATAACAATCCTTCTGGATCTCTCTGCCAGCTACCTGCCTGTGGATTCACTCTGCTGATCAATAACACAGGGGTTTATGGGATTTTATCGCATGTTCAATATTCACATTTATATATTATACTTTTTGTATAAGAGTTAGATATTAGTGTATAACCTGTTCAGTATTACAGTTTATAACCTGTTCAATATTAGTTTATAACCTGTTCAGTATTACAGTTTATATTATGCATTTAACCTGAACAATCTTAGTTTCTGAAAGTTTATAACCTGTTCAATATTAGTTTATAACCTGTTCAATATTAGTTTATAACCTGTTCAATATTAGTTTATAACCTGTTCAATATTAGTTTCTGAAAGTTTATAACCTGTTCAATATTAGTTTATTACCTGTTCAATATTAGTTTATTACCTGTTCAATATTAGTTTCTGAAAGTTTATAACCTGTTCAATATTCGTTTCTGAAAGTGTATAACCTGTTCAATATTAGTTTATAACCTGTTCAATATTAGTTTCTGAAAGTTTATAACCTGTTCAATATTAGTTTCTGAAAGTTTATAACCTGTTCAATATTACTTTATTACCTGTTCAATATTAGTTTATTACCTGTTCAATATTAGTTTATTACCTGTTCAATATTAGTTTATTACCTGTTCAATATTAGTTTCTGAAATTTTATAACCTGTTCAATATTAGTTTATTACCTGTTCAATATTAGTTTCTGAAAGTTTATAACCTGTTCAGTATTACAGTTTATATTATGCATTTAACCTGAACAATCTTAGTTTCTGAAAGTTTATAACCTGTTCAGTATTAGTTTCTGAAAGTTTATAACCTGTTCAATATTAGTTTCTGAAAGTTTATAACCTGTTCAATATTAGTTTATTACCTGTTCAATACTAGTTTATAACCTGTTCAATATTAGTTTATTACCTGTTCAATATTAGTTTATAACCTGTTCAATATTAGTTTATTACCTGTTCAATATTAGTTTATTACCTGTTCAATATTAGTTTATTACCTGTTCAATATTAGTTTATTACCTGTTCAATATTAGTTTATTACCTGTTCAATATTAGTTTCTGAAAGTTTATTACCTGTTCAATATTAGTTTCTGAAAGTTTATTACCTGAGTGCTACGGGGCCGTTAGTAGTTAATAGTCGTTTAGCTCAGTTACCTTAGCTTTCTTGGGAACAGGAACCATGGTGGGCCTCTTGAAGCAAGTGGGGACAGCAGACTGGGTTAAGGATAGATTGAATATGTCCGTAAACACACCAGCCAGCTGGTCTGCGCATGCTCTGAGGACGCGGCTGGGGATGCCGTCTGGGCCTGTAGCCTTGCGAGGGTTAACACATTTAAATGTTTTACTCATGTCAGCTGCAGTGAAGGAGAGTCTGCAGGTTTTGGTAGCGGGCAGTGTCAGTGGCACTGTATTGTCCTCAAAGCGAGCAAAGAAGTTATTTAGTCTGTCTGGGAGCAAGACATCCTGGTCCGCGACGGGGTTGGTTTCCTTTTTGTAATCCGTGATTGACTGTAGACCCTGCCACATTCCTCTTGTGTCTGAGCCGTTGAATTGCAACTCTACTTTGCCTCTGTACTGACGCTTAGCTTGTTTGATTGCCTTGCGGAGGGATTAGCTACACAGTTTGTATTCGGTCATGATGACAGCTTGCACACTCTTGGCATTCTCTCAACCAAACTCATGAGGTAGTCACCTGGAATGCATTTCAATGAACAGGTGTGCATTGTTAAAAGTTCATTTGTAGAATGTCTTTCCTTCTTAAAGCATTAGAGCCAATCAAGTAAAACTGAAAAAGTTTTTGTCCATGCTTAGAGAGAGAGAGAACATGATTAAGATATTATTACTTAAAAAGTATATGTAACTTGATGACACTAAATAAATACAGAATATAACACTACGTAGCAATAGCCTTCATTGTAAATACAGCTAACTGTGGCTTCTGTTGTTACTGCAGTTTCTGCTAGCAGTACCCCAATGGCATCAACAGAAACCTCTGAAATTACAGAACAACTTTCAACTACAGAAATCCCTGCAACTGCTACAGAAAATCCAAGTACTACTGATGCTGGACTTACAGCCAAAACAGGTACCACTGATGCTGGACTTACACCCGAAACAGGTACCACTGATGCTGGACTTACAGGCGAAACAGGTACGACTGATGCTGGAAGTACAGCCGAAACAAGTTCGACTGATGCTGGACCTACAGCCGAAACAGGTACCACTGAAGCCGGACCCATCACCGAAACAGGTACCACTGATTCCGGACCTACAGCCAATCCAGGTACCACTGATTCCGGACCTACAGCCGAAACAGGTACCACTGATTCCGGACCTACAGCCAATCCAGATACAACTGATGCTGGTAATACAGCCGAACCAGGTACCACTGAAGCCGGACCCTTCACCGAAACAGGTACCACTGAAGCCGGACCCATCACCGAAACAGGTACCACTGATTCCGGACCTACAGCCAATCCAGGTACCACTGATTCCGGACCTACAGCCGAAACAGGTACCACTGATTCCGGACCTACAGCCAATCCAGATACAACTGATGCTGGTAATACAGCCGAACCAGGTACCACTGAAGCCGGACCCTTCACCGAAACAGGTACCACTGAAGCCGGACCCATCACCGAAACAGGTACCACTGATTCCGGACCTACAGCCAATCCAGGTACCACTGATTCCGGACCTACAGCCGAAACAGGTACCACTGATTCCGGACCTACAGCCAATCCAGATACAACTGATGCTGGTAATACAGCCGAACCAGGTACCACTGATTCCGGACCTACAGCCAAAACAGGTACTACTGATGCTGGTAATACTGCCGAACCAGGTACAACTGATGCTGGTAATACAGCCGAACCAGGTACAACTGATGCTGGTAATACAGCCGAACCAGGTACCACTGATGCTGGAGCTACAGCCAATCCAGGTACAACTGATGCTGGTAATACTGCCGAACCCATCACCGAAACAGGTACCACTGAAGCCGGACCCATCACCGAAACAGGTACCACTGAAGTCGGACCCATCACCGAAACAGGTACCACTGAAGTCGGACCCATCACCGAAACAGGTACCACTGAAGCCGGACCCATCACCGAAACAGGTACCACTGAAGCCGGACCCATCACCGGAACAGGTACCACTGACGCCGGACCCATCACCGGAACAGGTACCACTGACGCCGGACCCATCACCGAAACAGGCACCACTGACACTGGGCCCATCACCGAAACAGGTACCACTGACGCCGGACCCATCACCGAAACAGGTACCACTGAAGCCGGACCCATCACCGAAACAGGTACCACTGAAGCCAGACCCATCACCGAAACAGGTACCACTGAAGCCGGACCCATCACCGAAACAGGTACCACTGAAGCCGGACCCTTCACCGAAACAGGTACCACTGAAGCCGGACCCATCACCGAAACAGGTACCACTGATTCCGGACCTACAGCCAATCCAGGTACCACTGATTCCGGACCTACAGCCGAAACAGGTACCACTGATTCCGGACCTACAGCCAATCCAGATACAACTGATGCTGGTAATACAGCCGAACCAGGTACCACTGATTCCGGACCTACAGCCAAAACAGGTACTACTGATGCTGGTAATACTGCCGAACCAGGTACAACTGATGCTGGTAATACAGCCGAACCAGATACAACTGATGCTGGTAATACAGCCGAACCAGGTACCACTGATGCTGGAGCTACAGCCAATCCAGGTACAACTGATGCTGGTAATACTGCCGAACCAGGTACAACTGATGCTGGTAATACAGCCGAACCAGGTACAACTGATGCTGTTAATACAGCCGAACCAGGTACAACTGATGCTGGTAATACAGCCGAACCAGGTACCACTGATGCTGGAGCTACAGCCAATCCAGGTACAACTGATGCTGGTAATACTGCAGAACCAGGTACAACTGATGCTGGTAATACAGCCGAACCAGGTACCACTGATGCTGGAGCTACAGCCAATCCAGGTACAACTGATGCTGGTAATACTGCCGAACCAGGTACAACTGATGCTGGTAATACAGCCGAACCAGGTACCACTGATGCTGGACCTACAGCCAATCCAGGTACAACTGATGCTGGTAATACTGCCGAACCAGGTACAACTGATGCTGGTAATACAGCCGAACCAGGTACCACTGATGCTGGAGCTACAGCCAATCCAGGTACCACTGACGCCGGACCTACAGCCGAAACAGGTACTACTGATGCTGGTAATACAGCCGAACCAGGTACAACTGATGCTGGAGCTACAGCCAATCCAGGTACCACTGATTCCGGACCTACAGCCGAAACAGGTACCACTGATGCCGGACCTACAGCCGAAATAGGTACCACTGATGCCGGACCTACAGCCGAAACAGGTACTACTGATGCTGGCAATACTGCCGAACCAGGTACCACTGATGCTGGAGCTACAGCCGAAACAGGTACGACTGATTCCGGACCTACAACCGAAACAGGTACCACTGATGCCAGACCTACAGCCGAAACAGGTACCACTGATGCCGGAACTACAGCCAAACCAGATACTACCGATGCTGGAACTACAGCCAAACCAGATACTACGGGTGCTGGAACTACAGCCAAACCAGATACTACCGATGCTGGAACTACAGCGAAACCAGATACTACTGATGCTGGAACTACAGCCAAACCAGGAATTACCGATGCTGGAACTACAGCCAAACCAGGAACTACCGATGCTGGAACTACAGCCAAACCAGGTACTACTGATGCTGGAACTACAGCCAAACCAGGTACTACTGATGCTGGAACTACAGCTGAACCATCTTTGCCAAGTACAACTTCTTCTACTATTGCAACCACCGCTACGCCACCAATTGAGTGTGAGAACGGAGGTACACCTGAAGGACAGTCTTGCAACTGTCCTCCTGACTTCCACGGGGAGACCTGCAGAGATTTTAAAACTGACATAGTGCCAGGTATGTGAGACATTTTGTAAAACAAATACAATTTGCGAAACTGAAACAGCCCTGAGTGACACTCATACTTTCCCTCAATAATCACAGCAAATGAAATAGATAAGTGATGAATACAAGACTTAGATTCTTTTCACTTTGATAAATTAGAAAGCATAATATATTAGAAATAGTACTTCACCTATTTTATTTGTCAATAGGTTATGATACATTCACAAATGTTGTCACTTGGTCTTCTTGTAGGTACGCTCAATAGGACAGCGGTGGTTAATAATATGGAAACTAATTCCCCGTACATAGAAAAATATAACGACAAAACTTCAACTGAATACACAGACAAGGTCAAGAATTTCACAACAGAGGTAAGACAAAACACTAATGTCAAGTTAAGTGTTAAATACATTTAAGTAAAATAAAAATTGTGTAAAGTAATGTGGATAAATAAATAAAATAACAACTGCTGTTCAAGACAGCAGGTGATTTTCTATTTAATTGCCACAGAGGCCATGGGGTTAATTCATTTAATCTCAAGTCTTTGTGAATATGCAGTGACCACTGTTTACATTTCAGATGGAGGAATACTACAGGAGTAAAGGGATACAGAATTTCACAGTGGAAAACGTAACTCTGAGGTACTAGACTAGCATACCAAAAACACCATGGTACATATTTACAAAACAACAATTTCACCCTGTATCCTGTCCTACCCCTTATCTTATATAAAGGTGATCTATTGACAGTACAAAAACCTGTCCAAATTGTCATGAGGTTATATGAAAATGTAAACAAAGATTATGCAGAGATTATTCTCATTGGTCTTCATTATTTTTGTTCTCTCAGTAAGGGGTCAGCTATAACCATACGCTTGGGACGTGGTATAGAGGAGAAAAGGGTAAATGCAAAGGACAAAGAGAACCTCTTACATTCTTATTCATACTTTATAATCATGTTTCACAGAGAAGCTGAAAGATGCAGATGGTGTAGTGATGATATTTTGCTCTGTGATGCTTTCAGATGGAAAACTCCTTGTACAACTCCAAGGCAGTATCATATCGGTAATTTAAATAAGTGATTCATTAACTATGATACATAAACCTTTTGGTTTTGGTGATGGTTGGTTAACACCAGGGTTGGGGTTAATTCCATTTCATTTTCAGTCTATTCAGATATATGTACACTGAAATTCTTCAATTCTTTTCAATGAGTAAAATGTGGAATTGTGTTTACTTTCTGACTTGACTGTAACTGAAATGGAATTGGCCCCAACCCTGGTTACCACAGAATTCAAATATGTTAGTGGTAGTTGGGTTTGCCAAGACCACACCCTCAGTTTACAAAAACAAATGTTAGGCCTCACTGTGGGAAGAAATTCAGGGCAAAATAACCTCAGACGTTTACTCAACCTCCTTTCTTAAGTGTGAAGGTCGAACACAATATCATTCTGACGGTTCTGAATGAACCAGGAGCTGAGCAACAGTACAAGAACTTCGTAGACGACGTTAATTTAGCTTTGGGGAATATTACATCGTGTTCAGGTAACAGCAATACATGAAGTCACATCTAAAAACACACCTTCAAAATACACACAACAATTCAAATCAAACTAGCATTGTTAAGACATGGACAAAAATATTTGGTAATATCATTATCATATTTGTTCAGCTCTTCGCTCAGGATGTCCTACGTTTACTGTTGAGTCAGTGGATGAACTACAAGAAATGCCACTTGATGAGAAAGGTGAGAACATTCAGACGGAAGAATAGAGGAAGCAGGAATAAGTGGTGCAGCAGATAGGGAAAATATTCCCTCATTAACAAAATAAGAGTTTAGACCAGATCAAGAAGGAAATGAAATATGTAAAAAAACATTTTCTCTCTCTTTCTCTCTCTCTCAGCTGTATGTCAGAAAACAATCAACCTTGATTTTGTTAAATACTTTGAGCCTTACATTAAAGACGGGAAGTTGCTCTGTTTGACGGCATGTGACCCCAGACATAATAACACTAAAAACTGCAACAGCGGTATCTGTGAAGTAACCAGAGCCGGACTGTCATGCAAGTAAGTTCTAAACGTTATATTCAGTATACTAGATAATTATATACAGTACACTACCAGTTTTAGAACACCTACTCTTTCAAGGGTTTTTCTTGATTTTTTTTGACTATTTTCTACATTGTAGAATAATAGTGAAGACATCAAAACTATGAAACAACACATATGGAATAATGTAGTAACTAAAGAGGTATTAAATCAAAATATATCTTCAAATGCCACCCCCCTTTGCCTTGATGACAGCTTTGAACAGTCTTGGCATGTGTAGGTGTTCTAAAACTTTTGACTGGTAGTGTATGTATGTTAAACATAATGTAATATTAAAGGAGAGGAGATACAGTTGAAGTTGTAAGTTTACATCCACCTTAGCCAACTTCATTTAAACTCAGTTTTTATTTCAGCTTTGATTTCTGGGTCAGAAGTTTACATACACTCAATTACTATTTGGTAGCATTGCCTTTAAATTGTTTAACTTGGGTTGAACGTTTCGGGTAGCCTTCCACAAGCGTCCCACAATAAGTTGAGTGAATTTTGGCCCATTCCTCCTGACAGAGCTGGTGTAACACAGTCCAGTTTGTAGGCCTCCTTGCTCGCACAAACCTTTTCAGTTCTGCCAACAAATCTTCTATAGGATTGAGGTCAGGGCTTTGTGATGGCCACTCCAATACCTTGACTTTGTTGTCCTTAAGCCATTTTGCCACAACTTTGGAAGTCCATTTGGAAGACCCATTTGCAACCAAGCTCTAACTTCCTGACTGATGTCTTGAGATGTTGCTTCAATATGTCCATATAATTTTCCTGCCTCATGATACCATCTATTTTGTGAAGTGCACCAGTCCCTCCTGCAGCAAAGCACCCCATACCATGATGCTGCCACCCCCGTGCTTCATGGTTGGGGTGGTGTTCTTCGGCTTGCAAGCCTCCCCCTTTTTCCTCCAAATTTAACGATGGTCATTATGGCCAAACAGTTCTAATTTTAATTCATCAGACCAGAGGACATTTCTCAAAAAAGTACAATCTTTGTCCCCATGTGCAGTTGCAAACCGTAGCCTGGCTTTTCTTGTGGCGGTTTTGGAGCAGTGGCTTTTTCCTTGCTAAACGGACTTTCAGGTTATGTCGATATATGACTCGTTTTACTGTGGATATAGATACTTTTGTACCTGTTTCCTCTAGCATCTTCACAAGGTAATTTGCTGTTGTTCTGGGATTGATTTGCACTTTTCACACCAAAGTACGTTCATCTCTAGGAGACAGAATGCGTCTCCTTCCTTAGCGGTATGACGGCTACGTGGTCCCACGGTGTTTATACTTGCGTACTATTGTTTGTACAGATGAACGTGGTACCTTCAGGCATTTGGAAATTGCTTCCAAGGATGAACCAGACTTGTGGAGGTCTACCATTTTTTTCTGAGGTCTTGGCTAATTTCTTTTGATTTTCCCATGATGTCAAGCAAAGAGGCACAGAGTTTGAAGGTAGGCCTTGAAATATATCTACAGGTAAAACTCCAATTGACTCAAATTATGTCAATTAGCCTATCAGAAGCTTCTAATGCCATGACATCATTTTCTGGAATGTTCCAAGCTGTTTAAAGGCACAGTCAACTTGGTGTATGTTAACTTCTGACCCACTCGAATTGTGATACAGTGAATTATAAGGGAAATAATCTATCTGTAAACAATTATTTGAAAAATGACTTGTGTCATGCACAAAGTAGATGTCCTAACCGACTTTCCAAAACTATAGTATAACAAGAAATTTGTGGAGTGGTTGAAAAACAAGTTTCATGACTCTAACCTAAGTGTATGTAAACTTCCGACTTCAACTGTACATATTCTCTCCTATAATATTATTTATATGTAATACTGTATATATTCTTTACTGTTGGGGAGAGTTCCATTCTTCGCTACAGTTTGATTGGGTCACCACTTCCTCACAGTAGAATAATGCTATATGTTCTGTCTATTTCAGCTGTAAAAACACAAACTCAATCTGGTACCTGGCTGACTGTAACCACCCGATCCACAAGGCTGGGTTATATGCCGGAATCAGTATAACTGCCGGGGTTGTCCTGGTGATATTTGGTGTCCTGATAGTGTTCCTGGTGGTGAACAAGAAAAAGGAAAAGAGGTAAGTGGGGATGAGTTGAAGGAGGAGTAGAATGATAGAGACTAGAGAAAGACTGATTATTTTATTTTCAATTAGGACATTTTGCTGTGTAGTAAAAACACTCTATATTTTGCATTTCCTGTCCTCTACTCTCCATCTCCTCTACCCTGCCCTCTGTCTCCTCTACCCTGCCCTCTGTCTCCTCCACCCTGCCCTCCGTCTCCTCCACCCTGCCCTCCGTCTCCTCCACCCTGCCCTCCGTCTCCTCCACCCTGCCCTCTGTCTCCTCTACCCTCCTCTCCTCTCCTCTACCCTCCTCTCCACTCCTCTACCCTGCCCTCTGTGTCCTCTACCCTGCCCTCTACTCTCCTCTACTCTACCCTCCTCTCCTCTACCCTCCTCTCCTCTACCCTCCTCTCCTCTCCTCTACCCTCCTCTCCTCTACCCTCCTCTCCTCTCCTCTACCCTCCTCTCCTCTCCTCTACCATGCCCTCTGTCTCCTCTACCCTCCTCTCCTCCACCCTGCCCTCTGTCTCCTCTACCCTCCTCTCCTCTCCTCTACCCTCCTCTCCTCTACCCTCCTCTCCTCTACCCTCCTCTCCTCTACCCTCCTCTCCTCTCCTCTCCTCTCCTCTCCTCTCCTCCTCCTCTCCTCTCCTCTCCCTCCTCTCCTCTCCTCTCCTCTCCTCTCCTCTCCTCTCCTCTCCTCTCCTCTCCTCTCCTCTCCTCTCCTCTCCTCTCCTCTCCTCTCCTCTCCTCTCCTCCCCTCTCCTCTCCTCTACCCTCCTCTCCTCTCCTCTCCTCTACCCTCCTCTCCTCTCCTCTACCCTCCTCTACCCTCCTCTACCCTCCTATCCTCTACCCTCCTCTCCTCTACCCTCCTCTCCTCTAACAGGAATAAAGACACTAAGCAGGAGATGGTAAACCAGTGGCTTGAGGATGACTTTGAATGGCCCACACCCAACACCAGGTCCACCACAACACCTCACCCAGGTACCTCATCTTAGTTTTTCTGTTATTTTTTACATACATTTTTTGTGTGTGTGGGGGTGGTTCCTGAAGAAAATGTGTGTGCTTGCTCCTGCTGTCTAAAGTATTTCTATGGTATTTAGTGGAAGTAGTAGAGGTACTTGTTACTGCAGTATTAGTGGCTGTGGTGACTGTACTAATGGTAGTATTGACAACTGACAATAAATTAATCTCATAATAAGATCTTTATATTATATGTAAGGATATCTACATTTTATTTTTACATTTGGTCTGTATTTCTTTTTCTAGGAACGTACGATAACCCAGCATACACCAACGGGGTGTCAAATATCTACCAACACTCAAGCGGTCCTCTTCCAACCTACAACCCCAACCCACAGTCGAGCGAAAGATACCCTCCACCATACTACCCCTCAGAGCCCCACAACCAAATGCACAACTTCCCAAGCAACCAGCCTGTGAGTACGCTATAGTACTGTTGTATATCGGCAACCAGCCTGTGAGTACACTATAGTACTATTGTATACCGGCAACCAGCCTGTGAGTATAGGTTGTCATCAATAAAGCGTCACATTAAGGTGCAGATTGTTCTATTTAGCTGTTGGGGACAAGGAGACTCCCAGCTCTGCTAAAACCATTGACAACTGCCTGCCGTTTTCAAAGGGATTGTTAAATAAATGTTAACTATTTGGTTATAATGTCATCACCTGTTGAAGAGCACAGTCAGAACTACACATTTCTGATTATTCCACATTTAGCTCTGTCATCAGAGTCATACCGCAAGTAACGGCATGCTTTTCATGATCAGTAAACATCAATTGATCATTTCAGATACGCGACGGTAGCCTCACGATATCTCTCAATATTGACGCACACGCACAATCTCAATTTCTATCTCTTTTTACCGCAGGTAAGGATCAACAGACCGCAGATCAGAACATCTTATGACTTGTAGCATCCTCTTACTCACAAGAAAATGTGCCTACAGATGCTAATTTGAGTCAGTACATTCCTAAAGAAAATATTGCACTTTTTACTCCATACATTTTCCCTGACAATCAAAAGTACTCATTACGTTTTGAATGCTTAGCAGGACAGGAAAATAGTCCAATTCAAGCACTTTTCAGGAGAACACGTGGCCATCCCTACTGCCTCTGGCCTGGTGGACTCAGTAAGCACAAATGCATCTTTTGTAAATAATCTCTGAGTGTTGGAGCATGCCCTTGGCTCTCCTTACATTTTGAAAAAAATCTCCCCCTGAAAAGACCTCCTGAAAATCAGTACAACTCAAAACAAACTTCCTTTAAAAAAAAGATTGGGGGGTGCTCTCTGTTTTTCCATGTGTGAATCTATGATTCAATGCATTTCTTTGACCTAATAGCAGTAATGCCAAATTCAATGTTTCATCAAATCATTTGGGGACTCTAGAGGTTTAATGCTGCTAATTATTTTGTTCTGAAATGACAGGGTGATCAAATTAAGACCCTACATCTGTCTGAACAAATTGAATGTAAATGTGTTAAATACACATAGGATTGCTTGTTTATGGAGGCCGGATGAGCTGCGGTGTCTCTGCCTATGTTGTCCAAGTATGTATAGCATATGTTCTCCCAGGAGGGCTTTGCCCATGAGAAGATACCCACAGTATGAGACCACTGGTGTCCAGCTCAGGATGCCTGAAACATATAGGATTAAAACAGCTATTGTATTTATACTCATAATAGAATATTTATTCATTTTGACAGTGGATCAAATATAATTTTATTGCACTTTAAGATTGAATTCATCAATGTGCACTTGATCGTTCTATGTCTAGCAATAGTTATGGAGGGTTATAAGTAGTATAGCTTTTATTTATTTATTTGTCTTTGTTTACTTGTTATTGTATATTAGCTCTGTATAACACTGTATGCGGTCTGCCAAACAATTTGTATCACTGTTAATACTGTTATGTAAATTGTAATCAGAAATTGATAACTATGATTTTTGTTATCAAGAAATAAAATAGTTTCTGAAAATGTTCCAATGTCAGTTGTAAAAGTTCAAAGTTCTTTTTGAAACCTGATACAGTACGGTACACAGTGGGGTCCGAAATGATTGACACCCTTGATAAAGATGAGCAATAATGACTGTATAAAATAAATAATTAAAGTACTGAACTACACTGCATGAACAAAAGTAATTGGACCCCTGCTCGTCAAACATCTCATTCCTAAATCATAGGCATTAATATAGAGTTTGTCCATCCTTTGCTGCTATAACAGCTTCCACTCTTCTGGGAAGGCATTTCCACTAGATGTGGGAACATTGCGGGGACTTGCTTCCATTATGCTAAAATAGCATTAGTGAGGTCAGGCGATTAGTCCTGGCTCACAGTAGGCATTCCAATTCATCACCAAGGTGTTCGATGGGGTTGAGGTCAGAGCTCTGTGCAGGCCAGTCAAATTTTTCCACACCGATCTCGACAAACCATTTCTGAATGGACCTCGCTGTGTGCACAAGGGCATTAATGCTGAAACAGGTAAGGGCCTTCCCCAAACTGTTGCTACAAAGTTGGAAGCACAGAATCGTCTAAAATGTCAGTGCATGCTGAAGTATTAAGATTGCCCTACACTGGAAGTAAGGGGCCTAGCCCGAACTATGAAAACAGCCTCAGACCATTATTCCTCCTCCACCAAACGTTACAGTTGGCACGATGCATTCGGGTAGGTAGCGTTCTCCTGGCATCCACCAAACCAAGATTTGTCCGTCGGACTGCCAGATGGTGAAGTGTGATTTCTCATTCCCGATAACGTGTTTCCAATGGCCGCAAGCTTTACACCTCTCAGGTCGACGCTTGGCATTGCACATGATGATCTTAGGCTTGTGTGTGGCTGTTCGGCCATGGAAACCCATTTCATGAAGCTACCGACAAACAGTTATTGTGCTTGCGTTGCTTCCAGAGGCAGTTTGGGACTCAGTAGTGAGTGTTGCAACCAAGGACATACGGTTTTACACTCTACCACTTCACGTCTGAGCCATTGTTGCTCCTAGACGTTTCCACTTCACAATAACAGCACTTACAGTTGATGGGGAAGTTCTAGCAAGGCAGAAATAACTGACTTGTTGGAAAGGTGGCATCCTAGGGCGGTGCCACGTTGAAAGTCACTGAGCTCTTCAATTAGGACAATTTACTGCCAATGTTTGTCTATGGAGATTGCATGGCTGTGTGCTGGATTTTATACACAGCAACAGGTAAGGCTGAAATATAAAATCAAATCAAATGTATTTATATAGCCCTTCGTACATCAGCTGATATCTCAAAGTGCTGTACAGAAACCCAGCCTAAAAACCCAAACAGCAAGCAATGCAGGTGTAGAAGCACGGTGGCTAGGAAAAACTCCCTAGAAAGGCCAAAACCTAGGAAGAAACCTAGAGAGGAACCAGGCTATGTGGGGTTGCCAGTCCTCTTCTGGCTGTGCCGGGTGGAGATTATAACAGAACATGGCCAAGATGTTCAAATGTTCATAAATGACCAGCATGGTCGTATAATAATAAGGCAGAACAGTTGAAACTGGAGCAGCAGCACGGTCAGGTGGACTGGGGACAGCAAGGAGTCATCATGTCAGGTAGTCCTGGGGCATGGTGCTAGGGCTCAGGTCCTCCGAGAGAGAGAAACAAAGAGAGAATTAGAGAGAGCATATGTGGGGTGGCCAGTCCTCTTCTGGCTGTGCTGGGTGGAGATTATAACAGAACATGGCCAAGATGTTAAAATGTTCAGAAATGACCAGCATGGTCGAATAATAATAAGGCAGAACAGTTGAAACTGGAGCAATAGCACGGCCAGGTGGACTGGGGACAGCAAGGAGTCATCATGTCAGGTAGTCCTGGGGCATGGTCCTAGGGCTCAGGTCCTCCGAGAGAGAGAGAGAGAGAGAGAAAGAGAGAAAGAGAGAATTAGAGAACGCACACTTAGATTCACACAGGACACCGAATAGGACAGGAGAGGTACTCCAGATATAACAAACTGACCCTAGCCCCCTGACACATAAACTACTGCAGCATAAATACTGGAGGCTGAGACAGGAGGGGTCAGGAGACACTGTGGCCACATCCGAGGACACCCCCGGACAGGGCCAAACAGGAAGGATATAACCCCACCCACTTTTCCAAAGCACAGCCCCCACACCACTAGAGGGATATCTTCAACCACCAACTTACCATCCTGAGACAAGGCAGAGTATAGCCCACAAAGATCTCCGCCATGGCACTAACCTAGAAGTGACAAAAGCATGGATACATTTTTCTGCATCATTTTTGGACAGAAAGTTTCTGATTTTTGCAATGTTACGTAGATGGAAAAAAGCTGTCCTTGAAATGGTCTTGATATGTTCTTCAAAAGAGAGATCAGGGTCCAGAGTAACGCCGAGGTCCTTCACGGTTTTATTTGAGACGACTGTACAACCATTAAGATTAATTGTCAGATTCAACAGAAGATCTCTTGGTTTCTTGGGACCTAGAACAAGCATCTCTGTTTTGTCCGAGTTTAAAAGTAGAACATTTGCAGCCATCCACTTCCTTATGTCTGAAACACATGCTTCTAGTAAGGGAAATTTTGGGGCTTCACCATGTTGAAGTCTATAGTCTAATCCACTATTTTGTTTAACAAGTAATACATTTATTCCTCAAAAGAGGTAGAGGTCAAAATGGTTGACACCCCTAAGGATTCGTATAAACAATGTGGCCAAAAGTTTAGTATTTGGTCCCATATTCCTAGCATGCAAATACTAAATCAAGCTTGTGAGTCTATGCAGTTGTTGGATGCATTTGCAGTTAATTTTGGTTGCGTTTCAGATGATTTTATCCCCAATAGAAAGAATGGTATTTAATGTATTGTGTCATTTTGTAGTCCCTTTTATTCAAAATAAGAATGTAGTATGTTTCTAACAGATAATCCTGAATGAATAATGAATAATGATGAGAATGAAAGTTACAGAGTGTCAAAGATCATACACCCAAGACATGCTAACCTCCCCTGTTATTGGTAACTGTGAGAAGTTAGCATGTCTTTGGGGTATAATCTTTGACCCTCTGTGATATTCTAATTTTAAGATTAATTCAGGATTATCCGCAATCATGGTAGCATCCACATGAACGTGTTTAGAAACATATTATATTCTTATTTATAATGAAAGTTACTCCAAACAATACATTATTTACCATAGATTTTTATTGGGCACAAAATTATCTGAAACACATCTAAATGAATTGCAATTGCAACCAACAGGTTTGTAGAGTCACAAGCTTGATGTCGTCATTGCGTGGTAGGACTATGGGACCAAATGCTAAACTTTTAGCTACTTTATTTACAAGAGATTTTAAGGGTGTCAATCATTTTGACCCCTACCTTTTGATTTGAAAAAAATCCAATTTTTTCGAGCATACAATGTAGCTCAGTATTTGAAATGTTTATTCTATCCAGTCATTATTGCACCTTTTTATAAAGGGTTTCAATCATTTTGGACCCCAGTTTATGTGTTACAACCTGAAATACAATTTCAAATATATTTTTAATAGAAAATCTGGATTATAGGTACAGTTGAAGTCAGACGTTTACATACACCTAGGTTGGAAACATTAAAACTTGTTTTTCAACCACTCCACAAATGTCTTGTTAACAAACTATAGTTTTGGCAAGACGGTTAGGACATCCAATTTGTACATGACACAAGTCATCTTTCCAACAACTGTTAACAGACAGATTATTTCCCTTATAATTCACTGTATCCCACACAATTCCAAGGGGTCAGAAGTTTACATACACTAAGTTGACTGTGCCTTTAAACAGCTTGGAACATTCCAGAAAATTATGTCATGGCATGCGAAGCTTCTGATATGCTAATTGACATAATTTGAGTCAGTTGGAGTTTTACCTGTGGATGTATTTCAAGGTCTACCTTTAAACTCAGTGTGTCTTTGCTTGACATCATGGGAAAATCAAACGAAATCAGCCAAGACCTCAGAAAAATAATTGTAGACCTCCACAAGTCTGGTTTATCCTTGGGAACAATTTCCTAATGCCTGAAGGTACCACGTTCATCTGTACAAACAATAGTACGCAAGTATAAACACCATGGGACCACGTAGCCGTCATACCACTCAGGAAGGAGAAGCATTCTATCTCCTAGAGATGAATGTACTTTGGTGCGAAAAGTGCAAATCAATCCCAGAACAACAGCAAAGGACCTTGTGCTAGAGGAAACAGGTGCAAAAGTATTTACATCCACAATAAAACGAGTCCTATCGTGACATAACCTGAAAGGTCGCTCAGCAAGGAAGAAGCCACTGCTCCAGAACCACCATAAAAAAGCCAGACTACGGTTTGCAACGCACATGGGGACAAATATCATACTTTTTTGAGAAATGTCCTCTGGTCTGATGAAACAAAAATATAACTGTTTGGCCATAATGACCATCGTTATGTTTGGAGGAAAAAGGGGAAGGCTTGCATGCGGAAGAACACCACCCCAACCGTGAAGCACGGGGGTGGCAGCATCATGTTGTGGGGGTGCTCTCCTGCAGGAGGGACTGGTGCACTTCCCAAAATAGATGGCTTCATGAGGAAGGGAAATAATGTCAATATATTGAAACAACATCTCAAGACATCAATCAGGAAGTTAAAGCTTGGTTGCAAATGGTTCTGCCAAATGGACCCCAAGCATACTTCCAAAGTTGTGGAAAAATGGCTTAAAGACAACAAAGTCAAGGTATTTAGAGTGGCCATCACAAAGCTCTGACCTCAATCATATAGAACATTTGTGGGCAGAACTGAAAAAGCATGTATGAGCAAGGAGGCCTACAAACCTGACTCAGTTACACCAGCTCTGTCAGGAGGAATGGGCCAAAATTCACCCAACTTATTGTGGGAAGCTTGTGGAAGGCTACCTGAAATGTTTGACCCAAGTTAAACAATTTAAAGGGAATGCTACCAAATACTAATTGAGTGCATGTAAACTTCTGACCCACTGAGAATGTGATGAAATAAATTAAAGTTGAAGTAAATCATTCTCTCTACAATTATTCTGACATTTCACGTTTTTAAAATAAAGTGGTGATCCTAACTGACCTAAAATAGGGAATGTTTACTAGGATTAAAAGTCAGGAATTGTGAAAAACTGAGTTAAATGTATTTGGCTAAGGTGTATGTAAACTTCCGACTGTAGCAGTCATAATTTTTCACAAACAGGTAAAATGCACACTTCTGTAAGAAGACTAGTGAGTTGGATCCGAAGTCCATTTACTTCTATTGTTTTGCTAGCATTTAAAACATCATTCTGGAATTGCTTTATCTGCTGTGTAACAAAAAAGTGTCAGGGAAAGAGCAAATGAAAGTGGACTCAGTTCTCATGCAATCTCATCCACCAGCTGGCTCTCTCTATCAATTGAGCCCGGGGAAGAGATTAGTGACGCCAGCCACATGTCACACTTCAAGGATGGGCAAACATTGATAGATTGTAAGTTTAAGGATACAATTTATAGATGTAGTAATGAGTTTTCACGAAGCAATCACCTCAAATAACCTGTACTATGTAGAAACTGGAAACCTCAGATCCAAAACAAGAAACATTCAACTCTTCACTCATTTGTTCATTAATTCAATCATGCATTATTTAATTTGTTCGTCCATTCATCCATTCATTCGATTGTATACAAACAAGGTAAAGCATCAAAACATGGTTAAAACTATCATGTGGTTGTCATGGACTGTCAGTCCATGAACAACTGACCTCACATGTGTCTATGGTTTTCACATTTCAGCTCAATGTGAAATTGTGATTTTTTTTTTCAAGTGAAAATTGTGGTTTTCACATGTGAAACTGAACATTTAACATGTTTTGTTTGTAAGGGAAGTGAGCCACAATTGGGTAAGTCAAGTTTTTGCACCTAATGGTGCTACGATGCTCTGAGATTCGTACTGTTAATTTGAGCTTTGTTTTACCCACATCATTTTTACCAAAAGGACAAGTTATAAGATAAATAACTTCCTTAGTGGAGCACATAATAACACCTTTGATTGGGATCGATATCCCTGTTTGGGGTATTTGAAGGATCTACATTTATAAGTGCCATTACATTGAGCAAAGCCATGACAGTTTCCATCCAGTAGGGGCGCAAATAGACGTTGTGCAGGGATATCTTGGGGTGGTAAATTAGAGTTTACCAACTGATCTCTGAGATTTCTACCCCGCGATAATTATTATTTGCACCTGTGCCTCGTTTCCCCTGATTGTATTTAAACCCTTTGTTTTACTCAGTTCTTTGCTCTGTGTTTGTATGTTAGCACTCAGCCCTAGTACTCTGTGAACTCTTGTTAATCCGTTTGTTTGTTTGTTTTTGAGTATCTTTTGAGGCTTTTTGTGCTATACCTTCCACCTTGTGGATTTACCTTTTTGTCTTGGAGGATTACCTTTGTTCTTGTGGAATTCCTTTTGAGGTTGTGGAGTTACATGTTTTCCTGAAGAACTTCACTTTTTTACTTCATTAAATACACCGTCTCAAGTACTGCTGTGTCTGCCTCATCTTCTGGGTTCTGCTGACTATTCGTGGCTCAGTTGGTTTAGTGACTGTTTCTCATTCCGGAGACCCGGGTTCGTAACCGGGTCCTGACAATTAGAATGCAAGAATGCTTATTTTTGCAAGACTGTCCTTGACATGTGTCAGATTGCATAGTAAATCTCAGATGCTCAGAACAAGAGTTAAGAAAAGCATGGAATGCCTGGATCTCTTTTGCATCTCCCCTCCGTAGAACAAAAATATCATCAATATACCATTTCCAAATAATGGATGTTAGGCAAGAAAACATTTGAGAGGATGGAAAATGGACTGTTTCTCCATGTAACCCACATACAAATTAGCATAGTTAGGGGCCATGGGGGATCTCATAGCAGTACCCTTCCTCTGAATAAAGAAATCATTTAGAAACATGAAGTAGTTGTGTGTGAGTACTCTTTCAGGCAATGTTATAATGCATGCACTGGAAGGCAGTTCATTAGGGTCACGTTGCAGAAGATAATGTTCCATAGCTTCAATACTGCCCCCGTGTGGAATATTGTGTATAACGACCCCACATCAAAAAGTAACTAACAAAGTGTTATCATAGAGAGGATCAAGAGTTTCAATAATATAGATGATACTACTAGTGTCCTTTACAAAGGAGGGGAGCTGTTCTGCGAGTGGTCTAATAAAAAGTCAACAAAAGTCGATAGAGGGGCCGTTACTGCATCAATGCCCACTACAATAGGGTGCCCTGGAGGTTTTGTAACATTCTTGTGTAATTTTGGCAAAGTATAGAAAGTAGCAATTTAGGGTGTTGAATGGCCAAAAGGTTGTTCTTATTTTGGTGATTTGATCAGAACAGTGGTAGATAGTGTTCTGAAATTGGAAAGTGGGGTCACTTCGGCGTTTCGTGTAAAAGGTGTTGTCAAGCAGTAATATGACAGTAATTTACATAAGATGTCCAGTCCATGAGTACAATCGACACACCCTCATCAGTAGGGCGGGTAAGGACTGACGTATCAGATTGTAAATCAAGCAAAGATTGTTTTTCATCCTTAGGTGAATTATGGAAAGATGTGTGTGTTGTTATGTGTTAATAACATTTAAACTACGTTACCCAGCAGGCTATGTGGGGGGGGGGGGGGTCCAGGTGGTTGAAGAATGCCTTGCATGGCTAAACAAGGAGTTTTCTAGCTGAATTATATGTTCATTAAAAGTAGTTAAACCTACGGCCTGGTTGGTCATTATACAAGGAACAAACATAACAACATGTACTCCTGTTTGTTCTTAAGGAGATGAACAACATTTTTCAACGAGTCTGCAATACGTCTCGATAGAGTGATCGCGATTGGATGGAGGTACAAAATAACTCTTACTTCTAAAAGGAGTTAGAGTATGTGCAGGTAAGCAACCTACATGTTCAGTAGAAATATCACGATTAGGGAAGCTAAAGTATTTCCTTAAACTGATGTTTCAAAAAAACTTAAACACGTCTACCTTAACATCGAAATCATGGCACTGAGTTGTAGGCACAACATATAATCCTTTATTAAGCAAGGAGAAATGGGCAGGGCTCAATATCTTGCTTGATAAATTGAAGACACACAGTCCAGTGGGTTCTGGGACCCTCTGCCTCTAGTAGTCGTTTCTTCTTACCCCGTCAGGTAAGGCACCTCGTCGGTTCGGCTCAGTCTCTCGTTGGATAAACTGCCACTGGAAGCTGATTGGAGAGCGTTGGTCAGACGTTGGTGGATAGAAGTAAGCGCCCTCCCTCCTGCGTCTGTCATGGAGAGGAGTAGCAGGACCTCTTTTATCAGGGCTTCTCCAGACGTAGACTGACCTCGGCCTTGTCTTTTTTGTCTTGTTTGAATTTCTTGATTTGAAGTTCCTTTATTTCTGTAGACAACTTGTCCTAGAGCGCTTGGTTAGTTTCATCACTTCATTGACTATCCTCATTAACAGCTCCTTGCCGAGCTGTTTGCTTCTCTTCAATCGTGTTATCAATTGAAAATCAAATCCTTTTTCAACTGGTCAACAATTAAATGTTATTAAATCAATCAAGCATTTGTTCAGGATGGCACACCAGCGCTCACAGAAATCATCTGTGCGCTGTCCCAATGATGATTATTTTTTCCACCTGAGTCCCAGTGGAATAATGCCTTGACGCACATAATCCCTAAGAGTGACTATATGTAGACGCATTCTCGTCTGGCGCTTTGATAAGTTTAACAGTTCTTTCGAGAGGTCAGAATTATGCTCTGGCATATCAAAAAGGGACTCAGAGACAATTATCTTATTACTTTATCTTTGGTTATTTTCAAAGTAAATCTGGTTTGGGTCTTTGACCAGTGTCAGGAAAATAATTATAATTCAGCATCGTTTTAGAGCTTTTTGTCGGTAGGGTGCTGTTTACTGGGTAACAGACTCATTTAGAGGCGAAAGAAACACACCTATTTAGGCGAGGTGCTGGCTAGAGTAGAACACTTGAAAAATGAAAGGAGAGCCGCAAACTCTAGGAGTTCAGATGCAATAATTTAATAACCTAATAACCAACGTTTCGACAGACAAGCTGTCTTCATCAGGGCATAATGACAAACACTGCGGGGTGACTAGTTTATATAGTGTCAAAGGACAGACACAGGTGTCTGTAATCATGGCTGGGTGTGGCCTGGTATCATTGGTTAATTCTCAGATATAAAAATAACATACCAAAAACATGAATGCATAGCATATGATAATAGATACAATTTGGCTACGTAGGCCTACAAATATTAACAATGAATAGAAAAATCACAAGAATGGCTTCAGATCAAAGTCTACGTTGAGATCGACGGGAGCAAGGGTCTTTAAATTAAAGATCCAGGCAGCCTCTTGAGCTGCCCAGGTCAACTGAAACATCTAGGAGCAACAATGGCTCAGCCGCGAAGTGGTAGGTCACACAAGCTCACAGAACGAGACCTTTGAGGGCTAAAGCGTATAAACATTTGCTAGGAATGGGGGAAAAGTGTGACTCCAATCAGGCCCCGAGGACTGGAATTGCCAAGGCCTGTTCTCGATGATACTGTGCTTCCAACTTTGTGGCAAGAGCTTGAAGAAGGCCCTTTCCTGATTCAGCGTGACAATGCCCCTGTGCACAAAGCGAGGTCCATACAGAAATGGTTTGTCGAGATCGGTGTGGAATAACTCGACTGGCCTGCAGACAGCCCTGACCTCAACCTCATCAAACACATTTGGGATGAATTGGAACACAGACTGCGAGCCAGGCCTAATGGTCCAACATCAGTGCCCCGACATCACAAATGCTCTTTTGGCTGAATGGAAACCAGTCCCCGCAGCAATGTTCCAACATCTAGTGGAAAGCCTTCCCAGAAGAGTGGAGTCTGTTATAGCAGCAAAGGGGGGGACCAACTCCATATTAAAGCCCATGATTTTGGAATGAGATGTTCGACCAATAGGTGTACACATACAAGTAGTGTAGATTATCAAGCAATTAAAACATATTATCTAGATACTTTCTGTCAGCACTTGGTGGTTTATAGCAGGCTTTAGGTGAGACGTGAACCTCTAGCCATATTACTTCAACAGCATTTGACAAGAGATCCTCGCTAGGTTTTACAGGAATATGACTGAACAACAATGGCAACACCTCCACCATTGGCATTCCTGTATCTTCTGATGATATTGAAAAGATGTATTGCTACTACTGTATCATCAAAGGTATTATCTAAGTGAGTTTCAGAGATAGTCAGTATATGAGTGTTGTCTGTTACTAGCAAGTTATCGATTTCATGAACCTTCTTTCTTAGGCTACATAGTGTATGTTAATGTGAGCTATTTTTTAGCACTTTTCTAGGATTATTGATTGTTTGTATTGCTTTACAGGGAGGCTTATCAGAGGTAGACATGACATGATATGTTTGAGCCGATAGCAGGGTAAGCTGCACACAGTGGACTTTCGACTAGGGCAAACCGCCTCAGTGCTAAGTATAACTCAGGTTAATAGGTGCATGATTACTGCTTATTCGCCCGTCCCCACAGGATGCCTTTTGCCTTTTGGTAGTCCATCATTGTAAATAATAATTTGTTCTTAAAGACTTCTTATGGCTGCAGGAGCAGTATTGAGTAGCTTGGATGAAAGGTGCCCAGAGTAAACGGCCTGCTCCTCAGTCCCAGTTGCTAATATATGCATATTATTATTAGTATTGGACACTCCAAAGTTTCTAAAACTGTTTGGATGATGTCTGTGAGTATAACAGAACTCATATGGCAGCCAAAAACCTGAGAAGAAATCCAAACAGGAAGTGGGAAATCTGAGGTTGTTCGATTTTCAACCCAGCCCCTATTGAATACACAGTGGGATATTGGTTATGTTGCACTTCCTAATGCTTCCACTAGATGTCAACCGTCTTTAGAAACTCTTTTGAGGATTCTACTGTGAAATGGGGGCTCATAAGGGCTGTTTGAGCCAGGTGTCTGGCAGATTGCCACAGGCTCTGAGGCGCAGTCACGAGAGAGTTAGCTCTCGTTCCATTGCTGTTCTAAGACATGGGAATTCTCCGGTTGGAACATAATTGACGTTTTATGTTAAATACATCCTAAAGATTGATTCCATACATCGTTTGACATGTTTCTACGGACAGTAACGGAACTTTTTGACATTTCGTCTGAAACTAGGGAACGCACTTCATGACTTTGGATTTGTTTGTGCTAACAAAAGTAGGTCTTTGGACATAAATGATGGACATTATCAAACTAAATTAAACATTTAATGTGGAACTGGGATTCCTGGGAGTGCATTCTGATGAATATCATCAAAGGTAATTGAATATTTATAATGCTATTTCTGACTTCCGTTGACTACCCAATATGGCGGATATCTTTTTGGCTGCTTTGTTGTCTGAAAGCTGTACTCAGATTATTGCATGGTTTGCTTTTTCCGTAAAGTTAAAAAAAAAATCTGACACAGCGGTTACATTAAGGAGAAGTGTATCTATATTTCCATGTCTAACAATTGTATTTTCATCGACAGTTATAATGAGTATTTCTGTAAAATTATGTGGCTCTCTGCAATATCAACGGATGTTTTTGTAACTAGTTAACATAACGCGCCAATGTATAATGAGATTTTTTTGATATAAATATGCACTTTATCGAACAAAACATATGTATTGTGTAACATGAAATCCTATGAGTGTCATCTGATGAAGATCATCAAAGGTTAGTAATAAATTTTATCTCTATATGTGCTTTTTGTGACTCCTCTTTCCCTGGCTGTTGTCATATCAATCCCCTTGACAGGATTGCAGCTCTAAGAAGTTTTAATGGACTTGCCTAGTTAATTAAAGGTCAAATAAATAAAAAATAAAATATAATAGCTGTATGACTGACAGAGGCATTCAGGGGAGTTAGAGGGACATACATTAGGTTACTTACTGCCAACACCCCTGGGACAATGTACATTTGCAGCACTACTACAACAACTCTGTGACACAATGGTAGGGATTATCTGAGCAGTGCATGGGCCATTGATAAGTCATTGTCACAACGTAGCCGTGAAATGCTCAGAACGGATCCAGAATGTTTGCAGGGCATCATGTGAAAATGTGAATACATTACATTTAAATTACATTTAAGTCATTTAGCAGACGCTCTTATCCAGAGCGACTTACAAATTGGTGCATTCACCTTATGACATCCAGTAGAACAGTCACTTTACAATAGTGCATCTAAATCTTAAAGGGGGGGGGGTGAGAAGGATTACTTATTCTATCCTAGGTATTCCTTAAAGAGGTGGGGTTTCAGGTGTCTCCGGAAGGTGGTGATTGACTCCGCTGTCCTGGCGTCGTGAGGGAGTTTGTTCCACCATTGGGGGGCCAGAGCAGCGAACAGTTTTGACTGGGCTGAGCGGGAACTGTACTTCCTCAGAAGTATGGAGGCGAGCAGGCCAGAGGTGGATGAACGCAGTGCCCTTGTTTGGGTGTAGGGCCTGATCAGAGCCTGGAGGTACTGAGGTGCCGTTCCCCTCACAGCTCCGTAGGCAAGCACCATGGTCTTGTAGCGGATGCGAGCTTCAACTGGAAGCCAGTGGAGAGAGCGGAGGAGCGGGGTGACGTGAGAGAACTTGGGAAGGTTGAACACCAGACGGGCTGCGGCGTTCTGGATGAGTTGTAGGGGTTTAATGGCACAGGCAGGGAGCCCAGCCAACAGCGAGTTGCAGTAATCCAGACGGGAGATGACAAGTGCCTGGATTAGGACCTGCGCCGCTTCCTGTGTGAGGCAGGGTCGTACTCTGCAGATGTTGTAGAGCATGAACCTACAGGAACGGGCCACCGCCTTGATGTTAGTTGAGAACGACAGGGTGTTGTCCAGGATCACGCCAAGGTTCTTAGCGTTCTGGGAGGAGGACACAATGGAGTTGTCAACCGTGATGGCGAGATCATGGAACGGGCAGTCCTTCCCCGGGAGGAAGAGCAGCTCCGTCTTGCCGAGGTTCAGCTTGAGGTGGTGATCCGTCATCCACACTGATATGTCTGCCAGACATGCAGAGATGCGATTCGCCACCTGGTCATCAGAAGGGGGAAAGGAGAAGATTAATTGTGTGTCGTCTGCATAGCAATGATAGGAGAGACCATGTGAGGTTATGACAGAGCCAAGTGACTTGGTGTATAGCGAGAATAGGAGAGGGCCTAGAACAGAGCCCTGGGGGACACCAGTGGTGAGAGCGCGTGGTGAGGAGACAGATTCTCGCCACGCCACCTGGTAGGAGCGACCTGTCAGGTAGGACGCAATCCAAGCGTGGGCCGCGCCGGAGATGCCCAACTCGGAGAGGGTGGAGAGGAGGATCTGATGGTTCACAGTATCGAAGGCAGCCGATAGGTCTAGAAGGATGAGAGCAGAGGAGAGAGAGTTAGAGGTCTAGAAGGATGAGAGCAGAGGAGAGAGAGTTAGCTTTAGCAGTGCGGAGCGCCTCCGTGATACAGAGAAGAGCAGTCTCAGTTGAATGACTAGTCTTGAAACCTGACTGATTTGGATCAAGAAGGTCATTCAGAGAGAGATAGCGGGAGAGCTGGCCAAGGACGGCACGTTCAAGAGTTTTGGAGAGAAAAGAAAGAAGGGATACTGGTCTGTAGTTGTTGACATCGGAGGGATCGAGTGTAGGTTTTTTCAGAAGGGGTGCAACTCTCGCTCTCTTGAAGACGGAAGGGACGTAGCCAGCGGTCAGGGATGAGTTGATGAGCGAGGTGAGGTAAGGGAGAAGGTCTCCGGAAATGGTCTGGAGAAGAGAGGAGGGGATAGGGTCAAGCGGGCAGGTTGTTGGGCGGCCGGCCGTCACAAGACGCGAGATTTCATCTGGAGAGAGAGGGGAGAAAGAGGTCAGAGCACAGGGTAGGGCAGTGTGAGCAGAACCGGCGGTGCCGTTTGACTTAGCAAACGAGGATCGGATATCGTCGACCTTCTTATCAAAAGGGTTGACGAAGTCATCTGCAGAGAGGGAGGAGGGGGGGGAGGAGGTTTCAGGAGGGAGGAGATGGTGGCAAAGAGCTTCCTAGGGTTAGAGGCAGATGCTTGGAATTTAGAGTGGTAGAAAATGGCTTTAGCAGCAGAGACAGAGGAGGAAAATGTCATGCAGGTGAAAGAGGACCCAAAAGCGACTTAACAGAAACAGAGTTTATTTAAGTCCAAACAGGGAATAACAGAAATCCTCTAGTCTGTAGAGGGGAATAACTGGAGAAGCGGCCACAGACTGCAGGTCGCTTCGGGTAGGCGCAGGCCGTAGTAGACAGAGACACCTGCTCACACGCAGCATCTGATGAAGGCAAAAAACACGACAGGACAGGGCGATACACAATCACAGCAAAAACACGACAGGACAGGGCGAAACGCAATCACAGCATGGTGAATACTAAACAAGGAACCGACGGGACAGGAACGGAACACAAAGGAATAAATAGGGACTCTAATCAGGGGAAAGGATCGGGAACAGGTGTGGGAAGACTAAATGATGATTAGGGGAATAGGAACAGCTGGGAGCAGGAACGGAACGATAGAGAGAAGAGAGAGCGAGAGAGTGAGAGAGGGAGGGGGAGAGAGAGGGATAGAAGGAGGGAAAGAACCAAATAAGACCAGCAGAGGGAAACGAATAGAATGGGGAGCACAGGGACAAGACATGATAATAAATGACAAACATGACAGTACCCCCCACTCACCGAGCGCCTCCTGGCGCACTCGAGGAGGAATCCTGGCGGCAACGGAGGAAATCATCGATGAGTGAACGGTCCAGCACGTCCCGAGACGGAACCCAACTCCTCTCCTCAGGACCGTAACCCTCCCAATCCACTAAGTATTGGTGACCCCGTCCCGAGAACGCATGTCCATGATCTTATGTACCTTGTAAATAGGTGCGCTCTCGACAAGGACGGGAGGGGGGAGGGAAGACGAACGGGGGTGCGAAGAAAGGGCTTAACACAGGAGACATGGAAGACAGGATGGACGCGACGAAGATGTCGCGGAAGAAGCAGTCGCACAGCGACAGGATTGACGACCTGGGAGACACGGAACGGACCAATGAACCGCGGAGTCAACTTACAAGAAGCTGTCGTAAGAGGAAGGTTGCGAGTGGAAAGCCACACTCTCTGGCCGCAACAATACCTTGGACTCTTAATCCTGCGTTTATTGGCGGCTCTCACCGTCTGTGCCCTGTAACGGCAAAGTGCAGACCTCACCCTCCTCCAGGTGCGCTCACAACGTTGGACAAACGCTGAGCGGAGGGAACGCTGGACTCGGCAAGCTGGGATGAGAACAGAGGAGGCTGGTAACCCAGACTACTCTGAAACGGAGATAACCCGGTAGCAGACGAAGGAAGCGAATTGTGAGCGTATTCTGCCCAGGGAGCTGTTCTGCCCAAGACGCAGGGTTTCTGAAAGAAAGGCTGCGTAGTATGCGACCAATCGTCTGATTGGCCCTCTCTGCTTGACCGTTAGACTGGGGATGAAACCCGGAAGAGAGACTGACGGACGCACCAATCAAACGACAGAACTCCCTCCAAAACTGTGACGTGAATTGCGGGCCTCTGTCTGAAACGGCGTCTAACGGGAGGCCATGAATTCTGAATACATTCTCAATAATGATTTGTGCCGTCTCCTTAGCGGAAGGAAGTTTAGCGAGGGGAATGAAATGTGCCGCCTTAGAGAACCTATCGACAACCGTCAGAATCACAGTCTTCCCCGCAGACAAAGGCAGACCGGTAATGAAGTCTAAGGCAATGTGAGACCATGGTCGAGAAGGAATGGGGAGCGGTCTGAGACGACCGGCAGGAGGAGAGTTACCCGACTTAGTCTGCGCGCAGTCCGAACAAGCAGCCACGAAACGGCGCGTGTCACGCTCCTGAGTCGGCCACCAAAAGCGCTGGCGAATAGACGCAAGAGTGCCTCGAACACCGGGATGACCAGCTAACTTGGCAGAGTGAGCCCACTGAAGAACAGCCAGACGAGTGGAAACAGGAACGAAAAGGAGGTTACTAGGACAAGCGCGGCGACGCAGTGTGCGTGAGTGCTTGCTTAACCTGTCTTTCAATTCCCCAGACTGTTAACCCGACAACACGCCCATAAGGAAGAATCCCTCGGGATCAGTAGAAGCCACAGAAGAACTAAACAGACGGGATAAGGCATCAGGCTTGGTGTTCTTGCTACCCGGACGGTAAGAAATCACAAACTCGAAACGAGCGAAAAACAACGCCCAACGAGCTTGACGGGCATTAAGTCGTTTGGCAGAACGGATGTACTCAAGGTTCTTATGGTCTGTCCAAACGACAAAAGGAACGGTCGCCCCCTCCAACCACTGTCGCCATTCGCCTAGGGCTAAGCGGATGGCGAGCAGTTCACGGTTACCCACATCATAGTTGCGCTCAGATGGCGACAGGCGATGAGAAAAATAAGCGCAAGGATGAACCTTATCGTCAGACTGGAAGCGCTGGGATAGAATGGCTCCCACGCCTACCTCTGAAGCGTCAACCTCGACAATGAATTGTCTAGTGACGTCAGGAGTAACGAGGATAGGAGCGGACGTAAAACGTTCTTTTAGAAGATCAAAAGCTCCCTGGGCGGAACCGGACCACTTAAAACACGTCTTGTCAGAAGTAAGAGCTGTGAGAGGGGCAGCAACTTGACCGAAATTACGAATGAAACGCCGATAGAAATTAGCGAAACCTAAAAAGCGCTGCAACTCGACACGTGACCTTGGAACGGGCCAATCACTGACAGCTTGGACCTTAGCGGAATCCATCTGAATGCCTTCAGCGGAAATAACGGAACCGAGAAAAGTAACGGAGGAGACATGAAAAGAGCACTTCTCAGCCTTTACGTAGAGACAATTCTCTAAAAGGCGCTGTAGAACACGTCGAACGTGCTGAACATGAATCTCGAGTGACGGAGAAAAAATCAGGATATCGTCAAGATAGACAAAAACAAAAATGTTCAGCATGTCTCTCAGAACATCATTAACTAATGCCTGAAAAACAGCTGGCGCATTGGCGAGACCGAACGGCAGAACCCGGTACTCAAAATGCCCTAACGGAGTGTTAAACGCCGTTTTCCACTCGTCCCCCTCTCTGATGCGCACGAGATGGTAAGCGTTACGAAGGTCCAACTTAGTAAAGCACCTGGCTCCCTGCAGAATCTCGAAGGCTGATGACATAAGGGGAAGCGGATAACGATTCTTAACCGTTATGTCATTCAGCCCTCGATAATCCACGCAGGGGCGCAGAGTACCGTCCTTCTTCTTAACAAAAAAGAACCCCGCCCCGGCCGGAGAAGAAGAAGGCACTATGGTACCGGCGTCAAGAGACACAGACAAATAATCCTCGAGAGCCTTACGTTCGGGAGCCGACAGAGAGTATAGTCTACCTCGAGGAGGAGTGGTCCCCGGAAGGAGATCAATACTACAATCATACGACCGGTGAGGAGGAAGGGAGTTGGCTCGGGACCGACTGAAGACCGTGCGCAGATCATGATATTCCTCCGGCACTCCTGTCAAATCGCCAGGTTCCTCCTGAGAAGTAGGGACAGAAGAAACGGGAGGGATGGCAGACATTAAACACTTCACATGACAAGAAACGTTCCAGGATAGGATAGAATTACTAGACCAATTAATAGAAGGATTATGACATACTAGCCAGGGATGACCCAAAACAACAGGTGTAAACGGTGAACGAAAAATCAAAAAAGAAATAGTCTCACTGTGGTTACCAGATACTGTGAGGGTTAAAGGTAGTGTCTCAAATCTGATACTGGGAAGATGACTACCATCTAAGGCGAACATGGGCGTAGGCTTATCTAACTCTCTGAAAGGAATGTCATGTTTCCGAACCCATGCTTCGTCCATGAAACAACCCTCAGCCCCAGAGTCTATCAAGGCACTACATGTAGCACCGAACCGGTCCAGCGTAGATGGACCGACAAAGTAGTACAGGATCTTGATGGAGAGACTTGAGTAGTTGCGCTCACCTGTAGCCCTCCGCTTACAGATGAGCTCTGGCTTTTACTGGACATGAATTAACAAAATGTCCAGCAACTCCGCAATAGAGGCACAGGCGGTTGGTGATCCTCCGTTCCCTCTCCTTAGTCGAGATGCGAATCCCTCCCAGCTGCATGGGCTCAGACTCTGAGCCAGAGGAGGGAGATGGTTGCGATGCGGAGCAGGGAAACACCGTTGATGCGAGCTCTCTTCCACGAGCCCGGTGACGAAGATCTACCCGTCGTTCTATGCGGATGGCGAGAGCAATCAATGAGTCCACATCTGAAGGAACCTCCCGGGAGAGAATCTCATCCTTAACCACTGCGTGGAGTCCCTCCAGAAAACGAGCGAGCAGCGCCGGCTCGTTCCACTCACTAGAGGCAGCAAGAGTGCGAAACTCAATAGAATAATCCGTTATGGACCGTTCACCTTGGCATAAGGAAGCCAGGGCCCTAGAAGCCTCCCTACCAAAAACTGAACGGTCAAAAACCCGAATCATCTCCTCTTTAAAGTTCTGGAACTTGTTAGAGCAATCAGCCCTTGCCTCCCAGATAGCTGTGCCCCATTCTCGAGCCCGGCCAGTAAGGAGTGAAATGACGTAAGCAACCCGAGCTCTCTCTCTAGAGTATGTGTTGGGTTGGAGAGAGAACACAATCTCACACTGCGTGAGAAAGGAGCGGCACTCAGTGGGCTGCCCGGAGTAGCAAGGTGGGTTATTAACCCTAGGTTCTGGAGGCTCGGCAGGCCAGGAAGTAACAGGTGGCACGAGACGTAGACTCTGGAACTGTCCAGAGAGGTCGGAAACCTGAGCGGCCAGGTTCTCCACGGCATGGCGAGCAGCAGACAATTCCTGCTCGTGTCTGCCGAGCATGGCTCCTTGGATCTCGACGGCAGTGTAACGAGCGTCTGAAGTCGCTGGGTCCATTCCTTGGTCGGTTCCTTCTGTCATGCAGGTGAAAGAGGACCCAAAAGCGACTTAACAGAAACAGAGTTTATTTAAGTCCAAACAGGGAATAACAGAAATCCTCTAGTCTGTAGAGGGGAATAACTGGAGAAGCGGCCACAGACTGCAGGTCGCTTCGGGTAGGCGCAGGCCGTAGTAGACAGAGACACCTGCTCACACGCAGCATCTGATGAAGGCAAAAAACACGACAGGACAGGGCGATACACAATCACAGCAAAAACACGACAGGACAGGGCGAAACGCAATCACAGCATGGTGAATACTAAACAAGGAACCGACGGGACAGGAACGGAACACAAAGGAATAAATAGGGACTCTAATCAGGGGAAAGGATCGGGAACAGGTGTGGGAAGACTAAATGATGATTAGGGGAATAGGAACAGCTGGGAGCAGGAACGGAACGATAGAGAGAAGAGAGAGCGAGAGAGTGAGAGAGGGAGGGGGAGAGAGAGGGATAGAAGGAGGGAAAGAACCAAATAAGACCAGCAGAGGGAAACGAATAGAATGGGGAGCACAGGGACAAGACATGATAATAAATGACAAACATGACAGAAAATGTAGAGAGGAGGGAGTGAAAGGATGCCAGGTCCGCAGGGAGGCGAGTTTTCCTCCATTTCCGCTCGGCTGCCCGGAGCCCTGTTCTGTGAGCTCGAAATGAGTCGTCGAGCCACGGGGCGGGAGGGGAGGACCGAGCCGGCCTGGAGGATAGGGGACATAGAGAGTCAAAGGATGCAGAAAGGGAGGAGAGGAGGGTTGAGGAGGCAGAATCAGGAGATAGGTTGGAGAAGGTTTGAGCAGAGGGAAGAGATGATAGGATGGAAGAGGAGAGAGTAGCGGGGGAGAGAGAGCGAAGGTTGGGACGGCGCGATACCATCCGAGTAGGGGCAGTGTGGGAGAGGTTGTGTGATCACGTGAAAATCCACATGTGAAATATCCGCACCTGTGAAGTTGTTCCAAAACCACATAATTTCACATTTGAAAGGCTGTGATCACATGAAAATCCCCTTGTGAGATGTGAAACGTCATGTGAAATATCATCACATGTGAAGTGTTCTAAATCCACATGGTTTCACATGTGCAATATGTGAGAATTTCACATGTAAAAACATTATGATTTTCCACATGTGGTATCGTGTTTGTTTTTGTAAGGGGGGGTTGGCCATTTTGCTGTTTTATTAAATCGCAGAATGTATCTTCAAATGTGTACATGAAATTATTATTGTCCAAATATTATCTGCGTTGATATTTACAATCCTTTGTCATCTTTTTACAGTGGGAGCTCCATCACAGCTACAGATCTCTTATCTCTGACTTGGATGCCTTTGCCTACATTCCAGTGCACAACGGCTATAATAAATATTCTAGAGCTCATAGAGAGCTGATAGTTAAGTGGCTGAACATTGAAACACGTAACAGCCTGTTTGACCCGGATAACCTCCCTGTAGTCACTTTATCATTGAATTTAAAGTATCATATGTTTCTCAGCTCTGAACCTCATTTAAACAGTGTTTGCTCCTTAGCAATCAAGGGTTTCCTGGGTGACCATGCTATGGATATACTACAGAGTTTTCTAATATTGATGGCTCTTATAGGTAAGACCCCATTCAAATGTTTAGTGTTATATTTTTTCAATGGCAGATGTGATTTTAAACTGCAGTTAACAGTTGGTAACTTAAGTTAGTATTAGTCATCAGCAATGCACACACAATAGATATACAACTAAGTTCTCTCTTATTGATCGCTGCAAGACCCCATACTTATTATATATATTTACAGGATAAGATATATACTGTACTACTGATTATTTTAATAGGTATTTATGATACAATTACATTTGTATTGATGCATTGATGTATTGTAATGTATGTAGTAATGTATTTATCAGTTAATGCTTGAAATCAATATCTTGTGAAAACACATTTTTAATGTTTTCCAACTTTGTGCATTTTGACAAATGGTAGGCAGGGAGTATACGGAATGGTAAGGAGTTATCCTTTATACTTGGTGATCATTTGAGAAATATTAAAGCTGTGAAATGAGTAGGGAATTGTTATAGAATAATTCTATTATACATTTTATGGAATGATAATAGATGAATGATATGAACATATAAAAGCTAATTTGCTGGTATGGATAGCACATTTGACTCTTAAAACTGAAAAGAAAATCTTGAACAATCTTTGAAATATCTCACCTGGAATTTAGGTTTGGTTTAGTGCTGATCTAGGATCAGGTGCCTTTCAGATCATAATGAACAAGATATGGGGGGCCTGATCCTAAATCAGCACCCATACTCTGAGACACTGTGAATACAGGCCCTGGAGTGTGTTTTACATGGCATTGCGTTTTCAGAATGTTTTTACATTGAAATAATAATAATACCATTCTAATACAGCATTTTATTTAATGTAACTCATGGACACTACAAGATGTGTAAATACATCCATTTTAAGTGCATTTGTAAGGTAAAATATACGTTTCAACATATTGCAACACTGCAATGATGCTGAAAACCAAACATATTGAACTTACGAAAAACACACTCAAATATATGCATGGTATTTGTCGCAAATGTGAAGAGTATCAGTGAGTGAACTGGCAAATTATGGGAATGTTTATGTGACCTGAGTATTTGTGAAAAACTTGCAATGTGAATAGTCAAATTAGAGAAATTCCAATTTATAGTCAAACTATAGGCAAACATATAGTAGTCATTAAAGTAAGCCTTGTCCACGTCAGAACAACCTATAGGGCAAGAACCTCTGTTTCTGAAGAGGGACATTGGACATCAAATCACATTTTATTTGTCACATACACATGGTTAGCAGATGTTAATATGAGTGTAGCGAAATGCTTGTGCTTCTAGTTCCAACCATGCAGTAATATCTAACAAGGATTCTAACAATTCCACAACAACTACCTTATACACACTAATATAAAGGAATTAATAAGAATATGTACATAAAAATATACAGTGGGGCAAAAAAGTATTTAGTCAGCCACCAATTGTGTTGTCCCACTTAAAAAGATGAGAGAGGCCTGTAATTTTCATCATAGGTACACTTCAACTATGACAGACAAAATGTATTTGCAAATTATGGTGGAAAATAAGTATTTGGTCAATAACAAAAGTTTATCCTTGTCCTTGATGATCTTTTTGTCCTTCCTGTGACATCGGGTGTTGTAGGTGTCCTGGAGGGCAGGTAGTTTGCCACCGGTGATGCGTTGTAGAAAATCTTAAGACAGTTGTGCTACAAGTCATCTAATGCTATGAGGAAATGTTAAAAAGCTATTTTTATAATGACGATAAAAGTAATTTGGTAGGATTTCGCTAGTAAGAGGAAGGGAGTGCATTTATAGGGAACTCTTTACTTCTAGAGTTTCGTTTCAGCAGCTTTCATAGCCATATAACCTTGTCTGTTGCACCATACTTTGAACCTGCAATAAAATGAACCAATGGAAAAATGTCAAATGAGTTCACCTAACTGCTCAGTGCTCATGAATCTCTTGACATTATCTGAGATGGAAAATGTATGTAATTATATTATCAAATCAAATGTTATTAGTCACATGCACAGAATACAACAGTCTGTCTGTGAACAATTGTTGGAAAAATTACCTGTGTCATACACAAAGTAGATGCCCTAACCGACTTGCCAAAACTATAGTTTGTTAACAAGAAATTTTTGGAGTGGTTGAAAAACTAGTTTTAATGACTCCAACCTAAGTGTATGTAAACTTCCGACTTCAACTATATGTACAGCCACTGTGGGGTCGACGTCATCGATGCACTTATTTATGAAGCCAGTGACTGATGTTGTCATGTTTTGTCTTATATTGTCTTGTCATTATGCTTTCCCTTCTGTTCGTTTCCCCCTGCTGGTCTTATTAGGTTCGTTCCCTTTTTCTCTCTCCCTCCCTCTCTCTCCTCTCTCTATCGTTCCGTTCCTGCTCCCAGCTGTTCCTATTCTCCTACTCAATCATCTAGTCTTTTCACACCTGTTCCCTATCTTGTCCTCTGATTAGAATCCCTATTTCTCCCTTTGTTTTCCGTTTCTGTCCTGTCGGATCCTTGTATGATGTTCGCCGTGCTGTGTCTTTGTCTCGCCCTGTCGTGTCTTGTTTCCCTCAGATGCTGCGTGTGAGCAGGTGTCTGAGTCTGCTACGGTCGGTGCCTTCCCGAGGCAACCTACAGTTAATGGTCGAGTCTCCAGTCTGTCCTCGTCACTACGAGTGGAATTAAGTTTTTTTATGTTTTATTTTCTGCTCTGACTGTCCAGGAGTATTGCTTATATCCTTTACTGGAATAAAGACTCTGTTTTCGCCAAGTCGCTTTTGGGTCCTCATTCACCTGCATAACAGAAGGATCCGACCAAGAATGGACCCAGCGACTACTGATTCTCGTAACACTGCCGTCGAGATCCAGGGAGCCATGCTCGGCAGACACGAGCAGGAATTGTCTGCTGCTCGTCATGCCGTTGAGAACCTGGCCGCTCAGGTTTCCGACCTCTCTGGACAGTTCCAGAGTCTTCGTCTCGTGCCACCTGCTACTTCCTGGTCTGCCGAGTCTCCGGAACCTAGGGTTAATAACCCACCTTGTTACTCCGGGCAGCCCACTGAGTGCCGCTCCTTTCTCACCCAGTGTGATATTGTGTTCTCTCTCCAACCCAACACATACTCTAGAGAGAGAGCTTGGGTTGCTTACGTCATATCACTCCTTACTGGCCGGGCTCGAGAGTGGGGCACAGCTATCTGGGAGGCAAGGGCTGATTGTTCTAACAATTACCTGAACTTTAAAGAGGAGATGATTCGGGTTTTTGATCGTTCAGTTTTTGGTAGGGAGGCTTCTAGGGCCCTGGCTTCCCTATGTCAAGGTGATCGATCCATAACGGATTACTCTATAGAGTTTCGCACTCTTGCTGTCTCTAGTGACTGGAACGAGCCGGCGCTGCTCGCTCGTTTTCTGGAGGGACTCCACGCAGAGGTTAAAGATGAGATTCTCTCCCGGGAGGTTCCTTCCAGTGTGGACTCTTTGATTGCACTCGCCATCCGCATAGAACGACGGGTAGATCTTCGTCACCAAGCTCGTGGAAGAGAGCTCGCGTTAACGGTGTTTCCCCTCTCCGCATCGCAACCATCTCCCTCCTCCGGCTCAGAGACTGAGCCCATGCAGCTGGGAGGTATTCGCATCTCGACTAAGGAGAGGGAACGGAGGATCACCAACCGCCTGTGCCTCTATTGCGGACTTGCTGGACATTTTGTCAATTCATGTCCAGTAAAAGCCAGAGCTCATCAGTAAGCGGAGGGCTACTGGTGAGCGCTACTACTCAGGTCTCTCCATCAAGATCCTGTACTACTATGTCGGTCCATCTACGCTGGACCGGTTCGGGTGCTACATGCAGTGCCTTGATAGACTCTGGGGCTGAGGGTTGTTTTATGGACGAAGCATGGGCTCGGAAACATGACATTCCTCTCAGACAGTTAGGGAAGCCTACGCCCATGTTCGCCTTAGATGGTAGTCATCTCCCCAGTATCAGATATGAGACACTACCTTTAACCCTCACAGTATCTGGTAACCACAGTGAGACTATTTCCTTTTTGATTTTTCGTTCACCTTTTACACCTGTTGTTTTGGGTCATCCCTGGCTAGTATGTCATAATCCTTCTATTAATTGGTCTAGTAATTCTATCCTATCCTGGAACGTTTCTTGTCATGTGAAGTGTTTAATGTCTGCTATCCCTCCTGTTTCTTCTGTCCCCTCTTCTCAGGAGGAACCTGGTGATTTGACAGGAGTGCCGGAGGAATATCATGATCTGCGCACGGTCTTCAGTCGGTCCAGAGCCAACTCCCTTCCTCCTCACCGGTCGTATGATTGTAGTATTGATCTTCCGGGGACCACTCCTCCTCGGGGTAGACTATACTCTCTGTCGGCTCCCGAACGTAAGGCTCTCGAGGATTATTTGTCTGTGTCTCTTGACGCCGGCACCATAGTGCCTTCTTCCTCCCCTGCCGGGGCGGGGTTTTTTTTTGTTAAGAAGAAAGACGGTACTCTGCGCCCCTGCATGGATTATCGAGGGCTGAATGACATAACGGTTAAGAATCGTTATCCGCTTCCCCTTATGTCATCAGCCTTCGAGATTCTGCAGGGAGCCAGGTTATTTACTAAGTTGGACCTTCGTAACGCTTACCATCTCGTGCGCATCAGAGAGGGGGACGAGTGGAAAACGGCGTTTAACACTCCGTTAGGGCATTTTGAGTACCGGGTTCTGCCGTTTGGTCTCGCTAATGCTCCAGCTGTTTTTCAGGCATTAGTTAATGATGTTCTGAGAGACATGCTGAACATCTTTGTTTTTGTCTACCTTGACGATATCCTGATTTTTTCACCGTCACTCGAGATTCATGTTCAGCACGTTCGACGTGTACTCCAGCGCCTTTTAGAGAATTGTCTCTACGTGAAGGCTGAGAAGTGCTCCTTTCATGTCTCCTCCGTCACTTTTCTCGGTTCTGTTATTTCCGCTGAAGGCATTCAGATGGATCCCGCTAAGGTCCAGGCTGTCAGTGATTGGCCCGTTCCAAGGTCACGTGTCGAGTTGCAGCGCTTTCTAGGTTTCGCTAATTTCTATCGGCGTTTCATTCGTAATTTCGGTCAAGTTGCTGCCCCTCTCACAGCTCTTACTTCTGTCAAGACGTGCTTTAAGTGGTCCGGTTCCGCCCAGGGAGCTTTTGATCTCCTCAAGAAACGTTTTACGTCCGCTCCTATCCTCGTTACTCCTGACGTCACTAAACAATTCATTGTCGAGGTTGACGCTTCAGAGGTGGGCGTGGGAGCCATTCTATCCCAGCGCTTCCAGTCTGACGATAAGGTTCATCCTTGCGCTTATTTTTCTCATCGCCTGTCGCCATCGGAACGCAACTATGATGTGGGTAACCGCGAACTGCTCGCCATCCGCTTAGCCCTAGGCGAATGGCGACAGTGGTTGGAGGGGGCGACCGTTCCTTTTGTCGTTTGGACTGACCATAAGAACCTTGAGTACATCCGTTCTGCCAAACGACTTAATGCACGTCAAGCTCGTTGGGCGTTGTTTTTCGCTCGTTTCGAGTTTGTGATTTCTTACCGTCCGGGTAATAAGAACACCAAGCCTGATGCCTTATCCCGTCTCTTTAGTTCTTCTGTGGCTTCTACTGATCCCGAGGGGATTCTTCCTCATGGGCGTGTTGTCGGGTTGACAGTCTGGGGAATTGAAAGACAGGTTAAGCAAGCACTCACTCACACTGCGTCGCCGCGCGCTTGTCCTAGTAACCTTCTTTTCGTTCCTGTTTCTACTCGTCTGGCTGTTCTTCAGTGGGCTCACTCTGCCAAGTTAGCTGGTCATCCCGGCGTTCGAGGTACTCTTGCTTCTATTCGCCAGCGCTTTTGGTGGCCTACTCAGGAGCGTGACACGCGCCGTTTCGTGGCTGCTTGTTCGGACTGCGCGCAGACTAAGTCAGGTAACTCTCCTGCCGGTCGTCTCAGACCGCTTCCCATTCCTTCTCGACCATGGTCTCACATCGCCTTAGACTTCATTACCGGTCTGCCTTTGTCTGCGGGGAAGACTGTGATTCTTACGGTTGTCGATAGGTTCTCTAAGGCGGCACATTTCATTCCCCTCGCTAAGCTTCCTTCCGCTAAGGAGACGGCACAAATCATCATCGAGAATGTGTTCAGAATTCATGGCCTCCCGTTAGACGCCGTTTCAGACAGAGGTCCGCAATTCACGTCACAGTTTTGGAGGGAGTTCTGTCGTTTGATTGGTGCGTCCGTCAGTCTCTCTTCCGGGTTTCATCCCCAGTCTAACGGTCAAGCAGAAAGGGCCAATCAGACGATTGGTCGCATACTACGCAGCCTTTCTTTTAGGAACCCTGCGTCTTGGGCAGAACAGCTCCCCTGGGCAGAATACGCTCACAACTCGCTTCCTTCGTCTGCTACCGGGTTATCTCCGTTTCAGAGTAGTCTGGGTTACCAGCCTCCTCTGTTCTCGTCCCAGCTTGCCGAGTCCAGCGTTCCCTCCGCTCAGGCGTTTGTCCAACGTTGTGAGCGTACCTGGAGGAGGGTGAGGTCTGCACTTTGCCGTTACAGGGCACAGACTGTGAGAGCCGCCAATAAACGTAGGATTAAGAGTCCTAGGTATTGTTGCGGCCAGAGAGTGTGGCTTTCCACTCGTAACCTTCCCCTTACGACAGCTTCTCGTAAGTTGACTCCGCGGTTCATTGGTCCGTTCCGTGTCTCCCAGGTCGTCAATCCTGTCGCTGTGCGACTGCTTCTTCCGCGACATCTTCGTCGCGTCCATCCTGTCTTCCATGTCTCCTGTGTCAAGCCCTTTCTTCGCACCCCCGTTCGTCTTCCCTCCCCCCCCCCGACCTTGTCGAGGGCGCACCTATTTACAAGGTACGTAGGATTATGGACATGCGTTCTCGGGGACGGGGTCACCAATACCTAGTGGATTGGGAGGGTTACGGTCCTGAGGAGAGGAGTTGGGTTCCATCTCGGGACGTGCTGGACCGTTCGCTGATTGATGATTTCCTCCGTTGCCGCCAGGATTCCTCCTCGAGTGCGCCAGGAGGCGCTCGGTGAGTGGGGGGGGTACTGTCATGTTTTGTCTTATATTGTCTTGTCATTATGCTTTCCCTTCTGTTCGTTTCCCCCTGCTGGTCTTATTAGGTTCGTTCCCTTTTTCTCTCTCTCTCCCTCCCTCTCTCCTCTCTCTATCGTTCCGTTCCTGCTCCCAGCTGTTCCTATTCTCCTACTCAATCATCTAGTCTTTTCACACCTGTTCCCTATCTTGTCCTCTGATTAGAGTCCCTATTTCTCCCCTTGTTTTCCGTTTCTGTCCTGTCGGATCCTTGTATGATGTTCGCCGTGCTGTGTCTTTGTCTCGCCCTGTCGTGTCTGGTTTCCCTCAGATGCTGCGTGTGAGCAGGTGTCTGAGTCTGCTACGGTCGGTGCCTTCCCGAGGCAACCTACAGTTAATGGTCGAGTCTCCAGTCTGTCCTTGTCACTACGAGTGGAATTAAGTTTTTTATGTTTTATTTTCTGCTCTGACTGTCCAGGAGTATTGCTTATATCCTTTACTGGAATAAAGACTCTGTTTTCGCCAAGTCGCTTTTGGGTCCTCATTCACCTGCATAACAGATGTTGTGTACTCCTCAATGCCATTGGAAGAATCCCGGAACATATTCCAGTCTGTGCCATCTTATGGCCGTATACAGGTGATTGAGTGCAGTCTTAGTGCCATCATTGGTTTGTGGTGGTAAATAGACAGCTACAAAGAATATAGATGAAAACTCTCTGTAAATAGTGTGGTCTACAGCTTATCATGAGATCTTTACCTCAGGCGAGCAAAACCTTGAGACTTCCTTATTATTTTGTGCACCAGCTGTTGTTTACTAATATACTGTACATAGACCGTCACCCCTTATCTTACCAGAGGCGTCCGTTCTACCCTGCCGAAAAATCGTATAACCTTCCAGCCGTGTGTTATTCATGTCGTCGTTCAGCTACGACTCAGTGAAACACAAGATATTACAATTTTTAATGTCACATTGGTAGAATATAGAGGCAGATTACCCACTATCCACTATCCCTTCCTCCTCACCGGTCGTATGATTGTAGTATTGATCTTCCGGGGACCACTCCTCCTCGGGGTAGACTATACTCTCTGTCGGCTCCCGAACGTAAGGCTCTCGAGGATTATTTGTCTGTGTCTCTTGACGCCGGCACCATAGTGCCTTCTTCCTCCCCTGCCGGGGCGGGGTTTTTTTTTGTTAAGAAGAAAGACGGTACTCTGCGCCCCTGCATGGATTATCGGGCTGAATGACATAACGGTTAAGAATCGTTATCCGCTTCCCCTTATGTCATCAGCCTTCGAGATTCTGCAGGGAGCCAGGTTATTTACTAAGTTGGACCTTCGTAACGCTTACCATCTCGTGCGCATCAGAGAGGGGGACGAGTGGAAAACGGCGTTTAACACTCCGTTAGGGCATTTTGAGTACCGGGTTCTGCCGTTTGGTCTCGCTAATGCTCCAGCTGTTTTTCAGGCATTAGTTAATGATGTTCTGAGAGACATGCTGAACATCTTTGTTTTTGTCTACCTTGACGATATCCTGATTTTTTCACCGTCACTCGAGATTCATGTTCAGCACGTTCGACGTGTACTCCAGCGCCTTTTAGAGAATTGTCTCTACGTGAAGGCTGAGAAGTGCTCCTTTCATGTCTCCTCCGTCACTTTTCTCGGTTCTGTTATTTCCGCTGAAGGCATTCAGATGGATCCCGCTAAGGTCCAGGCTGTCAGTGATTGGCCCGTTCCAAGGTCACGTGTCGAGTTGCAGCGCTTTCTAGGTTTCGCTAATTTCTATCGGCGTTTCATTCGTAATTTCGGTCAAGTTGCTGCCCCTCTCACAGCTCTTACTTCTGTCAAGACGTGCTTTAAGTGGTCCGGTTCCGCCCAGGGAGCTTTTGATCTCCTCAAGAAACGTTTTACGTCCGCTCCTATCCTCGTTACTCCTGACGTCACTAAACAATTCATTGTCGAGGTTGACGCTTCAGAGGTGGGCGTGGGAGCCATTCTATCCCAGCGCTTCCAGTCTGACGATAAGGTTCATCCTTGCGCTTATTTTTCTCATCGCCTGTCGCCATCGGAACGCAACTATGATGTGGGTAACCGCGAACTGCTCGCCATCCGCTTAGCCCTAGGCGAATGGCGACAGTGGTTGGAGGGGGCGACCGTTCCTTTTGTCGTTTGGACTGACCATAAGAACCTTGAGTACATCCGTTCTGCCAAACGACTTAATGCACGTCAAGCTCGTTGGGCGTTGTTTTTCGCTCGTTTCGAGTTTGTGATTTCTTACCGTCCGGGTAATAAGAACACCAAGCCTGATGCCTTATCCCGTCTCTTTAGTTCTTCTGTGGCTTCTACTGATCCCGAGGGGATTCTTCCTCATGGGCGTGTTGTCGGGTTGACAGTCTGGGGAATTGAAAGACAGGTTAAGCAAGCACTCACTCACACTGCGTCGCCGCGCGCTTGTCCTAGTAACCTTCTTTTCGTTCCTGTTTCTACTCGTCTGGCTGTTCTTCAGTGGGCTCACTCTGCCAAGTTAGCTGGTCATCCCGGCGTTCGAGGTACTCTTGCTTCTATTCGCCAGCGCTTTTGGTGGCCTACTCAGGAGCGTGACACGCGCCGTTTCGTGGCTGCTTGTTCGGACTGCGCGCAGACTAAGTCAGGTAACTCTCCTGCCGGTCGTCTCAGACCGCTTCCCATTCCTTCTCGACCATGGTCTCACATCGCCTTAGACTTCATTACCGGTCTGCCTTTGTCTGCGGGGAAGACTGTGATTCTTACGGTTGTCGATAGGTTCTCTAAGGCGGCACATTTCATTCCCCTCGCTAAGCTTCCTTCCGCTAAGGAGACGGCACAAATCATCATCGAGAATGTGTTCAGAATTCATGGCCTCCCGTTAGACGCCGTTTCAGACAGAGGTCCGCAATTCACGTCACAGTTTTGGAGGGAGTTCTGTCGTTTGATTGGTGCGTCCGTCAGTCTCTCTTCCGGGTTTCATCCCCAGTCTAACGGTCAAGCAGAAAGGGCCAATCAGACGATTGGTCGCATACTACGCAGCCTTTCTTTTAGGAACCCTGCGTCTTGGGCAGAACAGCTCCCCTGGGCAGAATACGCTCACAACTCGCTTCCTTCGTCTGCTACCGGGTTATCTCCGTTTCAGAGTAGTCTGGGTTACCAGCCTCCTCTGTTCTCGTCCCAGCTTGCCGAGTCCAGCGTTCCCTCCGCTCAGGCGTTTGTCCAACGTTGTGAGCGTACCTGGAGGAGGGTGAGGTCTGCACTTTGCCGTTACAGGGCACAGACTGTGAGAGCCGCCAATAAACGTAGGATTAAGAGTCCTAGGTATTGTTGCGGCCAGAGAGTGTGGCTTTCCACTCGTAACCTTCCTCTTACGACAGCTTCTCGTAAGTTGACTCCGCGGTTCATTGGTCCGTTCCGTGTCTCCCAGGTCGTCAATCCTGTCGCTGTGCGACTGCTTCTTCCGCGACATCTTCGTCGCGTCCATCCTGTCTTCCATGTCTCCTGTGTCAAGCCCTTTCTTCGCACCCCCGTTCGTCTTCCCTCCCCCCCCGTCCTTGTCGAGGGCGCACCTATTTACAAGGTACGTAGGATCATGGACATGCGTTCTCGGGGACGGGGTCACCAATACCTAGTGGATTGGGAGGGTTACGGTCCTGAGGAGAGGAGTTGGGTTCCATCTCGGGACGTGCTGGACCGTTCGCTGATTGATGATTTCCTCCGTTGCCGCCAGGATTCCTCCTCGAGTGCGCCAGGAGGCGCTCGGTGAGTGGGGGGGTACTGTCATGTTTTGTCTTATATTGTCTTGTCATTATGCTTTCCCTTCTGTTCGTTTCCCCCTGCTGGTCTTATTAGGTTCGTTCCCTTTTTCTCTCTCTCTCCCTCCCTCTCTCCTCTCTCTATCGTTCCGTTCCTGCTCCCAGCTGTTCCTATTCTCCTACTCAATCATCTAGTCTTTTCACACCTGTTCCCTATCTTGTCCTCTGATTAGAGTCCCTATTTCTCCCCTTGTTTTCCGTTTCTGTCCTGTCGGATCCTTGTATGATGTTCGCCGTGCTGTGTCTTTGTCTCGCCCTGTCGTGTCTGGTTTCCCTCAGATGCTGCGTGTGAGCAGGTGTCTGAGTCTGCTACGGTCGGTGCCTTCCCGAGGCAACCTACAGTTAATGGTCGAGTCTCCAGTCTGTCCTTGTCACTACGAGTGGAATTAAGTTTTTTATGTTTTATTTTCTGCTCTGACTGTCCAGGAGTATTGCTTATATCCTTTACTGGAATAAAGACTCTGTTTTCGCCAAGTCGCTTTTGGGTCCTCATTCACCTGCATAACAGATGTTGTGTACTCCTCAATGCCATTGGAAGAATCCCGGAACATATTCCAGTCTGTGCCATCTTATGGCCGTATACAGGTGATTGAGTGCAGTCTTAGTGCCATCATTGGTTTGTGGTGGTAAATAGACAGCTACAAAGAATATAGATGAAAACTCTCTGTAAATAGTGTGGTCTACAGCTTATCATGAGATCTTTACCTCAGGCGAGCAAAACCTTGAGACTTCCTTATTATTTTGTGCACCAGCTGTTGTTTACTAATATACTGTACATAGACCGTCACCCCTTATCTTACCAGAGGCGTCCGTTCTACCCTGCCGAAAAATCGTATAACCTTCCAGCCGTGTGTTATTCATGTCGTCGTTCAGCTACGACTCAGTGAAACACAAGATATTACAATTTTTAATGTCACATTGGTAGAATATAGAGGCAGATTACCCACTATCCACTATCCCTTCCTCCTCACCGGTCGTATGATTGTAGTATTGATCTTCCGGGGACCACTCCTCCTCGGGGTAGACTATACTCTCTGTCGGCTCCCGAACGTAAGGCTCTCGAGGATTATTTGTCTGTGTCTCTTGACGCCGGCACCATAGTGCCTTCTTCCTCCCCTGCCGGGGCGGGGTTTTTTTTTGTTAAGAAGAAAGACGGTACTCTGCGCCCCTGCATGGATTATCGAGGGCTGAATGACATAACGGTTAAGAATCGTTATCCGCTTCCCCTTATGTCATCAGCCTTCGAGATTCTGCAGGGAGCCAGGTTATTTACTAAGTTGGACCTTCGTAACGCTTACCATCTCGTGCGCATCAGAGAGGGGGACGAGTGGAAAACGGCGTTTAACACTCCGTTAGGGCATTTTGAGTACCGGGTTCTGCCGTTTGGTCTCGCTAATGCTCCAGCTGTTTTTCAGGCATTAGTTAATGATGTTCTGAGAGACATGCTGAACATCTTTGTTTTTGTCTACCTTGACGATATCCTGATTTTTTCACCGTCACTCGAGATTCATGTTCAGCACGTTCGACGTGTACTCCAGCGCCTTTTAGAGAATTGTCTCTACGTGAAGGCTGAGAAGTGCTCCTTTCATGTCTCCTCCGTCACTTTTCTCGGTTCTGTTATTTCCGCTGAAGGCATTCAGATGGATCCCGCTAAGGTCCAGGCTGTCAGTGATTGGCCCGTTCCAAGGTCACGTGTCGAGTTGCAGCGCTTTCTAGGTTTCGCTAATTTCTATCGGCGTTTCATTCGTAATTTCGGTCAAGTTGCTGCCCCTCTCACAGCTCTTACTTCTGTCAAGACGTGCTTTAAGTGGTCCGGTTCCGCCCAGGGAGCTTTTGATCTCCTCAAGAAACGTTTTACGTCCGCTCCTATCCTCGTTACTCCTGACGTCACTAAACAATTCATTGTCGAGGTTGACGCTTCAGAGGTGGGCGTGGGAGCCATTCTATCCCAGCGCTTCCAGTCTGACGATAAGGTTCAACCTTGCGCTTATTTTTCTCATCGCCTGTCGCCATCGGAACGCAACTATGATGTGGGTAACCGCGAACTGCTCGCCATCCGCTTAGCCCTAGGCGAATGGCGACAGTGGTTGGAGGGGGCGACCGTTCCTTTTGTCGTTTGGACTGACCATAAGAACCTTGAGTACATCCGTTCTGCCAAACGACTTAATGCACGTCAAGCTCGTTGGGCGTTGTTTTTCGCTCGTTTCGAGTTTGTGATTTCTTACCGTCCGGGTAATAAGAACACCAAGCCTGATGCCTTATCCCGTCTCTTTAGTTCTTCTGTGGCTTCTACTGATCCCGAGGGGATTCTTCCTCATGGGCGTGTTGTCGGGTTGACAGTCTGGGGAATTGAAAGACAGGTTAAGCAAGCACTCACTCACACTGCGTCGCCGCGCTTGTCCTAGTAACCTTCTTTTCGTTCCTGTTTCTACTCGTCTGGCTGTTCTTCAGTGGGCTCACTCTGCCAAGTTAGCTGGTCATCCCGGCGTTCGAGGTACTCTTGCTTCTATTCGCCAGCGCTTTTGGTGGCCTACTCAGGAGCGTGACACGCGCCGTTTCGTGGCTGCTTGTTCGGACTGCGCGCAGACTAAGTCAGGTAACTCTCCTGCCGGTCGTCTCAGACCGCTTCCCATTCCTTCTCGACCATGGTCTCACATCGCCTTAGACTTCATTACCGGTCTGCCTTTGTCTGCGGGGAAGACTGTGATTCTTACGGTTGTCGATAGGTTCTCTAAGGCGGCACATTTCATTCCCCTCGCTAAGCTTCCTTCCGCTAAGGAGACGGCACAAATCATCATCGAGAATGTGTTCAGAATTCATGGCCTCCCCTTAGACGCCGTTTCAGACAGAGGTCCGCAATTCACGTCACAGTTTTGGAGGGAGTTCTGTCGTTTGATTGGTGCGTCCGTCAGTCTCTCTTCCGGGTTTCATCCCCAGTCTAACGGTCAAGCAGAAAGGGCCAATCAGACGATTGGTCGCATACTACGCAGCCTTTCTTTTAGGAACCCTGCGTCTTGGGCAGAACAGCTCCCCTGGGCAGAATACGCTCACAACTCGCTTCCTTCGTCTGCTACCGGGTTATCTCCGTTTCAGAGTAGTCTGGGTTACCAGCCTCCTCTGTTCTCGTCCCAGCTTGCCGAGTCCAGCGTTCCCTCCGCTCAGGCGTTTGTCCAACGTTGTGAGCGTACCTGGAGGAGGGTGAGGTCTGCACTTTGCCGTTACAGGGCACAGACTGTGAGAGCCGCCAATAAACGTAGGATTAAGAGTCCTAGGTATTGTTGCGGCCAGAGAGTGTGGCTTTCCACTCGTAACCTTCCTCTTACGACAGCTTCTCGTAAGTTGACTCCGCGGTTCATTGGTCCGTTCCGTGTCTCCCAGGTCGTCAATCCTGTCGCTGTGCGACTGCTTCTTCCGCGACATCTTCGTCGCGTCCATCCTGTCTTCCATGTCTCCTGTGTCAAGCCCTTTCTTCGCACCCCCGTTCGTCTTCCCTCCCCCCGTCCTTGTCGAGGGCGCACCTATTTACAAGGTACGTAGGATCATGGACATGCGTTCTCGGGGACGGGGTCACCAATACCTAGTGGATTGGGAGGGTTACGGTCCTGAGGAGAGGAGTTGGGTTCCATCTCGGGACGTGCTGGACCGTTCGCTGATTGATGATTTCCTCCGTTGCCGCCAGGATTCCTCCTCGAGTGCGCCAGGAGGCGCTCGGTGAGTGGGGGTACTGTCATGTTTTGTCTTATATTGTCTTGTCATTATGCTTTCCCTTCTGTTCGTTTCCCCCTGCTGGTCTTATTAGGTTCGTTCCCTTTTTCTCTCTCTCTCCCTCCCTCTCTCCTCTCTCTATCGTTCCGTTCCTGCTCCCAGCTGTTCCTATTCTCCTACTCAATCATCTAGTCTTTTCACACCTGTTCCCTATCTTGTCCTCTGATTAGAGTCCCTATTTCTCCCCTTGTTTTCCGTTTCTGTCCTGTCGGATCCTTGTATGATGTTCGCCGTGCTGTGTCTTTGTCTCGCCCTGTCGTGTCTGGTTTCCCTCAGATGCTGCGTGTGAGCAGGTGTCTGAGTCTGCTACGGTCGGTGCCTTCCCGAGGCAACCTACAGTTAATGGTCGAGTCTCCAGTCTGTCCTTGTCACTACGAGTGGAATTAAGTTTTTTATGTTTTATTTTCTGCTCTGACTGTCCAGGAGTATTGCTTATATCCTTTACTGGAATAAAGACTCTGTTTTCGCCAAGTCGCTTTTGGGTCCTCATTCACCTGCATAACAGATGTTGTGTACTCCTCAATGCCATTGGAAGAATCCCGGAACATATTCCAGTCTGTGCCATCTTATGGCCGTATACAGGTGATTGAGTGCAGTCTTAGTGCCATCATTGGTTTGTGGTGGTAAATAGACAGCTACAAAGAATATAGATGAAAACTCTCTGTAAATAGTGTGGTCTACAGCTTATCATGAGATCTTTACCTCAGGCGAGCAAAACCTTGAGACTTCCTTATTATTTTGTGCACCAGCTGTTGTTTACTAATATACTGTACATAGACCGTCACCCCTTATCTTACCAGAGGCGTCCGTTCTACCCTGCCGAAAAATCGTATAACCTTCCAGCCGTGTGTTATTCATGTCGTCGTTCAGCTACGACTCAGTGAAACACAAGATATTACAATTTTTAATGTCACATTGGTAGAATATAGAGGCAGATTACCCACTATCCGTCGGATCCTTACAAGGCACCCAGAGCTACGTCCCCGATATCTCTGTCTCATTCTCCTGTGAATGACGGGGATGAGGGCCTTATCGGGTGTCTGGAGTAAATCCTTCATGTCCGACTCATTAAAGAAAAAAATCTTCTTCCAGCACGAGGTAAGTAATCGCTGTCCTGATGTATAGAAGCTATTTTCGGTCATAAGAGACGGTGGCAGAAACATTATGTACAAAATAAATTACAAATAACGCGAAAAAACACACAATAGCACAATTGGTTAGGAGACCGTAAAACGAACAACAAAGCGGCAGCCATCTCTTCCGGCGACATTATATTGGGATGTGAAGTTACAAAAACATTATATTGAAATATTTAATTCAATAAAAGATTGTATTTAACAAGCAAGGAAAATATAGACGATGTGGGAAAGCAGTAATAATTATATATTTGTTTTTGTTGAAATAACTGTTAGAAAACTGTACTAATGATTCATTCTCTACCACCCAAAACAGCAAATACAGCCTCATCAACTGATTTCACTGTAACATCTAAAGGGAAAATGAATCCACCAACAGATGGCATTACAACATTTAAAATGGGGGTGAAAAACCAAGACAGACTCAAAACAAATATAAATGCATCTGTGAGGAATATGGTGGCAGCAACAAGTGCCGGAAATAAAACCCTCACAATAAAACCCTCACAACCTTCTACGGTTACAAAGGAGTCTGCCACTAATAATGGACAATCTTCAGCAGTCAAGGATGGGCAAATATCTTCCACTACTATTGGACTCTCATCTACCCAGGGAACTGAAAGTACAACTGCAGAGCCAACTGACTCCACAACTGCAGCGGGAACAACCCTTGAAGATCGCAAAACAACTTTAGAAATAACAACAATTCCAGCTGAAACAATGACCATTGTTACACAAGAACAATCAGCTAGCCCAGACACTGTGACAAGCCCATCTCCCACAATCACTTCTGGTCACACAACAGTGCCCTCTGAAGTTACAAGTGAGTCCCTAACTAGCACTGCTGGTACCTCAACATCAAGTGAGGCATCAACAACAACTTCTGAAGCAAACACATCTGCTGAAGAATCGACAGCGACCTCCGTTGGGTTAACAAGTGCAACTGTGGAAGCTATGTTTTCAACAACGGCAGTGACCATGACGCCAGAATACACCAAAGACACAATGGAAACAACTACAGCTATGTCCTCAAGTGTAACAGAAACTTCAACTAGTACCTCGACAGAAACAAGTCCATCACAACCTTCTACGATTACCAGTGAGCCTGCCACTACAAATGAACTAACTTCAGCAGTCACGGACGGGCAAATATCTTCCACTACCGTTGGACTCTCATCTACCCAGGGAACTGAAAGTACAACTGCAGAGCCAACTGACTCCACAACTGCAGCGGGAACGACCCTTGAAGATCACACAACAACGTTAGAAATGTCAACAATTCCAGCTGAAACAACGACCATTGTTACACAAGAACCATCAGCTAGCCCAGACACTGTGACAAGCCCATCTCCCACGATCACTTCTGGTCACACAACAGTGCCCTCTGAAGTTACAAGTGAGTCTCTAACTAGCACTGCTGGTACCTCAACATCAAGTGAGGCATCAACAACAACTTCTGAAGCAAACACATCTGCTGAAGAATCGACAGCGACCTCAACTGGTTTAACAAGTGCAACTGTGGAAGCTATGTTTTCAACAACGGCAGTGACCATGACACCAGAATCAACCAAAGACACAATGGAAACAACTACAGCTATATCCTCAAGTGTAACAGAAACTTCAACCAGTACCTCGACAGAAACAAGTCCATCACAACCTTCTACGATTACCAGTGAGCCTGCCACTACAAATGAACTAACTTCAGCAGTCACGGACGGGCAAATATCTTCCACTACTATTGGACTCTCATCTACCCAGGGATCTGAAAGTACAACTGCAGAGCCAACTGACTCCACAACTGCAGCGGGAACGACCCTTGAAGATCGCACAACAACTTTAGAAATAACAACAATTCCAGCTGAAACAATGACCATTGTTACACAAGAATCATCAGCTAGCCCAGACACTGTGACAAGCCCATCTCCCACGATCACTTCTGGTCACACAACAGTGCCCTCTGAAGTTACAAGTGAGTCTCTAACTAGCACTGCTGGTACCTCAACATCAAGTGAGGCATCAACAACAACTTCTGAAGCAAATACATCTGCTGAAGAATCGACAGCGACCTCCGTTGGGTTAACAAGTGCAACTGTGGAAGCTACGTTTTCAACATCGGGAGTGACCCTGACACCAGAATACACCAAAGACACAATGGAAACAACTACAGCTATATCCTCAACTGTAACAGAAACTTCAACCAGTACCTCGACAGAAACAAGTCCATCACAACCTTCTACGATTACCAGTGAGCCTGCCACTACAAATGAACTAACTTCAGCAGTCACGGATGGGCAAATATCTTCCACTACCGTTGAACTCTCATCTACCCAGGGAACTGAAAGTACAACTGCAGAGCCAACTGACTCCACAACTGCAGTGGGAACGACCCTTGAAGATCACACAACAACGTTAGAAATGTCAACAATTCCAGCTGAAACAATGACCATTGTTACACAAGAACCATCAGCTAGCCCAGACACTGTGACAAGCCCATCTCCCACGATCACTTCTGGTCACACAACAGTGCCCTCTGAAGTTACAAGTGAGTCTCTAACTAGCACTGCTGGTACCTCAACATCAAGTGAGGCATCAACAACAACTTCTGAAGCAAACACATCTGCTGAAGAATCGACAGCGACCTCAGCTGGTTTAACAAGTGCAACTGTGGAAGCTACGTTTTCAACAACGGCAGTGACCATGACACCAGAATCAACCAAAGACCCAATGGAAACAACTACAGCTATGTCCTCAAGTGTAACAGAAACTTCAACCAGTACCTCGACAGAAACAAGTCCATCACAACCTTCTACGATTACCAGTGAGCCTGCCACTACAAATGAACTAACTTCAGCAGTCACGGATGGGCAAATATCTTCCACTACCGTTGAACTCTCATCTACCCAGGGAACTGAAAGTACAACTGCAGAGCCAACTGACTCCACAACTGCAGCGGGAACGACCCTTGAAGATCACACAACAACGTTAGAAATGTCAACAATTCCAGCTGAAACAATGACCATTGTTACACAAGAACCATCAGCTAGCCCAGACACTGTGACAAGCCCATCTCCCACGATCACTTCTGGTCACACAACAGTGCCCTCTGAAGTTACAAGTGAGTCTCTAACTAGCACTGCTGGTACCTCAACATCAAGTGAGGCATCAACAACAACTTCTGAAGCAAACACATCTGCTGAAGAATCGACAGCGACCTCAGCTGGTTTAACAAGTGCAACTGTGGAAGCTACGTTTTCAACAACGGCAGTGACCATGACACCAGAATCAACCAAAGACCCAATGGAAACAACTACAGCTATGTCCTCAAGTGTAACAGAAACTTCAACCAGTACCTCGACAGAAACAAGTCCATCACAACCTTCTACGATTACCAGTGAGCCTGCCACTACAAATGAACTAACTTCAGCAGTCACGGATGGGCAAATATCTTCCACTACCGTTGAACTCTCATCTACCCAGGGAACTGAAAGTACAACTGCAGAGCCAACTGACTCCACAACTGCAGCGGGAACGACCCTTGAAGATCACACAACAACGTTAGAAATGTCAACAATTCCAGCTGAAACAATGACCATTGTTACACAAGAACCATCAGCTAGCCCAGACACTGTGACAAGCCCATCTCCCACGATCACTTCTGGTCACACAACAGTGCCCTCTGAAGTTACAAGTGAGTCTCTAACTAGCACTGCTGGTACCTCAACATCAAGTGAGGCATCAACAACAACTTCTGAAGCAAACATATCTGCTGAAGAATCGACAGCGACCTCAACTGGTTTAACAAGTGCAACTGTGGAAGCTATGTTTTCAACAACGGCAGTGACCATGACACCAGAATCAACCAAAGACACAATGGAAACAACTACAGCTATATCCTCAAGTGTAACAGAAACTTCAACCAGTACCTCGACAGAAACAAGTCCATCACAACCTTCTACGATTACCAGTGAGCCTGCCACTAAAAATGAACTAACTTCAGCAGTCACGGACGGGCAAATATCTTCCACTACCGTTGAACTCTCATCTACCCAGGGAACTGAAAGTACAACTGCAGAGCCAACTGACTCCACAACTGCAGCGGGAACAACCCTTGAAGATCGCACAACAACTTTAGAAATAACAACAATTCCAGCTGAAACAATGACAATTGTTACACAAGAACCATCAGCTAGCCCAGACACTGTGACAAGCCCATCTCCCACGATCACTTCTGGTCACACAACAGTGCCCTCTGAAGTTACAAGTGAGTCTCTAACTAGCACTGCTGGTACCTCAACATCAAGTGAGGCATCAACAACAACTTCTGAAGCAAACACATCTGCTGAAGAATCGACAGCGACCTCCGTTGGGTTAACAAGTGCAACTGTGGAAGCTACGTTTTCAACATCGGGAATGACCCTGACACCAGAATACACCAAAGACACAATGGAAACAACTACAGCTATATCCTCAACTGTAACAGAAACTTCAACCAGTACCTCGACAGAAACAAGTCCATCACAACCTTCTACGATTACCAGTGAGCCTGCCACTACAAATGAACTAACTTCAGCAGTCACGGATGGGCAAATATCTTCCACTACCGTTGAACTCTCATCTACCCAGGGAACTGAAAGTACAACTGCAGAGCCAACTGACTCCACAACTGCAGTGGGAACGACCCTTGAAGATCACACAACAACGTTAGAAATGTCAACAATTCCAGCTGAAACAATGACCATTGTTACACAAGAACCATCAGCTAGCCCAGACACTGTGACAAGCCCATCTCCCACGATCACTTCTGGTCACACAACAGTGCCCTCTGAAGTTACAAGTGAGTCTCTAACTAGCACTGCTGGTACCTCAACATCAAGTGAGGCATCAACAACAACTTCTGAAGCAAACACATCTGCTGAAGAATCGACAGCGACCTCAGCTGGTTTAACAAGTGCAACTGTGGAAGCTACGTTTTCAACAACGGCAGTGACCATGACACCAGAATCAACCAAAGACCCAATGGAAACAACTACAGCTATGTCCTCAAGTGTAACAGAAACTTCAACCAGTACCTCGACAGAAACAAGTCCATCACAACCTTCTACGATTACCAGTGAGCCTGCCACTACAAATGAACTAACTTCAGCAGTCACGGATGGGCAAATATCTTCCACTACCGTTGAACTCTCATCTACCCAGGGAACTGAAAGTACAACTGCAGAGCCAACTGACTCCACAACTGCAGCGGGAACGACCCTTGAAGATCACACAACAACGTTAGAAATGTCAACAATTCCAGCTGAAACAATGACCATTGTTACACAAGAACCATCAGCTAGCCCAGACACTGTGACAAGCCCATCTCCCACGATCACTTCTTGTCACACAACAGTGCCCTCTGAAGTTACAAGTGAGTCTCTAACTAGCACTGCTGGTACCTCAACATCAAGTGAGGCATCAACAACAACTTCTGAAGCAAACACATCTGCTGAAGAATCGACAGCGACCTCAGCTGGTTTAACAAGTGCAACTGTGGAAGCTACGTTTTCAACAACGGCAGTGACCATGACACCAGAATCAACCAAAGACCCAATGGAAACAACTACAGCTATGTCCTCAAGTGTAACAGAAACTTCAACCAGTACCTCGACAGAAACAAGTCCATCACAACCTTCTACGATTACCAGTGAGCCTGCCACTACAAATGAACTAACTTCAGCAGTCACGGATGGGCAAATATCTTCCACTACCGTTGAACTCTCATCTACCCAGGGAACTGAAAGTACAACTGCAGAGCCAACTGACTCCACAACTGCAGCGGGAACGACCCTTGAAGATCACACAACAACGTTAGAAATGTCAACAATTCCAGCTGAAACAACGACCATTGTTACACAAGAACCATCAGCTAGCCCAGACACTGTGACAAGCCCATCTCCCACGATCACTTCTGGTCACACAACAGTGCCCTCTGAAGTTACAAGTGAGTCACTAACTAGCACTGCTGGTACCTCAACATCAAGTGAGGCATCAACAACAACTTCTGAAGCAAACACAACTGCTGAAGAATCGACAGCGACCTCAACTGGTTTAACAAGTGCAACTGTGGAAGCTATGTTTTCAACAACGGCAGTGACCATGACACCAGAATCAACCAAAGACACAATGGAAACAACTACAGCTATATCCTCAAGTGTAACAGAAACTTCAACCAGTACCTCGACAGAAACAAGTCCATCACAACCTTCTACGATTACCAGTGAGCCTGCCACTAAAAATGAACTAACTTCAGCAGTCACGGACGGGCAAATATCTTCCACTACTATTGGACTCTCCTCTACCCAGGGAACTGAAAGTACAACTGCAGAGCCAACTGACTCCACAACTGCAGCGGGAACGACCCTTGAAGATCGCACAACAACTTTAGAAATAACAACAATTCCAGCTGAAACAATGACCATTGTTACACAAGAACCATCAGCTAGCCCAGACACTGTGACAAGCCCATCTCCCACGATCACTTCTGGTCACACAACAGTGCCCTCTGAAGTTACAAGTGAGTCTCTAACTAGCACTGCTGGTACCTCAACATCAAGTGAGGCATCAACAACAACTTCTGAAGCAAACACATCTGCTGAAGAATCGACAGCGACCTCAGCTGGTTTAACAAGTGCAACTGTGGAAGCTACGTTTTCAACAACGGCAGTGACCATGACACCAGAATCAACCAAAGACCCAATGGAAACAACTACAGCTATGTCCTCAAGTGTAACAGAAACTTCAACCAGTACCTCGACAGAAACAAGTCCATCACAACCTTCTACGATTACCAGTGAGCCTGCCACTACAAATGAACTAACTTCAGCAGTCACGGATGGGCAAATATCTTCCACTACCGTTGAACTCTCATCTACCCAGGGAACTGAAAGTACAACTGCAGAGCCAACTGACTCCACAACTGCAGCGGGAACGACCCTTGAAGATCACACAACAACGTTAGAAATGTCAACAATTCCAGCTGAAACAATGACCATTGTTACACAAGAACCATCAGCTAGCCCAGACACTGTGACAAGCCCATCTCCCACGATCACTTCTGGTCACACAACAGTGCCCTCTGAAGTTACAAGTGAGTCTCTAACTAGCACTGCTGGTACCTCAACATCAAGTGAGGCATCAACAACAACTTCTGAAGCAAACACATCTGCTGAAGAATCGACAGCGACCTCAACTGGTTTAACAAGTGCAACTGTGGAAGCTATGTTTTCAACAACGGCAGTGACCATGACACCAGAATCAACCAAAGACACAATGGAAACAACTACAGCTATATCCTCAAGTGTAACAGAAACTTCAACCAGTACCTCGACAGAAACAAGTCCATCACAACCTTCTACGATTACCAGTGAGCCTGCCACTAAAAATGAACTAACTTCAGCAGTCACGGACGGGCAAATATCTTCCACTACCGTTGAACTCTCATCTACCCAGGGAACTGAAAGTACAACTGCAGAGCCAACTGACTCCACAACTGCAGCGGGAACAACCCTTGAAGATCGCACAACAACTTTAGAAATAACAACAATTCCAGCTGAAACAATGACCATTGTTACACAAGAACCATCAGCTAGCCCAGACACTGTGACAAGCCCATCTCCCACGATCACTTCTGGTCACACAACAGTGCCCTCTGAAGTTACAAGTGAGTCTCTAACTAGCACTGCTGGAACCTCAACATCAAGTGAGGCATCAACAACAACTTCTGAAGCAAACACATCTGCTGAAGAATCGACAGCGACCTCAGCTGGTTTAACAAGTGCAACTGTGGAAGCTACGTTTTCAACAACGGCAGTGACCATGACACCAGAATCAACCAAAGACACAATGGAAACAACTACAGCTATGTCCTCAAGTGTAACAGAAACTTCAACCAGTACCTCGCCGGAAACAAGTCCCTCACAACCTTCTACGATTACCAGTGAGCCTGCCACTACAAATGAACTAACTTCAGCAGTCACGGATGGGCAAATATCTTCCACTACCGTTGAACTCTCATCTACCCAGGGAACTGAAAGTACAACTGCAGAGCCAACTGACTCCACAACTGCAGCGGGAACGACCCTTGAAGATCACACAACAACTTTAGAAATAACAACAATTCCAGCTGAAACAATGACCATTGTTACACAAGAACCATCAGCTAGCCCAGACACTGTGACAAGCCCATCTCCCACGATCACTTCTGGTCACACAACAGTGCCCTCTGAAGTTACAAGTGAGTCTCTAACTAGCACTGCTGGAACCTCAACATCAAGTGAGGCATCAACAACAACTTCTGAAGCAAACACATCTGCTGAAGAATCGACAGCGACCTCAGCTGGTTTAACAAGTGCAACTGTGGAAGCTACGTTTTCAACAACGGCAGTGACCATGACACCAGAATCAACCAAAGACACAATGGAAACAACTACAGCTATATCCTCAAGTGTAACAGAAACTTCAACCAGTACCTCGCCGGAAACAAGTCCCTCACAACCTTCTACGATTACCAGTGAGCCTGCCACTACAAATGAACTAACTTCAGCAGTCACGGACGGGCAAATATCTTCCACTACCGTTGGACTCTCCTCTACCCAGGGAACTGAAAGTACAACTGCAGAGCCAACTGACTCCACAACTGCAGCGGGAACGACCCTTGAAGATCGCACAACAGCTTTAGAAATAACAACAATTCCAGCTGAAACAATGACCATTGTTACACAAGAACCATCAGCTAGCCCAGACACTGTGACAAGCCCATCTCCCACGATCACTTCTGGTCACACAACAGTGCCCTCTGAAGTTACAAGTGAGTCTCTAACTAGCACTGCTGGTACCTCAACATCAAGTGAGGCATCAACAACAACTTCTGAAGCAAACACATCTGCTGAAGAATCGACAGCGACCTCAACTGGTTTAACAAGTGCAACTGTGGAAGCTATGTTTTCAACAACGGCAGTGACCATGACACCAGAATCAACCAAAGACACAATGGAAACAACTACAGCTATATCCTCAAGTGTAACAGAAACTTCAACCAGTACCTCGACAGAAACAAGTCCATCACAACCTTCTACGATTACCAGTGAGCCTGCCACTACAAATGAACTAACTTCAGCAGTCACGGACGGGCAAATATCTTCCACTACTATTGGACTCTCATCTACCCAGGGAACTGAAAGTACAACTGCAGAGCCAACTGACTCCACAACTGCAGCGGGAACGACCCTTGAAGATCGCACAACAACTTTAGAAATAACAACAATTCCAGCTGAAACAATGACCATTGTTACACAAGAATCATCAGCTAGCCCAGACACTGTGACAAGCCCATCTCCCACGATCACTTCTGGTCACACAACAGTGCCCTCTGAAGTTACAAGTGAGTCTCTAACTAGCACTGCTGGTACCTCAACATCAAGTGAGGCATCAACAACAACTTCTGAAGCAAACACATCTGCTGAAGAATCGACAGCGACCTCCGTTGGGTTAACAAGTGCAACTGTGGAAGCTACGTTTTCAACAACGGCAGTGACCATGACACCAGAATCAACCAAAGACACAATGGAAACAACTACAGCTATGTCCTCAAGTGTAACAGAAACTTCAACCAGTACCTCGACAGAAACAAGTCCATCACAACCTTCTACGATTACCAGTGAGCCTGCCACTACAAATGAACTAACTTCAGCAGTCACGGACGGGCAAATATCTTCCACTACCGTTGAACTCTCATCTACCCAGGGAACTGAAAGTACAACTGCAGAGCCAACTGACTCCACAACTGCAGCGGGAACGACCCTTGAAGATCACACAACAACTTTAGAAATAACAACAATTCCAGCTGAAACAATGACCATTGTTACACAAGAACCATCAGCTAGCCCAGACACTGTGACAAGCCCATCTCCCACGATCACTTCTGGTCACACAACAGTGCCCTCTGAAGTTACAAGTGAGTCTCTAACTAGCACTGCTGGTACCTCAACATCAAGTGAGGCATCAACAACAACTTCTGAAGCAAACACATCTGCTGAAGAATCGACAGCGACCTCAGCTGGTTTAACAAGTGCAACTGTGGAAGCTACGTTTTCAACAACGGCAGTGACCATGACACCAGAATCAACCAAAGACACAATGGAAACAACTACAGCTATGTCCTCAAGTGTAACAGAAACTTCAACCAGTACCTCGACAGAAACAAGTCCATCACAACCTTCTACGATTACCAGTGAGCCTGCCACTACAAATGAACTAACTTCAGCAGTCACGGACGGGCAAATATCTTCCACTACCGTTGGACTCTCATCTCTACCCAGGGAACTGAAAGTACAACTGCAGAGCCAACTGACTCCACAACTGCAGCGGGAACGACCCTTGAAGATCGCACAACAACTTTAGAAATAACAACAATTCCAGCTGAAACAATGACCATTGTTACACAAGAACCATCAGCTAGCCCAGACACTGTGACAAGCCCATCTCCCACGATCACTTCTGGTCACACAACAGTGCCCTCTGAAGTTACAAGTGAGTCTCTAACTAGCACTGCTGGTACCTCAACATCAAGTGAGGCATCAACAACAACTTCTGAAGCAAACACATCTGCTGAAGAATCGACAGCGACCTCAGCTGGTTTAACAAGTGCAACTGTGGAAGCTACGTTTTCAACAACGGCAGTGACCATGACACCAGAATCAACCAAAGACCCAATGGAAACAACTACAGCTATGTCCTCAAGTGTAACAGAAACTTCAACCAGTACCTCGACAGAAACAAGTCCATCACAACCTTCTACGATTACCAGTGAGCCTGCCACTAAAAATGAACTAACTTCAGCAGTCACGGACGGGCAAATATCTTCCACTACTATTGGACTCTCCTCTACCCAGGGAACTGAAAGTACAACTGCAGAGCCAACTGACTCCACAACTGCAGCGGGAACGACCCTTGAAGATCACACAACAACTTTAGAAATAACAACAATTCCAGCTGAAACAATGACCATTGTTACACAAGAACCATCAGCTAGCCCAGACACGGTGACAAGCCCATCTCCCACGATCACTTCTGGTCACACAACAGTGCCCTCTGAAGTTACAAGTGAGTCTCTAACTAGCACTGCTGGAACCTCAACATCAAGTGAGGCATCAACAACAACTTCTGAAGCAAACACATCTGCTGAAGAATCGACAGCGACCTCAGCTGGTTTAACAAGTGCAACTGTGGAAGCTACGTTTTCAACAACGGCAGTGACCATGACACCAGAATCAACCAAAGACACAATGGAAACAACTACAGCTATGTCCTCAAGTGTAACAGAAACTTCAACCAGTACCTCGACAGAAACAAGTCCATCACAACCTTCTACGATTACCAGTGAGCCTGCCACTACAAATGAACTAACTTCAGCAGTCACGGACGGGCAAATATCTTCCACTACCGTTGGACTCTCCTCTACCCAGGGAACTGAAAGTACAACTGCAGAGCCAACTGACTCCACAACTGCAGCGGGAACGACCCTTGAAGATCGCACAACAACTTTAGAAATAACAACAATTCCAGCTGAAACAATGACCATTGTTACACAAGAACCATCAGCTAGCCCAGACACTGTGACAAGCCCATCTCCCACGATCACTTCTGGTCACACAACAGTGCCCTCTGAAGTTACAAGTGAGTCTCTAACTAGCACTGCTGGAACCTCAACATCAAGTGAGGCATCAACAACAACTTCTGAAGCAAACACATCTGCTGAAGAATCGACAGCGACCTCAGCTGGTTTAACAAGTGCAACTGTGGAAGCTACGTTTTCAACAACGGCAGTGACCATGACACCAGAATCAACCAAAGACACAATGGAAACAACTACAGCTATGTCCTCAAGTGTAACAGAAACTTCAACCAGTACCTCGACAGAAACAAGTCCATCACAACCTTCTACGATTACCAGTGAGCCTGCCACTACAAATGAACTAACTTCAGCAGTCACGGACGGGCAAATATCTTCCACTACCGTTGGACTCTCCTCTACCCAGGGAACTGAAAGTACAACTGCAGAGCCAACTGACTCCACAACTGCAGCGGGAACGACCCTTGAAGATCGCACAACAACTTTAGAAATAACAACAATTCCAGCTGAAACAATGACCATTGTTACACAAGAACCATCAGCTAGCCCAGACACTGTGACAAGCCCATCTCCCACGATCACTTCTGGTCACACAACAGTGCCCTCTGAAGTTACAAGTGAGTCTCTAACTAGCACTGCTGGAACCTCAACATCAAGTGAGGCATCAACAACAACTTCTGAAGCAAACACATCTGCTGAAGAATCGACAGCGACCTCAGCTGGTTTAACAAGTGCAACTGTGGAAGCTACGTTTTCAACAACGGCAGTGACCATGACACCAGAATCAACCAAAGACACAATGGAAACAACTACAGCTATGTCCTCAAGTGTAACAGAAACTTCAACCAGTACCTCGCCGGAAACAAGTCCCTCACAACCTTCTACGATTACCAGTGAGCCTGCCACTACAAATGAACTAACTTCAGCAGTCACGGACGGGCAAATATCTTCCACTACCGTTGGACTCTCATCTACCCAGGGAACTGAAAGTACAACTGCAGAGCCAACTGACTCCACAACTGCAGCGGGAACGACCCTTGAAGATCGCACAACAACTTTAGAAATAACAACAATTCCAGCTGAAACAATGACCATTGTTACACAAGAACCATCAGCTAGCCCAGACACTGTGACAAGCCCATCTCCCACGATCACTTCTGGTCACACAACAGTGCCCTCTGAAGTTACAAGTGAGTCTCTAACTAGCACTGCTGGTACCTCAACATCAAGTGAGGCATCAACAACAACTTCTGAAGCAAACACATCTGCTGAAGAATCGACAGCGACCTCAGCTGGTTTAACAAGTGCAACTGTGGAAGCTACGTTTTCAACAACGGCAGTGACCATGACACCAGAATCAACCAAAGACACAATGGAAACAACTACAGCTATGTCCTCAAGTGTAACAGAAACTTCAACCAGTACCTCGACAGAAACAAGTCCATCACAACCTGCTACGATTACCAGTGAGCCTGCCACTACAAATGAACTAACTTCAGCAGTCACGGACGGGCAAATATCTTCCACTACCGTTGGACTCTCATCTACCCAGGGAACTGAAAGTACAACTGCAGAGCCAACTGACTCCACAACTGCAGCGGGAACGACCCTTGAAGATCGCACAACAACTTTAGAAATAACAACAATTCCAGCTGAAACAATGACCATTGTTACACAAGAACCATCAGCTAGCCCAGACACTGTGACAAGCCCATCTCCCACGATCACTTCTGGTCACACAACAGTGCCCTCTGAAGTTACAAGTGAGTCTCTAACTAGCACTGCTGGTACCTCAACATCAAGTGAGGCATCAACAACAACTTCTGAAGCAAACACATCTGCTGAAGAATCGACAGCGACCTCAGCTGGTTTAACAAGTGCAACTGTGGAAGCTACGTTTTCAACAACGGCAGTGACCATGACACCAGAATCAACCAAAGACACAATGGAAACAACTACAGCTATGTCCTCAAGTGTAACAGAAACTTCAACCAGTACCTCGACAGAAACAAGTCCATCACAACCTTCTACGATTACCAGTGAGCCTGCCACTACAAATGAACTAACTTCAGCAGTCACGGACGGGCAAATATCTTCCACTACCGTTGGACTCTCATCTACCCAGGGAACTGAAAGTACAACTGCAGAGCCAACTGACTCCACAACTGCAGCGGGAACGACCCTTGAAGATCGCACAACAACTTTAGAAATAACAACAATTCCAGCTGAAACAATGACCATTGTTACACAAGAACCATCAGCTAGCCCAGACACTGTGACAAGCCCATCTCCCACGATCACTTCTGGTCACACAACAGTGCCCTCTGAAGTTACAAGTGAGTCTCTAACTAGCACTGCTGGTACCTCAACATCAAGTGAGGCATCAACAACAACTTCTGAAGCAAACACATCTGCTGAAGAATCGACAGCGACCTCAGCTGGTTTAACAAGTGCAACTGTGGAAGCTACGTTTTCAACAACGGCAGTGACCATGACACCAGAATCAACCAAAGACACAATGGAAACAACTACAGCTATGTCCTCAAGTGTAACAGAAACTTCAACCAGTACCTCGACAGAAACAAGTCCATCACAACCTTCTACGATTACCAGTGAGCCTGCCACTACAAATGAACTAACTTCAGCAGTCACGGACGGGCAAATATCTTCCACTACCGTTGGACTCTCATCTACCCAGGGAACTGAAAGTACAACTGCAGAGCCAACTGACTCCACAACTGCAGCGGGAACGACCCTTGAAGATCACACAACAACTTTAGAAATAACAACAATTCCAGCTGAAACAATGACCATTGTTACACAAGAACCATCAGCTAGCCCAGACACTGTGACAAGCCCATCTCCCACGATCACTTCTGGTCACACAACAGTGCCCTCTGAAGTTACAAGTGAGTCTCTAACTAGCACTGCTGGTACCTCAACATCAAGTGAGGCATCAACAACAACTTCTGAAGCAAACACATCTGCTGAAGAATCGACAGCGACCTCAGCTGGTTTAACAAGTGCAACTGTGGAAGCTACGTTTTCAACAACGGCAGTGACCATGACACCAGAATCAACCAAAGACACAATGGAAACAACTACAGCTATGTCCTCAAGTGTAACAGAAACTTCAACCAGTACCTCGACAGAAACAAGTCCATCACAACCTTCTACGATTACCAGTGAGCCTGCCACTACAAATGAACTAACTTCAGCAGTCACGGACGGGCAAATATCTTCCACTACCGTTGGACTCTCATCTACCCAGGGAACTGAAAGTACAACTGCAGAGCCAACTGACTCCACAACTGCAGCGGGAACGACCCTTGAAGATCGCACAACAACTTTAGAAATAACAACAATTCCAGCTGAAACAATGACCATTGTTACACAAGAACCATCAGCTAGCCCAGACACTGTGACAAGCCCATCTCCCACGATCACTTCTGGTCACACAACAGTGCCCTCTGAAGTTACAAGTGAGTCTCTAACTAGCACTGCTGGTACCTCAACATCAAGTGAGGCATCAACAACAACTTCTGAAGCAAACACATCTGCTGAAGAATCGACAGCGACCTCAGCTGGTTTAACAAGTGCAACTGTGGAAGCTACGTTTTCAACAACGGCAGTGACCATGACACCAGAATCAACCAAAGACACAATGGAAACAACTACAGCTATGTCCTCAAGTGTAACAGAAACTTCAACCAGTACCTCGACAGAAACAAGTCCATCACAACCTTCTACGATTACCAGTGAGCCTGCCACTACAAATGAACTAACTTCAGCAGTCACGGACGGGCAAATATCTTCCACTACCGTTGGACTCTCATCTACCCAGGGAACTGAAAGTACAACTGCAGAGCCAACTGACTCCACAACTGCAGCGGGAACGACCCTTGAAGATCACACAACAACTTTAGAAATAACAACAATTCCAGCTGAAACAATGACCATTGTTACACAAGAACCATCAGCTAGCCCAGACACTGTGACAAGCCCATCTCCCACGATCACTTCTGGTCACACAACAGTGCCCTCTGAAGTTACAAGTGAGTCTCTAACTAGCACTGCTGGTACCTCAACATCAAGTGAGGCATCAACAACAACTTCTGAAGCAAACACATCTGCTGAAGAATCGACAGCGACCTCAGCTGGTTTAACAAGTGCAACTGTGGAAGCTACGTTTTCAACAACGGCAGTGACCATGACACCAGAATCAACCAAAGACACAATGGAAACAACTACAGCTATGTCCTCAAGTGTAACAGAAACTTCAACCAGTACCTCGACAGAAACAAGTCCATCACAACCTTCTACGATTACCAGTGAGCCTGCCACTACAAATGAACTAACTTCAGCAGTCACGGACGGGCAAATATCTTCCACTACCGTTGGACTCTCATCTACCCAGGGAACTGAAAGTACAACTGCAGAGCCAACTGACTCCACAACTGCAGCGGGAACGACCCTTGAAGATCGCACAACAACTTTAGAAATAACAACAATTCCAGCTGAAACAATGACCATTGTTACACAAGAACCATCAGCTAGCCCAGACACTGTGACAAGCCCATCTCCCACGATCACTTCTGGTCACACAACAGTGCCCTCTGAAGTTACAAGTGAGTCTCTAACTAGCACTGCTGGAACCTCAACATCAAGTGAGGCATCAACAACAACTTCTGAAGCAAACACATCTGCTGAAGAATCGACAGCGACCTCAGCTGGTTTAACAAGTGCAACTGTGGAAGCTACGTTTTCAACAACGGCAGTGACCATGACACCAGAATCAACCAAAGACACAATGGAAACAACTACAGCTATGTCCTCAAGTGTAACAGAAACTTCAACCAGTACCTCAACAGAAACAAGTCCATCACAACCTGCTACGATTACCAGTGAGCCTGCCACTACAAATGAACTAACTTCAGCAGTCACGGACGGGCAAATATCTTCCACTACCGTTGGACTCTCATCTACCCAGGGAACTGAAAGTACAACTGCAGAGCCAACTGACTCCACAACTGCAGCGGGAACGACCCTTGAAGATCGCACAACAACTTTAGAAATAACAACAATTCCAGCTGAAACAATGACCATTGTTACACAAGAACCATCAGCTAGCCCAGACACTGTGACAAGCCCATCTCCCACGATCACTTCTGGTCACACAACAGTGCCCTCTGAAGTTACAAGTGAGTCTCTAACTAGCACTGCTGGTACCTCAACATCAAGTGAGGCATCAACAACAACTTCTGAAGCAAACACATCTGCTGAAGAATCGACAGCGACCTCAGCTGGTTTAACAAGTGCAACTGTGGAAGCTACGTTTTCAACAACGGCAGTGACCATGACACCAGAATCAACCAAAGACACAATGGAAACAACTACAGCTATGTCCTCAAGTGTAACAGAAACTTCAACCAGTACCTCGACAGAAACAAGTCCATCACAACCTTCTACGATTACCAGTGAGCCTGCCACTACAAATGAACTAACTTCAGCAGTCACGGACGGGCAAATATCTTCCACTACCGTTGGACTCTCATCTACCCAGGGAACTGAAAGTACAACTGCAGAGCCAACTGACTCCACAACTGCAGCGGGAACGACCCTTGAAGATCGCACAACAACTTTAGAAATAACAACAATTCCAGCTGAAACAATGACCATTGTTACACAAGAACCATCAGCTAGCCCAGACACTGTGACAAGCCCATCTCCCACGATCACTTCTGGTCACACAACAGTGCCCTCTGAAGTTACAAGTGAGTCTCTAACTAGCACTGCTGGTACCTCAACATCAAGTGAGGCATCAACAACAACTTCTGAAGCAAACACATCTGCTGAAGAATCGACAGCGACCTCAGCTGGTTTAACAAGTGCAACTGTGGAAGCTATGTTTTCAACAACGGCAGTGACCATGACACCAGAATCAACCAAAGACACAATGGAAACAACTACAGCTATGTCCTCAAGTGTAACAGAAACTTCAACCAGTACCTCGACAGAAACAAGTCCATCACAACCTTCTACGATTACCAGTGAGCCTGCCACTACAAATGAACTAACTTCAGCAGTCACGGACGGGCAAATATCTTCCACTACCGTTGGACTCTCATCTACCCAGGGAACTGAAAGTACAACTGCAGAGCCAACTGACTCCACAACTGCAGCGGGAACGACCCTTGAAGATCACACAACAACTTTAGAAATAACAACAATTCCAGCTGAAACAATGACCATTGTTACACAAGAACCATCAGCTAGCCCAGACACTGTGACAAGCCCATCTCCCACGATCACTTCTGGTCACACAACAGTGCCCTCTGAAGTTACAAGTGAGTCTCTAACTAGCACTGCTGGAACCTCAACATCAAGTGAGGCATCAACAACAACTTCTGAAGCAAACACATCTGCTGAAGAATCGACAGCGACCTCAGCTGGTTTAACAAGTGCAACTGTGGAAGCTACGTTTTCAACAACGGCAGTGACCATGACACCAGAATCAACCAAAGACACAATGGAAACAACTACAGCTATGTCCTCAAGTGTAACAGAAACTTCAACCAGTACCTCAACAGAAACAAGTCCATCACAACCTGCTACGATTACCAGTGAGCCTGCCACTACAAATGAACTAACTTCAGCAGTCACGGACGGGCAAATATCTTCCACTACCGTTGGACTCTCATCTACCCAGGGAACTGAAAGTACAACTGCAGAGCCAACTGACTCCACAACTGCAGCGGGAACGACCCTTGAAGATCACACAACAACTTTAGAAATAACAACAATTCCAGCTGAAACAATGACCATTGTTACACAAGAACCATCAGCTAGCCCAGACACTGTGACAAGCCCATCTCCCACGATCACTTCTGGTCACACAACAGTGCCCTCTGAAGTTACAAGTGAGTCTCTAACTAGCACTGCTGGAACCTCAACATCAAGTGAGGCATCAACAACAACTTCTGAAGCAAACACATCTGCTGAAGAATCGACAGCGACCTCAGCTGGGCTAACAAGTGCAACTGTGGAAGCTATGTTTTCAACAACGGCAGTGACCATGACACCAGAATCAACCAAAGACACAATGGAAACAACTACAGCTATGTCCTCAAGTGTAACAGAAACTTCAACCAGTACCTCGACAGAAACAAGTCCATCACAACCTGCTACGATTACCAGTGAGCCTGCCACTACAAATGAACTAACTTCAGCAGTCACGGACGGGCAAATATCTTCCACTACCGTTGGACTCTCATCTACCCAGGGAACTGAAAGTACAACTGCAGAGCCAACTGACTCCACAACTGCAGCGGGAACGACCCTTGAAGATCGCACAACAACTTTAGAAATAACAACAATTCCAGCTGAAACAATGACCATTGTTACACAAGAACCATCAGCTAGCCCAGACACTGTGACAAGCCCATCTCCCACGATCACTTCTGGTCACACAACAGTGCCCTCTGAAGTTACAAGTGAGTCTCTAACTAGCACTGCTGGTACCTCAACATCAAGTGAGGCATCAACAACAACTTCTGAAGCAAACACATCTGCTGAAGAATCGACAGCGACCTCAGCTGGTTTAACAAGTGCAACTGTGGAAGCTACGTTTTCAACAACGGCAGTGACCATGACACCAGAATCAACCAAAGACACAATGGAAACAACTACAGCTATGTCCTCAAGTGTAACAGAAACTTCAACCAGTACCTCGACAGAAACAAGTCCATCACAACCTTCTACGATTACCAGTGAGCCTGCCACTACAAATGAACTAACTTCAGCAGTCACGGACGGGCAAATATCTTCCACTACCGTTGGACTCTCATCTACCCAGGGAACTGAAAGTACAACTGCAGAGCCAACTGACTCCACAACTGCAGCGGGAACGACCCTTGAAGATCACACAACAACTTTAGAAATAACAACAATTCCAGCTGAAACAATGACCATTGTTACACAAGAACCATCAGCTAGCCCAGACACTGTGACAAGCCCATCTCCCACGATCACTTCTGGTCACACAACAGTGCCCTCTGAAGTTACAAGTGAGTCTCTAACTAGCACTGCTGGTACCTCAACATCAAGTGAGGCATCAACAACAACTTCTGAAGCAAACACATCTGCTGAAGAATCGACAGCGACCTCAGCTGGTTTAACAAGTGCAACTGTGGAAGCTATGTTTTCAACAACGGCAGTGACCATGACACCAGAATAAACCAAAGACACAATGGAAACAACTACAGCTATGTCCTCAAGTGTAACAGAAACTTCAACCAGTACCTCGACAGAAACAAGTCCATCACAACCTTCTACGATTACCAGTGAGCCTGCCACTACAAATGAACTAACTTCAGCAGTCACGGACGGGCAAATATCTTCCACTACCGTTGGACTCTCATCTACCCAGGGAACTGAAAGTACAACTGCAGAGCCAACTGACTCCACAACTGCAGCGGGAACGACCCTTGAAGATCACACAACAACTTTAGAAATAACAACAATTCCAGCTGAAACAATGACCATTGTTACACAAGAACCATCAGCTAGCCCAGACACTGTGACAAGCCCATCTCCCACGATCACTTCTGGTCACACAACAGTGCCCTCTGAAGTTACAAGTGAGTCTCTAACTAGCACTGCTGGTACCTCAACATCAAGTGAGGCATCAACAACAACTTCTGAAGCAAACACATCTGCTGAAGAATCGACAGCGACCTCAGCTGGTTTAACAAGTGCAACTGTGGAAGCTACGTTTTCAACAACGGCAGTGACCATGACACCAGAATCAACCAAAGACACAATGGAAACAACTACAGCTATGTCCTCAAGTGTAACAGAAACTTCAACCAGTACCTCGACAGAAACAAGTCCATCACAACCTTCTACGATTACCAGTGAGCCTGCCACTTCAAATGAACTAACTTCAGCAGTCACGGACGGGCAAATATCTTCCACTACCGTTGGACTCTCATCTACCCAGGGAACTGAAAGTACAACTGCAGAGCCAACTGACTCCACAACTGCAGCGGGAACGACCCTTGAAGATCGCACAACAGCTTTAGAAATAACAACAATTCCAGCTGAAACAATGACCATTGTTACACAAGAACCATCAGCTAGCCCAGACACTGTGACAAGCCCATCTCCCACGATCACTTCTGGTCACACAACAGTGCCCTCTGAAGTTACAAGTGAGTCTCTAACTAGCACTGCTGGAACCTCAACATCAAGTGAGGCATCAACAACAACTTCTGAAGCAAACACATCTGCTGAAGAATCGACAGCGACCTCAGCTGGTTTAACAAGTGCAACTGTGGAAGCTACGTTTTCAACAACGGCAGTGACCATGACACCAGAATCAACCAAAGACACAATGGAAACAACTACAGCTATGTCCTCAAGTGTAACAGAAACTTCAACCAGTACCTCGACAGAAACAAGTCCATCACAACCTTCTACGATTACCAGTGAGCCTGCCACTACAAATGAACTAACTTCAGCAGTCACGGATGGGCAAATATCTTCCACTACCGTTGGACTCTCATCTACCCAGGGAACTGAAAGTACAACTGCAGAGCCAACTGACTCCACAACTGCAGCGGGAACGACCCTTGAAGATCGCACAACAACTTTAGAAATAACAACAATTCCAGCTGAAACAATGACCATTGTTACACAAGAACCATCAGCTAGCCCAGACACTGTGACAAGCCCATCTCCCACGATCACTTCTGGTCACACAACAGTGCCCTCTGAAGTTACAAGTGAGTCTCTAACTAGCACTGCTGGTACCTCAACATCAAGTGAGGCATCAACAACAACTTCTGAAGCAAACACATCTGCTGAAGAATCGACAGCGACCTCAGCTGGTTTAACAAGTGCAACTGTGGAAGCTATGTTTTCAACAACGGCAGTGACCATGACACCAGAATACACCAAAGACACAATGGAAACAACTACAGCTATGTCCTCAAGTGTAACAGAAACCTCAACCAGTACCTCGACAGAAACAAGTCCATCACAACCTGCTACGATTACCAGTGAGCCTGCCACTACAAATGAACTAACTTCAGCAGTCACGGACGGGCAAATATCTTCCACTACCGTTGGACTCTCATCTACCCAGGGAACTGAAAGTACAACTGCAGAGCCAACTGACTCCACAACTGCAGCGGGAACGACCCTTGAAGATCGCACAACAACTTTAGAAATAACAACAATTCCAGCTGAAACAATGACCATTGTTACACAAGAACCATCAGCTAGCCCAGACACTGTGACAAGCCCATCTCCCACGATCACTTCTGGTCACACAACAGTGCCCTCTGAAGTTACAAGTGAGTCTCTAACTAGCACTGCTGGTACCTCAACATCAAGTGAGGCATCAACAACAACTTCTGAAGCAAACACATCTGCTGAAGAATCGACAGCGACCTCAGCTGGTTTAACAAGTGCAACTGTGGAAGCTATGTTTTCAACAACGGCAGTGACCATGACACCAGAATCAACCAAAGACACAATGGAAACAACTACAGCTATGTCCTCAAGTGTAACAGAAACTTCAACCAGTACCTCGACAGAAACAAGTCCATCACAACCTTCTACGATTACCAGTGAGCCTGCCACTACAAATGAACTAACTTCAGCAGTCACGGATGGGCAAATATCTTCCACTACCGTTGGACTCTCATCTACCCAGGGAACTGAAAGTACAACTGCAGAGCCAACTGACTCCACAACTGCAGCGGGAACGACCCTTGAAGATCACACAACAACTTTAGAAATAACAACAATTCCAGCTGAAACAATGACCATTGTTACACAAGAACCATCAGCTAGCCCAGACACTGTGACAAGCCCATCTCCCACGATCACTTCTGGTCACACAACAGTGCCCTCTGAAGTTACAAGTGAGTCTCTAACTAGCACTGCTGGTACCTCAACATCAAGTGAGGCATCAACAACAACTTCTGAAGCAAACACATCTGCTGAAGAATCGACAGTGACCTCAGCTGGTTTAACAAGTGCAACTGTGGAAGCTACGTTTTCAACAACGGCAGTGACCATGACACCAGAATCAACCAAAGACACAATGGAAACAACTACAGCTATGTCCTCAAGTGTAACAGAAACTTCAACCAGTACCTCGACAGAAACAAGTCCCTCACAACCTTCTACGATTACCAGTGAGCCTGCCACTACAAATGAACTAACTTCAGCAGTCACGGATGGGCAAATATCTTCCACTACCGTTGGACTCTCATCTACCCAGGGAACTGAAAGTACAACTGCAGAGCCAACTGACTCGCCAACTGACTCCACAACTGCAGCGGGAACGACCCTTGAAGATCGCACAACAACTTTAGAAATAACAACAATTCCAGCTGAAACAATGACCATTGTTACACAAGAACCATCAGCTAGCCCAGACACTGTGACAAGCCCATCTCCCACGATCACTTCTGGTCACACAACAGTGCCCTCTGAAGTTACAAGTGAGTCTCTAACTAGCACTGCTGGAACCTCAACATCAAGTGAGGCATCAACAACAACTTCTGAAGCAAACACATCTGCTGAAGAATCGACAGCGACCTCAGCTGGTTTAACAAGTGCAACTGTGGAAGCTACGTTTTCAACAACGGCAGTGACCATGACACCAGAATACACCAAAGACACAATGGAAACAACTACAGCTATGTCCTCAAGTGTAACAGAAACCTCAAACAGTACCTCGACAGAAACAAGTCCATCACAACCTTCTACGATTACCAGTGAGCCTGCCACTTCAAATGAACTAACTTCAGCAGTCACGGACGGGCAAATATCTTCCACTACCGTTGGACTCTCATCTACCCAGGGAACTGAAAGTACAACTGCAGAGCCAACTGACTCCACAACTGCAGCGGGAACGACCCTTGAAGATCGCACAACAACTTTAGAAATAACAACAATTCCAGCTGAAACAATGACCATTGTTACACAAGAACCATCAGCTAGCCCAGACACTGTGACAAGCCCATCTCCCACGATCACTTCTGGTCACACAACAGTGCCCTCTGAAGTTACAAGTGAGTCTCTAACTAGCACTGCTGGAACCTCAACATCAAGTGAGGCATCAACAACAACTTCTGAAGCAAACACATCTGCTGAAGAATCGACAGCGACCTCAGCTGGTTTAACAAGTGCAACTGTGGAAGCTATGTTTTCAACAACGGCAGTGACCATGACACCAGAATACACCAAAGACACAATGGAAACAACTACAGCTATGTCCTCAAGTGTAACAGAAACCTCAAACAGTACCTCGACAGAAACAAGTCCATCACAACCTTCTACGATTACCAGTGAGCCTGCCACTACAAATGAACTAACTTCAGCAGTCACGGATGGGCAAATATCTTCCACTACCGTTGGACTCTCATCTACCCAGGGAACTGAAAGTACAACTGCAGAGCCAACTGACTCCACAACTGCAGCGGGAACGACCCTTGAAGATCACACAACAACGCTTTAGAAATGTCAACAATTCCAGCTGAAACAACGACCATTGTTACACAAGAACCATCAGCTAGCCCAGACACTGTGACAAGCCCATCTCCCACGATCACTTCTGGTCACACAACAGTGCCCTCTGAAGTTACAAGTGAGTCTCTAACTAGCACTGCTGGTACCTCAACATCAAGTGAGGCATCAACAACAACTTCTGAAGCAAACACATCTGCTGAAGAATCGACAGCGACCTCAGCTGGTTTAACAAGTGCAACTGTGGAAGCTATGTTTTCAACAACGGCAGTGACCATGACACCAGAATACACCAAAGACACAATGGAAACAACTACAGCTATGTCCTCAAGTGTAACAGAAACCTCAAACAGTACCTCGACAGAAACAAGTCCATCACAACCTTCTACGATTACCAGTGAGCCTGCCACTTCAAATGAACTAACTTCAGCAGTCACGGACGGGCAAATATCTTCCACTACCGTTGGACTCTCATCTACCCAGGGAACTGAAAGTACAACTGCAGAGCCAACTGACTCCACAACTGCAGCGGGAACGACCCTTGAAGATCGCACAACAGCTTTAGAAATAACAACAATTCCAGCTGAAACAATGACCATTGTTACACAAGAACCATCAGCTAGCCCAGACACTGTGACAAGCCCATCTCCCACGATCACTTCTGGTCACACAACAGTGCCCTCTGAAGTTACAAGTGAGTCTCTAACTAGCACTGCTGGAACCTCAACATCAAGTGAGGCATCAACAACAACTTCTGAAGCAAACACATCTGCTGAAGAATCGACAGCGACCTCAGCTGGTTTAACAAGTGCAACTGTGGAAGCTACGTTTTCAACAACGGCAGTGACCATGACACCAGAATCAACCAAAGACACAATGGAAACAACTACAGCTATGTCCTCAAGTGTAACAGAAACTTCAACCAGTACCTCGACAGAAACAAGTCCATCACAACCTTCTACGATTACCAGTGAGCCTGCCACTACAAATGAACTAACTTCAGCAGTCACGGATGGGCAAATATCTTCCACTACCGTTGGATTCTCATCTACCCAGGGAACTGAAAGTACAACTGCAGAGCCAACTGACTCCACAACTGCAGCGGGAACGACCCTTGAAGATCACACAACAACTTTAGAAATAACAACAATTCCAGCTGAAACAATGACCATTGTTACACAAGAACCATCAGCTAGCCCAGACACTGTGACAAGCCCATCTCCCACGATCACTTCTGGTCACACAACAGTGCCCTCTGAAGTTACAAGTGAGTCTCTAACTAGCACTGCTGGAACCTCAACATCAAGTGAGGCATCAACAACAACTTCTGAAGCAAACACATCTGCTGAAGAATCGACAGCGACCTCAGCTGGTTTAACAAGTGCAACTGTGGAAGCTATGTTTTCAACAACGGCAGTGACCATGACACCAGAATACACCAAAGACACAATGGAAACAACTACAGCTATGTCCTCAAGTGTAACAGAAACCTCAAACAGTACCTCGACAGAAACAAGTCCATCACAACCTTCTACGATTACCAGTGAGCCTGCCACTACAAATGAACTAACTTCAGCAGTCACGGATGGGCAAATATCTTCCACTACCGTTGGACTCTCATCTACCCAGGGAACTGAAAGTACAACTGCAGAGCCAACTGACTCCACAACTGCAGCGGGAACGACCCTTGAAGATCACACAACAACGTTAGAAATGTCAACAATTCCAGCTGAAACAATGACCATTGTTACACAAGAACCATCAGCTAGCCCAGACACTGTGACAAGCCCATCTCCCACGATCACTTCTGGTCACACAACAGTGCCCTCTGAAGTTACAAGTGAGTCTCTAACTAGCACTGCTGGTACCTCAACATCAAGTGAGGCATCAACAACAACTTCTGAAGCAAACACATCTGCTGAAGAATCGACAGCGACCTCAGCTGGTTTAACAAGTGCAACTGTGGAAGCTATGTTTTCAACAACGGCAGTGACCATGACACCAGAATACACCAAAGACACAATGGAAACAACTACAGCTATGTCCTCAAGTGTAACAGAAACCTCAAACAGTACCTCGACAGAAACAAGTCCATCACAACCTTCTACGATTACCAGTGAGCCTGCCACTTCAAATGAACTAACTTCAGCAGTCACGGACGGGCAAATATCTTCCACTACCGTTGGATTCTCATCTACCCAGGGAACTGAAAGTACAACTGCAGAGCCAACTGACTCCACAACTGCAGCGGGAACGACCCTTGAAGATCGCACAACAACTTTAGAAATAACAACAATTCCAGCTGAAACAATGACCATTGTTACACAAGAACCATCAGCTAGCCCAGACACTGTGACAAGCCCATCTCCAACGATCACTTCTGGTCACACAACAGTGCCCTCTGAAGTTACAAGTGAGTCTCTAACTAGCACTGCTGGAACCTCAACATCAAGTGAGGCATCAACAACAACTTCTGAAGCAAACACATCTGCTGAAGAATCGACAGCGACCTCAGCTGGTTTAACAAGTGCAACTGTGGAAGCTACGTTTTCAACAACGGCAGTGACCATGACACCAGAATCAACCAAAGCCACAATGGAAACAACTACAGCTATGTCCTCAAGTGTAACAGAAACCTCAACCAGTACCTCGACGGAAACAAGTCCCTCACAACCTTCTACGATTACCAGTGAGCCTGCCACTACAAATGAACTAACTTCAGCAGTCACGGATGGGCAAATATCTTCCACTACCGTTGGACTCTCATCTACCCAGGGAACTGAAAGTACAACTGCAGAGCCAACTGACTCCACAACTGCAGCGGGAACGACCCTTGAAGATCGCACAACAGCTTTAGAAATAACAACAATTCCAGCTGAAACAATGACCATTGTTACACAAGAACCATCAGCTAGCCCAGACACTGTGACAAGCCCATCTCCCACGATCACTTCTGGTCACACAACAGTGCCCTCTGAAGTTACAAGTGAGTCTCCAACTAGCACTGCTGGTACCTCAACATCAAGTGAGGCATCAACAACAACTTCTGAAGCAAACACATCTGCTGAAGAATCGACAGCGACCTTAGCTGGTTTAACAAGTGCAACTGTGGAAGCTACGTTTTCAACAACGGCAGTGACCATGACACCAGAATCAACCAAAGACACAATGGAAACAACTACAGCTATGTCCTCAAGTGTAACAGAAACTTCAACCAGTACCTCGACAGAAACAAGTCCATCACAACCTTCTACGATTACCAGTGAGCCTGCCACTTCAAATGAACTAACTTCAGCAGTCACGGACGGGCAAATATCTTCCACTACCGTTGGATTCTCATCTACCCAGGGAACTGAAAGTACAACTGCAGAGCCAACTGACTCCACAACTGCAGCGGGAACGACCCTTGAAGATCGCACAACAACTTTAGAAATAACAACAATTCCAGCTGAAACAATGACCATTGTTACACAAGAACCATCAGCTAGCCCAGACACTGTGACAAGCCCATCTCCAACGATCACTTCTGGTCACACAACAGTGCCCTCTGAAGTTACAAGTGAGTCTCTAACTAGCACTGCTGGAACCTCAACATCAAGTGAGGCATCAACAACAACTTCTGAAGCAAACACATCTGCTGAAGAATCGACAGCGACCTCAGCTGGTTTAACAAGTGCAACTGTGGAAGCTACGTTTTCAACAACGGCAGTGACCATGACACCAGAATCAACCAAAGCCACAATGGAAACAACTACAGCTATGTCCTCAAGTGTAACAGAAACCTCAACCAGTACCTCGACGGAAACAAGTCCCTCACAACCTTCTACGATTACCAGTGAGCCTGCCACTACAAATGAACTAACTTCAGCAGTCACGGATGGGCAAATATCTTCCACTACCGTTGGACTCTCATCTACCCAGGGAACTGAAAGTACAACTGCAGAGCCAACTGACTCCACAACTGCAGCGGGAACGACCCTTGAAGATCACACAACAACGTTAGAAATGTCAACAATTCCAGCTGAAACAACGACCATTGTTACACAAGAACCATCAGCTAGCCCAGACACTGTGACAAGCCCATCTCCCACGATCACTTCTGGTCACACAACAGTGCCCTCTGAAGTTACAAGTGAGTCTCTAACTAGCACTGCTGGTACCTCAACATCAAGTGAGGCATCAACAACAACTTCTGAAGCAAACACATCTGCTGAAGAATCGACAGCGACCTCAGCTGGTTTAACAAGTGCAACTGTGGAAGCTATGTTTTCAACAACGGCAGTGACCATGACACCAGAATCAACCAAAGACACAATGGAAACAACTACAGCTATATCCTCAAGTGTAACAGAAACTTCAACCAGTACCTCGACAGAAACAAGTCCATCACAACCTTCTACGATTACCAGTGAGCCTGCCACTAAAAATGAACTAACTTCAGCAGTCACGGACGGGCAAATATCTTCCACTACCGTTGGACTCTCATCTACCCAGGGAACTGAAAGTACAACTGCAGAGCCAACTGACTCCACAACTGCAGCGGGAACGACCCTTGAAGATCACACAACAACGTTAGAAATGTCAACAATTCCAGCTGAAACAACGACCATTGTTACACAAGAACCATCAGCTAGCCCAGACACTGTGACAAGCCCATCTCCCACGATCACTTCTGGTCACACAACAGTGCCCTCTGAAGTTACAAGTGAGTCTCTAACTAGCACTGCTGGAACCTCAACATCAAGTGAGGCATCAACAACAACTTCTGAAGCAAACACATCTGCTGAAGAATCGACAGCGACCTCAGCTGGTTTAACAAGTGCAACTGTGGAAGCTACGTTTTCAACAACGGCAGTGACCATGACACCAGAATACACCAAAGCCACAATGGAAACAACTACAGCTATGTCCTCAAGTGTAACAGAAACCTCAACCAGTACCTCGACGGAAACAAGTCCCTCACAACCTTCTACGATTACCAGTGAGCCTGCCACTACAAATGAACTGACTTCAGCAGTCACGGACGGGCAAATATCTTCCACTACCGTTGGACTCTCATCTACCCAGGGAACTGAAAGTACAACTGCAGAGCCAACTGACTCCACAACTGCAGCGGGAACGACCCTTGAAGATCACACAACAACGTTAGAAATGTCAACAATTCCAGCTGAAACAACGACCATTGTTACACAAGAACCATCAGCTAGCCCAGACACTGTGACAAGCCCATCTCCCACGATCACTTCTGGTCACACAACAGTGCCCTCTGAAGTTACAAGTGAGTCTCTAACTAGCACTGCTGGAACCTCAACATCAAGTGAGGCATCAACAACAACTTCTGAAGCAAACACATCTGCTGAAGAATCGACAGCGACCTCAGCTGGTTTAACAAGTGCAACTGTGGAAGCTATGTTTTCAACAACGGCAGTGACCATGACACCAGAATCAACCAAAGACACAATGGAAACAACTACAGCTATGTCCTCAAGTGTAACAGAAACTTCAACCAGTACCTCGACAGAAACAAGTCCATCACAACCTTCTACGATTACCAGTGAGCCTGCCACTTCAAATGAACTAACTTCAGCAGTCACGGATGGGCAAATATCTTCCACTACCGTTGGACTCTCATCTACCCAGGGAACTGAAAGTACAACTGCAGAGCCAACTGACTCCACAACTGCAGCGGGAACGACCCTTGAAGATCACACAACAACGTTAGAAATGTCAACAATTCCAGCTGAAACAACGACCATTAATACACAAGGACCATCAACTAGCCCAACGATAGAAGCAATAACCATAACACAGTCTCCAACTCCCACATCTACCACACCCTTTCTAACTACTCAAACTACATTACCTTTCACAACCACACCCAACACACCATCAACTACATCAACTACCACACCTTCTACAACCACCCTAATTACATCAACTACCGCACCTACAACTACATTAACTACACCTACCACACCTTCTCCAACTACCCTAACTACATCAACTACACATTCTACTACACCTATCCCAACTACCCCTTCTACTACACCTATCCCAACTACCCCTTCTACTACCCCTTCTACTACACCTATCCCAACTACCCCTTCTAATACACCTACCCCATCAACTACACCTACCACACCTTCTCCAACTACCCTAACTACATCAACTACACATTCTACTACACCTATCCCAACTACCCCTTCTACTACACCTATCCCAACTACCCCTTCTACTACCCCTTCTACTACACCTATCCCAACTACCCCTTCTACTACACCTATCCCAACTACCCCTTCTACTACCCCTTCTACTACACCTATCCCAACTACCCCTTCTACTACCCCTTCTACTACACCTATCCCAACTACCCCTTCTACTACACCTATCCCAACTACCCCTTCTACTACACCTACCCATTCTACTACACCTACCCCAACTATCCCTTATACTACACCTATCCCAACTACCCCTTCTAATACACCTACCCATTCTAATACACCTACTTCAACTACCCCAACTAACCCTTCTACTGCATCCAGTCCAACTTCTACAACTGCATCTGCTTCATTGACGTCAACTTCACTCTCAACAACTGGACCTCCGATAATTGTGACTGTGGGTGAGTGATCACATGACCTGACCAGGAAATACTCTGATACTACTAGGGCTTGGAGGTTTTTTGTCAGTAAAAAACGGCCAGTCCTATGGAATATACTGTCCTGGTTTATCTAACTACTACTGGTCCATAAATGGTCTAATTGTTGTTCCTTATCATCCTATTCATGTCAATGAACTACAGACACTATTGAAGTATCAACAGATGTCACTGTTAGACTCAACAAAACATTTAAAGAAGAATACAGTCACCCGTCAACACAGGAATACCAAGATTTCACAAAAAATTTCACCAACGATGTAAGTGCCTAATTTACATACTCTTTTTTAATGATACATGTATAATCTTAATGAGCTCATTAATAGTAACTAACTGAGCTATAACGACTTATGTTTTCCAGATGACCTTACTGTACAACCGCACTATTAACAATTTTATCGGCATAGTAATAATAGGACTCAGGTATGTGAACATTTGAGGAAACATTGCAACAAAGAGGCAGTACGCATGTACATTAAACACTTACTTTAAAAGGTTAGTTGAACCTCTTTTTAGAACGTCTATTTAAAATGTGGAACCTTTTTTTGGAATCTCTTCGCTCTCTATCAGGAATGGCAGTGTCGTGGTGGAGCATGTGGTTCTACTGCGCATAGAGAATGGGAAGAACCTAAGTAATGAGATTGCTGAGTCAGAAAAACAAATCAAGGACATTCTCAATGCGGCCAAAAACTGCACCACAGGTCAGTAACCGACTACAAATCAAATCAAATCAAAATCCAATCAAATTTATTTATATAGCCCTTTTTACATCAGCTGATATCTCAAAGTGCTGTACAGAAACCCAGCCTAAAACTCAAAACAGCAAGCATGCAGGTGAAGAAGCAGGGTGGCTTGGAAAAAGCCATCCTAGCAAGGCCAAAACCTAGGAAGAAACCTAGAGAGGAACCAGGCTATGAGGGGTGGCCAGTCCTCTTCTGGCTGTGCCGGGTGGAGATTATAACAGAACATGGCCAAAATGTTCAAATGTTCATAAATTATCGGCATGGTCAAATAATAATAATCACAGTAGTTGTTGAGAGTGCAACAATTCAGCATCTCAGGAGTAAGTGTCAGCTGGCTTTTCATAGCCGATCATTGAGAGTATCTCTACCGCTCCTGCTGTCTCTAGAGAGTTGAAAACAGCAGGTCTGGGACAGGTAGCATGTCCGGTGAACAGGTCAGGGTTCCATAGCCGCAGGCAGAACAGTTGAAACTGGAGCAGCAGCAGGGCCGGGTGGACTGGGGACAGGAAGGAGTCATCATGCCAGGTAGCCTTGAGGCATGGGCCGAGGGCTCAGGTCCTCCTCCGCCGAGAGAGAAAGAAAGAAAACATTTGAGAGAGCATACTTAAATTCACACAGGACACCGGATAAGACAGGAGAAGTACTCCAGATATAACAGACTGGCCCTAGCCCCCCGACACATAAACTACTGCAGCATAAATACTGGAGGCTGAGACAGGAGGGGTCAGGAGACACTGTGGCCCCATCCTATGATACCCCCGGACAGGGCCAAACAGGCAGGATATAACCCCACCCACTTTGCCAAAGCACAGCCCTCACACCACTGGAGGGATATCTTCAACCACCAACTTACCATCCTGAGACAAGGCCAAGTATAGCTAGTCAGACTACAGACACTTACGATATTAGAAACCGGTTAAGTAGGCCAGAGCGAAACACTCTGAATTTATGAATGGACAATCTGTCAATGTTCTGAATTTCCGAACACCCCGAGAGCGTACTCTGGCACTCCAGATTTGAATTAACGATTACACCCTACGTTGTTAAAATAACATATTAGACCTGAGTTAGCTGACCAATGTGTATGACATTAAAGAAAAGTAAGAAAAATTACCACTCGTAAACTTTACATTGACGAAAAAATTCTACTGCGTCATTAAAAGATGGTATTATTGACAAATCACGTGTCAAATCATTTGTTTTGTATAACAAACCTTTCTGTTGCATTCACAGGCCAAGTAGGCTGTATTGGGGTGGACATAATTGGAGATGTCATAGTAAAAAATTCCACATTTGATAAAGAATGTAAGTACACTAAAGCCTATATTTGTGAGTCCACACCAGGGTATCTATGGATATCCTTTCAACACATTTTAGTGAATGAGGTTATACTGTAAAGCTGTTCCTACCAGGTTTGGGGTCAGTTACTGTAATTCAGAACACCAAGAGTGTGCAAAACTGTCACCAAGGCAAAAGGTGGCTACTTTCAAGAATTTAAAATATAACATATTTTGAATTGTTTAACACTTTTTGGTTACTACATTATTCCATATGTGTTATTTCATAGTTTTGATGTCGTCACTATTATTTATCAATGTAGAAAATAGTACAAATAAAGAAAGACCCTTGAATGAGTAGGTTTGTCCAAACCTTTGAAAAATTCCAATTCATCTCCTGCATTGACTTTTAACATAATTTTGGACTTTGAACTTAATATTATTTTAACTTACCATCGTCTTTGTGTAGCGGTATGCGACACGGCCAAACTAGATAAGGACTTGAGGATATACTACCATGCAGCACAAATAGATGGGCGACTGGTCTGTGTCTCTCCCTGTGCCCCCGGACACAACAGGGGAAAGAACTGCAACACTGGCACCTGTAGTATGTCAAGGGACGGTCCGGTCTGCAGGTAAGAGTATTACCTCTTATGACTTCTTATAACATACAACATATAGCATAATATACAACATATAGACAACATACAACATATAGACAACATACAACATATAGACAACATACAACATACAACATATAGACAACATACAACATATAGACAACATACAACATACAACATATAGACAACATACAACATATAGACAACATACAACATATAGACAACATACAACATATAGACAACATACAACATACAGACAACATACAACATACAACATATAGACAACATACAACATATAGACAACATACAACATATAGACAACATACAACATACAACATATAGACAACATACAACATATAGACAACATACAACATACAACATACAATATATAGACAACGTACAACATATAGACAACATACAACATATAGACAACATACAACATATAGACAACATACAACATATAGACAACATACAACATACAGACAACATACAACATACAGACAACATACAACATATAGACAACATACAACATATAGACAACATACAACATATAGACAACATACAACATATAGACAACATACAACATACAGACAACATACAACATATAGACAACATACAACATATAGACAACATACAACATATAGACAACATACAACATACAACATATAGACAACATACAACATATAGACAACATACAACATACAACATACAACATACAACATACAATATATAGACAACGTACAACATATAGACAACATACAACATATAGACAACATACAACATATAGACAACATACAACATATAGAGAACATACAACATATAGACAACATACAACATATAGACAACATACAACATATAGACAACATACAACATATAACCAACACGCTAAATATACTAAATATACTAAATATAGCCATACTAAATATAGCCAACATACTACATATACTTTCGCAAGGCACTGTATAACCAACATACAACATATAGCACACATACAACATATAGCCAGCACACTAAATATAGCCAACATACTACATATATAACACATAGCCAACATACAACACATACAACATGTAGACAACATACTACATATACAACATATAGCCAACATACTACATATATAACACATAGCCAACATACAACACATACAACATGTAGACAACATACAACATATCGCCAACGTACAACACATACAACATATCGCCAACATACAACATATCGCCAACATACAACATATCACCAACATACTAGCCAACATATAGCCAACATAAAACCAGCGCAATGACTCCACTTTACCCTCCATCCTTCTGTGTCCCATCCACCACCCACACAGATGTAACCAGGACTACTGGTACCTAGACTCCGATTGCTTCGGTCCTATCCTGAAGAGGGACCTCTTTGCCGCGCTACTGACCCTGGCAGGACTGGCGATAGCAGCCGTGGGGGTCATGGTGGTCTATGTGCCCTGGCATAGACGACAATTACATAGGTGAGACTGACTACACATCAACACAGTAGCTAAAAATATCAGGGACAACATAAAGAGTGACATAAATGTTTACGTGCAGTAAGTGAAGCCTTCACCATCTAGTCATGAGAGATCCCTTCACCACCTAGTCACGAGACAAGCCTTCACCACCTAGTCACGAGAGAAGCCTTCACCATCTAGTCACGAGACAAGCCTTCAACATCTAGTCACGAGACAAGCCTTCACCATCTAGTCACGAGAGAAGCCTTCACCACCTAGTCACGAGACAAGCCTTCACCACCTAGTCACGAGACAAGCCTTCACCATCTAGTCACGAGACAAGCCTTCACCATCTAGTCACGAGAAGCCTTCACCATCTGGTCATGAGACAAGCCTTCACCATCTAGTCACGAGACAAATCTTCACCATCTAGTTCTGAGACAAGCCTTCACCATCTAGTCATGAGAGAACCCTTCACCATCTCGTCACGAGAGAAGCCTTCACTATCTAGTCATGAGAGAAACCTTCACCATCTAGTCACGAGAGAAGCCTTCACCATCTAGTCATGAGAGAAGCCTTCACCACCTAGTCACGAGAGAAGCCTTCACCATCTATTCATGAGACAAGCCTTCACCACCTAGTCACGAGAGAAGCCTTCACCATCTAGTCATGAGACAAGCCTTCACCATCTAGTCATGAGACAAGCCTTCACCACCTAGTCACGAGAGAAGCCTTCACCATCTAGTCACGAGACAAGCCTTCACCACCTAGTCACGAGACAAGCCTTCACCATCTAGTCACGAGACAAGCCTTCACCATCTAGTCACGAGACAAGCAAGCCTTCACCATCTAGTCACGAGACAAGCCTTCACCATCTAGTCACGAGAAGCCTTCACCATCTGGTCACGAGACAAGCCTTCACCATCTAGTCATGAGAGAAGCCTTCACCACCTAGTCACGAGAGAAGCATTCACCACCTAGTCACGAGACAAGCCTTCACCATCTAGAGAAGCTAATGTGTAGATTTGTAAAGCTAAAACAACAGGAGTAAGATGTTGGCACAGACAACAAGCCTGTAGGTGAAACACAATATGTATTACAAAGCTATGCATTTGTTTAGAATTTGGATATGATGATATATTAGCAATCAATGACACCAACCAATAATTATTCTCAAAACAATGATCATACTACGATAATCAGCAATGTACGGTCATAAAGTGAGTTTCTTCTCTCCCCCTTTCCTTCAGGGTGAAAGATATCCATACTGGACAAGTTAACCAGTGGCTGGAGGAAGACTTTGAATGGCCCAACAGGTCAAATATAGGTGGCCACTTGGTTGGTTCAAGTAGTACCACAGTCCTAACAGGTACACTGTCTAAAGACTATTTTGCCTCACCTGTCATAGGTTATTGCTCGAATTGTGTTTTAAGGGGTACATTTATAATATGCCATTCTTATACATTATTTTACTTTTATCTGACCTAGTTTTGATTCTGTGCTCTTTTATGATCCTATTCTGGATGTTCCATTTCTTAGTATTTGTAATTGAACACTGTATTGCTGAAGAAGAACTTGTCAGTGAGCATTTCTCTGTATTGTTTCCACCTGCTTTTTCCTGTGGACGTAACACATAAACTTTGATTTCATTTTACTTAAAAAAGTGTGGCTTAATGCTACCCCCTTCCAGAAAATGTATTTTAAAATATTCTTATCTGTAGAGTACCTTGGCATGTTTTAAAACATGAGTATCTTCAGTGGACCGTTTGTAAATATAATTTTTGTCCCCTTTTATACAGAGAATGAGCCTAACCCACCTTATGGGGGCCGAGTGGGCTTGCAGTACGACGCAGAGGGAGATTCCCTGTCATCCTCCAGTACAAGGCTGCCGTCTCCCTACCATGGAACACAGGCACAGGTGGGGATCTATTTTAGGTATCCTAGATGCCATCTCCTGCTGCGGTGCCTTTGAGCAAGGCACTTGACTTAACCCATGGCTCACCCTTGTTTCCGACCCTTCCGTGTGTTTGGGAGACGAGTGCATGTTACTTAAACGGTTTAAAGGCAACATTTAAAAAAAATCCATGTTCTGAAAATGACAATGGACAATCAAGTCTTCTATTTCTTCTTCAAAAGGTGTCCAGGAGGCCTGAGATCATTTGCCATGACTACAGTTCCTGGGGTGCTGATAGGGACGCCATTCAAGTCATACAGACTACTGCCACCTCGTCAGGGCAGCATTTTACATTGAGTGACCCTGGCAGCCAATCAGTGGAGGGAACGGAATGTTCATCATAATGCTGTCAAATATGTATGTAATAGGTATGGATGGCCCTCGTGAACTGTTTCAGCCTTCTGGGTGTGCTCTTTCCAAGTAAATTACTACATGATTGAGGACACACAGAGGAGCTAGTGATCACTTTAGAAACCTATTCCATACTCAAATACCTGTTTTTAAATATTCCCTGACAGCTTAGGATCAGCATACCGGAGATACGGACTTACTCTGAGATCTAGTGGGACATCCTCAACTCTTAAAAAACAGAACTGGACAAAGAACAGGATAATACATTTAACGAAGTGTTTCTCATCGACCAACGGAATAAAGCAGAAGGAAAAAGGATCACTTAACGGACAGTCTCCTCTTTGGGAGCGAAGCCTGAATCACGGTTGTGGGATGATGCTTTATTAACACTACACAGGATTGTCCAACGAAGTATGGAGTCACTGATACAGGAGGATGTGAAACCCAACCTCAGCTTCATTAATGGAATAATCTGCTCTCAAATCAATCAACCTATCAGGATATCAGGAAACAACATGTTTTAAATGCTCTACTTCAGTGACGCATGTTTACAATAAATCTGCATAATGATATATGTTGCTTGTACCAGTTTACCAATTAGCATGGCTTCTTTTGCACTTTAATACCACAACAAATTAATGTAAATAATGTTGTAATATCACATGTATATAACAATCGGTCTTTATATAGAACAGACATTGCACTGTGGTAGTTCTTATAAAATCAAAACATATTTAAAATGTGTACCAAAAACTAAAAACTTTCCCGACTCATTTTTGTGAACTGCATAATGTCAAACCAATAATACAATATTGTATCACACATAAATAGAACAATAAACGCATCTGATGAAATTGGCAGTCAAATGAACAGTGAATGAAGGCCAAAGTGAGCCATGTCTAATCAGTGCCGCATTCTCTTGATCTTGTTGTTTGGCTGTATGTCCAACGTTCTTTGGCTGTGCGCTCATCTCATCTTTTCCTGTGCTCAAGCTCTAATTTACGTTACTCCTACTTTGCCTTTAGTTCTAACTCCCTTGGTTGAACATCTACGGGACTCACCCCACTACCCGTAGCACCCTTATCATCAGTCCTCCACCAATCAGCACTTTGACCACTGCTTTTGGATTGCCTGGTGCCACTCTGATGTCATAATTCTTAGTGATGATGAGCAGATTCACCTTCGTACATGTATCCATCTCCCATGTAGGGTTTTCCACAAATGCTTCCAATGAGCCTGTGTGATTTTGCAACTTATAAAATGATTCCACTAGTCTTATAACCCATTAGGGTGGATGTCAGTGACAGCAACTCTACCACAAAAGTGTATTTTCAACACTCAAATATCTGAGCACAGCAGAGCCTCACAGTCTGAGATTAGAGCAACTATCACAGGAAACAAAATCCCGGACGAGCCCCCTTTCTGTTACGTTCCCCAGCAAGAAACCAAAACATTTCACTCAAACAGAAGGAGGAACTAACAAAGAGTCACTAACAACCAAAACAAAAGGGAAGCGGGGATGATCATCTAAAAGATTGTTTTTAGGAATATCTAATATAACACCGTCAACTGACGGTGTTAATCAGAGAGAATAAAGTAGACGGCACGGGTCAACATTTTTGATTGATGTCCCTGATGACGTGTACATGTCCAAATATGGGCCTCCGGCCAGGCCATCCTGTTCCTGTGGTCACGTGTTAGAGGGTGTGTTATTTTATATCTATATTGCATCCTTTGAAGTAGTCATGCTGATTGATGTCTAGGGACCTGGTTGAACTGGGAGGGGTTCAGTGTTTGAACTTTTGAAAGTGTATGGCCCCCCACCACCAGTTTTTTTGTCCTTATGGTTGCTATCTATGAAGCAGGAATGTGTGTGTGTGTGTGTGTGTTAGAAACAAGGTCCCTTGGCATTGTGTCCATTTCAAGCTTTAAACAACAATTAAACAGCCATCTAAATAATGTTTCCCAGCCTAGTTTCCTATTTAGTTCTCTTTATATGTACAGGCACAGAGCTTCCAGATGGCTCCAGCCTAAGGATTGTCAGTGCATGTACACCTGGGGAGATTAGAACCCCAAAGAAAAGATCCTAAAAGTAATTTCAGATTCAGGTTTATCATGACAGCCTCTTTATGAAAGGCCTTTACTTATGGCTAAACAGCTTCTACACAGCTTATTAATTAATGCTGTGGGATGATGAAATTAGGTGTTTCTAGGAGGGCTTAAACAAATCTACGGTGAAACAAACATGTACACTTTACACACATATTTATTTACATTTAAAAAGACCACAGTAACATGACAGAATTTGTGCAAATGCGACAAAATCTGCTTGTGGATATTAAATATACAACAGTAGTATTCGGTAACAAACAATATGTGTTAAACATGTGGCACAGGCAATCATGACAGCCTCTTAATGAAAGGCCTTTACTTATGGCTAAACAGTTTTCTACACATCTTATTCATTAATGATGTGGGCATACCCAGAATTTACATGCAGGACGGTTGATCGACACATGGAGGGAAAACTTATGGAGTTTTCATGGAGCGGGCAAGCGTCTTTGCGTTGGTGAATTCGAAACGGATAATGGTCAGGGCTAACCAGACCCTTTATCTGTAAGAAATAGTAAACATTTTGAATTATAACGTGTTAAAATGTATGTACTAAATATTTTGAATTAAATCACTGGTTTTAAAAATGTATCTCACGCTTTAACGATAGGGGAAGAGGTAATTTCATATTTCGGTTTAGGGGAAGAGGTCATTTCATATTTCGGTTTAGGGGGGTTATTAACTTTATGGAAAACAATATTCACACTATGTGGATTATAAACATGTACATACATAGAGAGCCAACACATCAAGATCTAACAGGGATGAGTGGGGATTCATAGTACAACAGGAGTCTTATGTAACCTGCAATACGTGTTAAATATGTTTTACATACATCCACGACTGAATGGTTTCACAAACTCCCTTTAAAGGTTTTGTAAGAAAGTTGTAACAGGCCTCATTCAACAGTCTAGAGATGAACCTAGAGACACCAAAAACATCAATGTTTAGAGCAGCTTGGAGATTATTCATTAAAATACACATGCAGGGTACTGAATTAAAGCTACACTCGTTGTGAATCCAGGCAACAAGTCAGATTTTTAAAATGCTTTTCAACGAAAGCATGAGAAGCTATTATCTGATAGCATGTAACACCCCAAAAGACCCGCAGGGGATGTAAACAAAATAATTAGCATAGTCGGCGCGACACAAAACGCACAAATAAAATATAAAACATTCATTACCTTTGACCATCTTCTTTGTTGGCACTCCTAGATGTCCCATAAACATCACTATTGGGTCTTTTTTCGATTAAATCGGTCTATATATAGCCTAGATATCGATCTATGAAGACTGTGATCAATGGAAAAAAATTGCGTTTTATAACGTAACGTCATTTTTTTAAATTAAAAAAGTCGACGATAAACTTACACAAAACACTTCAAAATACTTTTGTAATGCAACTTTAGGTATTAGTAAACATTAATAAGCGATCAAATTGATCACGAGGCGATGTATATTCTATAGCTGTACGTCTGGAAATAATGTCCGGGTAAATCTCAACCAAAATATCCAGTCGGAGACCGGAAGAAAGGCGCTACCTTGTGTCAGTTTGACCAAGAAACAAATCGTAGGCAAATGACAAGACTGTTGACATCGTGTGGAAGCTGTAGGTATTGCAACCTCGGCCCCATTTAATGTGGTTCACATTCAACAATGGGTTCTAGTGGCACATGGATATATTTTCGCATTTTCAGTGATCAGATTTTCCTGCGCTTTTCGATGAAACGCACGTTCTGTTATAGTCACAGCCGTGATTTAACCAGTTTTATAAACGTCTGACCCTAACTGGGCTCAGGGGGGGGTCCTCTGATTTAGTTAAACTCAAAAGGGAATTGGAATTTCCTTCATTAATCACACAATTTTACAAACAGTATCATACTCACTCATTCATCTTATACAACAATTAGATGTTAACCTCATATCTGAGGCTATTATATAAACAGCGTTATGGCAATGTGGCCGCACCTTATCCCATGAAATTCCCCAAAATGTAACAAACGGACCAGTTCGTAGCTGGATCCTTCAGCAATCTTTTATACCTTGTCCGGAACATGAAATTTGATCGGACCTCCAGTTCTGTGAGGTGGAATAAATTCCTTTGTTCTCTATGAAACTTCACTCTCTCTCTCAATACTGTGTGGCCATGAGGCTAGGTCTTCTCAGGAATTTACGACCTCTCTCTGACCACAACTCTGGACGGTTTAGACTTAGAATATATGGACAACTACAAATACCTAGGTGTCTGGGTAGACTGTAAACTCTCCTTCCAGACTCACATTAAGCATCTCCAATCCAAAATTAAATCTAGAATCGGCTTCCAATTTCTCAACAAAGCATTCTTCACTCATGCTGCCAAACATACCCTCGTAAAACTGACCATCCTACCGATCCTCGACTTCGGCGATGTCATCTACAAAATAGCCTCCAACACTCTACTCAACTAATTGGATGCAGTCTATCACAGTGCCATCCGTTTTGTCACCAAAGCCCCATATACTACCTACCACTGCGACCTGTATGCTCTCGATGGCTGGCCCTCGCTTCATACTCGTCGCCAAACCCACTGGCTCCAGGTCATCTACAAGTCTTTGCTAGGTAAAACCCGCCTTATCTCAGCTCAATGGTTACCATAGCAGCACCCACCCGTAGCACGCGCTCCAGCAGGTATATCTCACTGGTCACTGGTTGATGAATACCAGGCAATATTTAGATCACCCAGAAAATATACCTCTCTGTTGATGTCACATACACTATATATCCAAAAGTATGTTGGCACCCCTTCAAATTAGTGGATTCGGCTATTTCAGCCACACCCGTTGCTTACAGGTGTATAAAATCAAGCACACAGCCATGCAATCTCCATAGACAAACATTGGCAGTAGAATGGCCTTCTTGAAGAGCTTAGGGACTTTAAATGTGGCACTGTCATTGGATGCCACCTTCCCAACAAGTCAGTTGGACAAATTTTTGCCCTGCTAGAGCTGTCCCAGTCAACTGAAACGTCTAGGAGCAACAATGGCCTAGCCGCGAAGTGGTAGCTGGCACAACGTCACAGAATGGGACCACTAAGTGCTGAAGCGTGTAAAAATTGCCTGTCCTTTGTTGCAACACTCACTATTGAGTTCCAAACTGCCTCTGGAAGCAAGGTCAGCACAAGAACTGTTAGTTGAGAGTTTCATGAAATGGTTTTCCATTGCCGAGCAGCCGCACACAAGCCTATCACCATGCGCAATGCCAAGCGTTGGCTGGAGTGGTGTAAAGCTCGCCACCATTGGACTCTGGATCAGTGGAAACGTGTTCTCTGGAGTGATAAATCATGCTTCACCATCTGGCAGTCCGATGTGTGAATCTGGGTTTAGCAGATGCCAGGAGAACCCCTCCCTGCCCCAATGCATAGTGTCAACTGTAAAGTTTGGTGGAGAATGAATAATGGTCTAGGGTTGTTTTTCATAGTTCGGCCTAGGTCCCTCAGTTCCAGAAAAGGAAAATCTTAAAGCTGCAGCATACCTTGACATTCAAGACCAGGCCCGGGCAACTCCAGTCCTTGTGTGCCTGATTGGTGTCACACTTTTTTTGATCAATAAATTATATATATTATATATATAATATATCATGAATATAATATATTAATATATATATTCAGTTAAAAATGAAATTAGTTTAAATAAGGTGTGTTTGCTAGGGATGGGGGAAAAGTGTGACTCCAATCAGGCCCCAATGGACTGGAATTGCCTAGGCCTGTTCTAGATGATACTGTGTTTCTAACTTTGTGGCAAGAGCTTGAAAAGGGCCCTTTCCTGTTTCAATATGACAATGCCCCTGTTCACAAAGCCAGGTCCATACAGAAACGGTTTGTCGAGATTGGTGTGGAAGAACTTGACTGGCCTGCACACAGCCCTGACCTCAACCTCATCAAACACCCTTTGGGATGAATTGGAACACCGACTGTGCGCCAGGCCTAATGGCCCAACATCTGTGCCCCGACATCACAAATGCTCTTGTGGCTGAATGGAAGCCAGTCCCCGCAGCAATGTTCCAACATCTAGTGGAAAGTTTCCCATTAGAGTGGAGGCTGTTATAACAGCAAAGGGGGGGACCAACTCCATATTAATGCCCATGATTTTGGAATGAGATGTTCGACCAATAGGTGTACACATACAAGTAGTGTAGATTATCAAGCAATTAAAACATATTATCTAGATACTTTCTGTCAGCACTTGGTGGTTTATAGCGGGCTTTAGGTGAGATGTGAACCTCTAGCCATATTACTTCAACAGCTTTAGACAAGAGATCCTCGCTAGGTTTTACAGGAATATGACTGAACAACAATGGCAACACCACCTCCACCATTGGCATTCCTGTATCTTCTGATGATATTGAAAAGATGTATTGCTACCACTGTATCATCAAAGGTATTATCTAAGTGAGTTTCAGAGATAGTCAGTATATGAGTGTTGTCTGTTACTAGCAAGTTATCGATTTCATGAACGTTCTTTCTTAGGCTACATAGTGTATATTAATGTGGGCTATTTTTAGCACTTTTCTGGGATTATTTATTGTTTTTATTGCTTTACTGGGAGGCTTATCAGAGGTAGACATGACATGATATGTTTGAGCCGTTGTGGACTAGGGCAAACAGCCTCAGTCCAAAGTATAACTCAGGTTCATAGTCGGATGATAACTGCTTAATCCCCTGTTTCCGCAGGAGGTTATTTGCCTTTTGGTAGGCCGCCATTGTAAATACGAATTTGTTCTTAACTGACTTGCCTAGTTAAATAAATGTCAAATAAATGTAAATAAAATACAATAGCTGTATGACTGACAGAGGCATTCAGGGGAGTTAGAGGGACATACATTAGGTTACTTACTACCAACACCCCTGGGACAATGTACATTTGCAGCACTATTACAACAACTCTGTGACACAATGGTAGGGATTATCTGAGCAGTGCTTGGGCCACTGATAAGTCATTGTCACAACGTAGCCGTGAAATGCTCAGAACGGATCCAGAATGTTTGCAGGGCATCATGTTAAATTGTGAATACACATGTGAAAGGTTGTGTGATCACGTGAAAATCCACATGTGAAATATCCGCACCTGTGAAGTTGTTCCAAAAACACATAATCACATGAAAATCCACTTGTGAGATGTGAAACTTCATGTGAAATATCATCACATGTGAAGTGTTCCAAAGCCACATGGTTTCACATGTGCAATATGTGAGAATTCCACATGTAAAAACATGGTGATTTACCACAAGTGGAATCATGTGTTTGTTTTTATAAGGGGGTTGGCCATTTTGCTATTTTTTTCAATCGCAGAATGTATCTTAAAATGTGTACATTAAATTATTATTTCATTTTTATTACCGTCGCAAGAGAACAGCAAACACTAGGGATGGGTGCTGATCAAACATTGCACAACATGCTCAAATGTGACCATGGCAGTTGGTTGGTTGAAGATAGTAGCTGTAATGTTCTGGGTGTAGTGGGTGAGAAGTCAGGCGCAGGAAGCAGAGAGTTCAGGGTAGTGCTACTTTAATGAACAAAACATTGAACATAAGCTAACCCCACGAAAACACAGGGCGCACAACAAAACCAATGCCCCAAACACGGGGACTTAAACTGTCCAGCAAAACCCACGAAAACACAGGGCACACAACAAAACCAATGCCCCAAACACGGGGACTTAAACTGTCCAGCAAAACCCACGAAAACACAGGGCACACAACAAAACCAATGCCCCAAACACGGGGACTTAAACTGTCCAGCAAAACCCACGAAAACACAGGGCACACAACAAAACCAATGCCCCAAACACGGGGACTTAAACTGTCCATCAAAACCCACGAAAACACAGGGCACACAACAAAACCAATGCCCCAAACACGGGGACTTAAACTGTCCAGCAAAACCCACGAAAACACAGGGCACACAACAAAACCAATGCCCCAAACACGGGGACTTAAACTGTCCATCAAAACCCACGAAAACACAGGGCACACAACAAAACCAATGCCCCAAACACGGGGACTTAAACTGTCCAGCAAAACCCACGAAAACACAGGGGGCACAACAAAACCAACGCCCCAAACACGGGGACTTAAACTGTCCAGCAAAACCCACGAAATGGCAAAACACGTAACTCACAGACGTGCACACAAGTTACACAAAACAAACCCGCACAAAGAACAGGAGGGCCGTAACCAGGTGTAACCAATAAACAGACAAGGAGGGGGAGAAAAGAATCAGTGGCAGCTAGTAGGCCAGTGACGACGACCACCGAGCACCACCCGAATGGGAAGGGGAGCCACCTTCAGTAGGTGTCGTGACAGTAGCATGATGCATCTAGTTACCAGCAAAACAAATGTCATACAGCCATTAACAATCCCTCCGTCATAATCACTTACTTATGCAACAGGAGTTGGAATTCTAAGGTTATCAATCAACTCTGTGGGGTACGAGTCTGAAATAATCATTCGATGTTCAAACCTATCCATCGATATGATATCTACAACAAGTGGATACTGAAGATAGTGTTTTTATGGGATAATGATGGTGAAATGCTATATCTTTGAATTAGCAAAATAACAAATATCTCTATCTTGTGTACTTATACACTACAGATGGATTCCACAGTTTGTATTGGCTTGATCCTTCTGTTGCAAGAATATATGAATTCATTCATTGTCAGTACGATAAAAAAAAGATAATATTTATTGCAGCCCCTGGAGTGTTAAACAAATATTATTTGCGTTGATATTTACAATCCTTTGTCATCTTTTTACAGTGGGAGCTCCATCACAGCTACAGATCTCTTATCTCTGACTGTGATGCCTTTGCCTACATTCCAGTGCCCTTGTGAAGTGACACAACGGCTATAATAAATATTCTAGAGCTCATAGAGAGCTGATAGTTAAGTGGCTGAACATTGAAACACGTAACAGCCTGTTTGACCCGGATAACCTCCCTGTAGTCACTTTATCATTGAATTTAAAGTATCATATGTTTCTCAGCTCTGAACCTCATTTAAACAGTGTTTGCTCCTTAGCAATCAAGGGTTTCCTGGGTGACCATGCTATGGATATACTACAGAGTTTTCTAATATTGATGGCTCTTATAGGTAAGACCCCATTCAAATGTTTAGTATTATATTTTTTCAATGGCAGATGTGATTTTAAACTGCAGTTAACAGTTGGTAACTTAAGATAGTATTAGTCATCAGCAATGCACACGCAATAGATATACAACTAAGTTCTCTCTTATTGATCGCTGCAAGACCCCATACTTATTATATATATGTACAGGATAAGATATATACTGTACTTCTGATTATTTTAATAGGTATTTATGATACAATTACATTTGTATTGATGCATTGATGTATTGTAATGTATGTAGTAATGTATTTATCAGTTGATGCTTGAAATCAATATCTTGTGAAAACACATTTTTAATGTTTTCCAACTTTGTGCATTTTGACAAATGGTAAGGAGTTATCCTTTATACTTGGTGATCATTTGAGAAATATTAAAGCTGAGTAGGGAATTGTTATAGAATAATTCTATTATACATTTTATGGAATGATAATAGATGAATGATATGAACATATAAAAGCTAATTTGCTGGTATGGATAGCACATTTGACTCTTAAAACTGAAAAGAAAATCTTGAACAATCTTTGAAATATCTCACCTGGAATTTAGGTTTGGTTTAGTGCTGATGTAGGATCAGGTTTGCCTTTCAGATCATAATGAACAAGACATGGGGGACCTGATCCTAAATCAGCACCCATACTCTGAGACACTGTGAATACAGGCCCTGGAGTGTGTTTTACATGGCATTTAGTTTTCAGATGTTTTTACATTGAAATAATAATAATACAGTACTAATACAGTATTTTATTTAATGTAACTCATGGACACTAAAAGATGTGTAAATACATCAATTTTAAGTGCATTTGTAAGGTAAAATATACGTTTCAACATATTGCAACACTGCAATGATGCTGAAAACCAAACGTATTGAACTTCCGAAAAACACACTCAAATATATGCATGGTATTTGTCGCAAATGTGAAGAGTATCAGTGAGTGAACTGGCAAATTATGGGAATGTTTATGTGACCTGAGTATTTGTGAAAAACTTGCAATGTGAATAGTCAAATTAGAGAAATTCCAATTTATAGTCAAACTATAGGCAAACATATAGTAGTCATTAAAGTAAGCCTTGTCCACGTCAGAACAACCTATAGGGCAAGAACCTCTGTTTCTGAAGAGGGACATTGGACATCAAATCACATTTTATTTGTCACATACACATGGTTAGCAGATGTTAATATGAGTGTAGCGAAATGCTTGTGCTTCTAGTTCCGACCATGCAGTAATATCTAACAAGGATTCTAACAATTCCACAACAACTACCTTATACACACTAATATAAAGGAATGAATAATAATATGTACATAAAAATATACAGTGGGGCAAAAAAGTATTTCGTCAGCCACCAAGATCTCACCCCGTGGAGTCAAAATGATCACAAGAACGGTGAGCAAAAATCCCAGAACCACACGGGGGGACCTAGTGAATGACCTCCAGAGAGCTGGGACCAAAGTAACAAAGCCTACCATCAGTAACACACTACGCCGCCAGGGACTCAAATCCTGCAGTGCCAGACGTGTCCCCCTGCTTAAGCCAGTACATGTCCAGGGCCGTCTGAAGTTTGCTAGAGAGCATTTGGATGATCCAGAGAAGATTGGGAGAATGTCATATGGTCAGATGAAACCAAAACATAACTTTTTGGTAAAAACTCAACTCGTTGTGTTTGGAGGACAAAGAATGCTGAGTTGCATCCAAAGAACACCATACCTACTGTGAAGCATGGGGGTGGAAACATCATGCTCCGGGGCTGTTTTTCTGCAAAGGGACCAGGACGACTAATCCGTGTAAAGAAAAGAATGAATGGGGCCATGTATCGTGAGATTTTGAGTGAAAACCTTCCATCAGCAAAGGCATTGAAGATGAAACGTGGCTGGGTTTTTCAGCATGACAATGATCCCATACACACCGCCCGGGCAACGAAGGAATGGCTTCGTAAGAAGCATTTCAAGGTCCTGGAGTCTCCAGATCTCAACCTCATAGAAAATCTTTGGAGGGAGTTGAAAGTCCGTGTTGCCCAGCAACAGCCCCAAAACATCACTGCTCTAGAGGAGATCTGCATGGAGAAATGGGCCAAAATACCCGCAACAGTGTGTGAAAACCTTGTGAAGACTTACAGAAAACATTTGACATCTGTCATTGCCAACAAAGGGTATATAACAAAGTATTGAGATAACTTTTGTTATTGACCAAATACTTATTTTCCACCATAATTTGCAAATAAATTCATAAAAAAACCTACAATGTGATTTGCTGGATTTATTTTCTTCTCATTTTGTCTGTCATAGTTGAAGTGTACCTATGATGAAAATAACAGGCCTCTCATCTTTTTAAGTGGGAGAACTTGCACAATTGGTGGCTGACTAAATTCTTTTTTGCCCCACTGTATATGGATGAGTGATGGCCGAACGGTATAGGCAAGATGCAGTAGATGGTATAGAGTACAGTGTATACATATAATAATATATAATAATAATAATATAATAATATAATAATAATATATGCCATTTAGCAGACGCTTTTATCCAAAGCGACTTACAGTCATGTGTGCATACATTCTACGTATGGGTGGTCCCGGGGATCGAACCCACTACCCTGGCGTTACAAGCGCCATGCTCTACCAACTGAGCTACAGGACCCCATATGAGATGAGTAGTGTAGGGTATGTGAACATTATATAAAGTGGCATAGTTTAAAGTGACTAGTGATACATTTATTACATCCCATTTTAATTATTAAAGTGGCTCGGGTGGTTGTTGTCCTTGATGATCTTTATGGCCTTCCTGTGACATCGGGTGTTGTAGGTGTCCTGGAGGGCAGGTAGTTTGCCACCGGTGATGCGTTGTAGAAAATCTTAAGACAGTTGTGCTACAAGTCATCTAATGCTATGAGGAAATGTTAATAAGCTATTTTTATGATGACGATAAAAGTAATTCGGTAGGATTTCGCTAGTAAGAGGAAGGGTGTGGCATTTATAGGGAACTCTATACTTCTAGAGTTTCGTTTCAGCAGCTTTCATAGCCATATAAACCTGCAATAAAATGAACCAATGGAAAAATGTCAAATGAGTTCACCTAACTGCTCAGTGCTCATGAATCTTTTGACATTATCTGAGATGGAAAATGTATGTAATTATATTATCAAATCAAATGTTATTAGTCACATGCACAGAATACAACAGTCTGTCTGTGAACAATTGTTGGAAAAATTACCTGTGTCATACACAAAGTAGATGCCCTAACCGACTTGCCCAAACTATAGTTTGTTAACAAGAAATTTGTGGAGTGGTTGAAAAACTAGTTTTAATGACTCCAACCTAAGTGTATGTAAACTTCCGACTTCAACTATATGTACAGCCACTGTGGGATCGACGTCATCGATGCACTTATTTATGAAGCCAATGACTGATGTTGTGTACTCCTCAATGCCATTGGAAGAATCCCGGAACATATTCCAGTCTGTGCCATTTTATGGCCGTATACAGGTGATTGAGTGCAGTCTTAGTGTCATCATTGGTTTGTGGTGGTAAATAGACAGCTACAAAGAATATAGATGAAAACTCTCTCTGTAAATAGTGTGGTCTACAGATTATCATGAGATCTTTACCTCAGGCGAGCAAAACCTTGAGACTTCCTTATTATTTTGTGCACCCGCTGTTGTTTACTAATATACTGTACATAGACCGTCACCCCTTATCTCACCCCTCTTTCTCCCCTGCCGAAAAATCGTATAACCTTCCAGCCGTGTGTTATTCATGTCGTCGTTCAGCTACGACTCAGTGAAACACAAGATATTACAATTTGTAATGTCACATTGGTAGAATATAGAGGCAGATTACCCACTATCCGTCGGATCCTTACAAGGCACCCAGAGCTACGTCCCCGATATTTCTGTCTCATTCTCCTGTGAATGACGGGGATGAGGGCCTTATCGGGTGTCTGGAGTAAATCCTTTGTGTCAGACTCATTAAAGAAAAAAATATTCTTCCAGCAAGAGGTAAGTAATCGCTGTCCTGATGTATAGAAGCTATTTTCGGTCATAAGAGACGGTGGCAGAAACATTATGTACAAAATAAGTTCCAAATAACGCGAAAAAACACACAATAGCACAAATGGTTAGGAGAACGTAAAACGAACAACAAAGCGGCAGCCATCTCTTCCGGCGACATTATATTGGGATGTGAAGTTACAAAAACATTATATTGAAATATTTAATTCAATAAAAGATTGTATTTAACAAGCAAGGAAAATATAGACGATGTGGGAAAGCAGTAATAATTATATATTTGTTTTTGTTGTAATAACTGTTAGAAAACTGTACTAATGATTCATTCTCTACCACCCAAAACAGCAAATACAGCCTCATCAACTGATTTCACTGTAACATCTAAAGGGAAAATGAATCCACCAACAGATGGCAGTACAACATTTAAAATGGTGGTGAAAAACCAAGATAGACTCAAAACAAATATAAATGCATCTGTGAGGAATATGGTGGCAGCAACAAGTGCCTTGCAGGAAATAAAACCCTCACAACCTCCTTCGGTTACAAATGAGTCTGCCACTAATAATGAACAATCTTCAGCAGTCAAGGAAGCGAAAATATCGGCCACTACCGTTGGACTCTCATCTACCCAGGGAACTGAAAGTACAACTGCAGAGCCAACTGACTCCACAACTGCAGCTGGAACGACCCTTGAAGATCACATAACAACGTTAGAAATGTCAACAATTCCAGCTGAAACAACTACCATTGTTACACAAGAACCATCAGCTAGCCCAGACACTGTGACAAGCCCATCTCCCACAATCACTTCTGGTCACACATCAGTGCCCTCTGACGTTACAAGTGAGTCTCCAACTAGCACTGCTGGTAGCTCAACATCAAGTGAGGCATCAACAACAACTTCTGAAGCGAACACATCTGCTGAAGAATCGACAGTGACCTCCGCTGGTTTAACAAGTGAAACTGTGGAAGCTACGTTTTCAACATCGGGAGTGACCATGACACCAGAATCAACCAAAGACACAATGGAAACAACGACAGCTATGTCCTCAAGTGTAACAGAATTTTCAACCAGTACCTGGCCGGAAACAAGTCCCTCACAACCTTCTACGATTACCATTGAGCCTTCCACTACAAATGAACTAACTTCAGCAGTCACGGACAGGCAAATATCTTCCACTACTATTGGACTCTCATCTACCCAGGGATCTGAAAGTACAACTGCAGAGCCAACTTACTCCACAACTGCAGCTGGAACGACCCTTGAAGATCACATAACAACGTTAGAAATGTCAACAATTCCAGCTGAAACAACTACCATTGTTACACAAGAACCATCAGCTAGCCCAGAGACTGTGACAAGCCAATCTCCCACAATCACTTCTGGTCACACATCAGTGCCCTCTGAAGTTACAAGTGAGTCTCTAACTAGCACTGCTGGTACCTCAACATCAAGTGAGGCATCAACAACAACTTCTGAAGCGAACACATCTGCTGAAGAATCGACAGCGAACTCCGCTGGTTTAACAAGTGAAACTGTGGAAGCTACGTTTTCAACATTGGGAGTGACCATGACACCAGAATCAACCGGAGACACAATGGAAACAACGACAGCTATGTCCTCAAGTGTAACAGAAATTTCAACCAGTACCTGGCAGGAAACAAGTCCCTCACAACCTTCTACGATTACCAATGAGCCTTCCACTACAAATGAACTAACTTCAGCAGTCACGGACGGGCAAATATCTTCCACTACTATTGGACTCTCATCTACCCAGGGATCTGAAAGTACAACTGCAGAGCCAACTGACTCCACAACTGCAGTGGGAACGACCCTTGAAGATCACACAACAGCATTAGAAATGTCAACAATTCCAGCTGAAACAACTACCATTGTTACACAAGAACCATCAGCTAGCCCTGAGACTGTGACAAGCCCATCTCCCACAATCACTTCTGGTCACACATCAGTGCCCTCTGACGTTACAAGTGAGTCTCTAACTAGCACTGCTGGTACCTCAACATCAAGTGAGGCATCAACAACAACTTCTGAAGCGAACACATCTGCTGAAGAATCGACAGCGACCTCCGCTGGTTTAACAAGTGAAACTGTGGAAGCTACGTTTTCAACATCGGGAGTGACCATGACACCAGAATCAACCGGAGACACAATGGAAACAACTACAGCTATGTCCTCAAGTGTAACAGAAACTTCAACCAGTACCTGGCCGGAAACAAGTCCCTCACAACCTTCTACGATTACCATTGAACCTTCCACTACAAATGAACTAACTTCAGCAGTCACGGACAGGCAAATATCTTCCACTACTATTGGACTCTCATCTACCCAGGGATCTGAAAGTACAACTGCAGAGCCAACTGACTCCACAACTGCAGTGGGAACGACCCTTGAAGATCACACAACAGCATTAGAAATGTCAACAATTCCAGCTGAAACAACTACCATTGTTACACAAGAACCATCAGCTAGCCCAGACACTGTGACAAGCCCATCTCCCACAATCACTTCTGGTCACACATCAGTGCCCTCTGACGTTACAAGTGAGTCTCTAACTAGCACTGCTGGTACCTCAACATCAAGTGAGGCATCAACAACAACTTCTGAAGCGAACACATCTGCTGAAGAATCGACAGCGACCTCCGCTGGTTTAACAAGTGAAACTGTGGAAGCTACGTTTTCAACATCGGGAGTGACCATGACACCAGAATCAACCGGAGACACAATGGAAACAACTACAGCTATGTCCTCAAGTGTAACAGAAACTTCAACCAGTACCTGGCCGGAAACAAGTCCCTCACAACCTTCTACGATTACCATTGAACCTTCCACTACAAATGAACTAACTTCAGCAGTCACGGACAGGCAAATATCTTCCACTACTATTGGACTCTCATCTACCCAGGGATCTGAAAGTACAACTGCAGAGCCAACCGACTCCACAACTGCAGCTGGAACGACCCTTGAAGATCACATAACAACGTTAGAAATGTCAACAATTCCAGCTGAAACAACTACCATTGTTACACAAGAACCATCAGCTAGCCCAGAGACTGTGACAAGCCCATCTCCCACAATCACTTCTGGTCACACATCAGTGCCCTCTGACGTTACAAGTGAGTCTCTAACTAGCACTGCTGGTACCTCAACATCAAGTGAGGCATCAACAACAACTTCTGAAGCGAACACATCTGCTGAAGAATCGACAGCGACCTCCGCTGGTTTAACAAGTGAAACTGTGGAAGCTACGTTTTCAACATCGGGAGTGACCATGACACCAGAATCAACCGGAGACACAATGGAAACAACTACAGCTATGTCCTCAAGTGTAACAGAAACTTCAACCAGTACCTGGCCGGAAACAAGTCCCTCACAACCTTCTACGATTACCATTGAACCTTCCACTACAAATGAACTAACTTCAGCAGTCACGGACAGGCAAATATCTTCCACTACTATTGGACTCTCATCTACCCAGGGATCTGAAAGTACAACTGCAGAGCCAACTGACTCCACAACTGCAGCTGGAACGACCCTTGAAGATCACATAACAACGTTAGAAATGTCAACAATTCCAGCTGAAACAACTACCATTGTTACACAAGAACCATCAGCTAGCCCAGACACTGTGACAAGCCCATCTCCCACAATCACTTCTGGTCACACATCAGTGCCCTCTGACGTTACAAGTGAGTCTCTAACTAGCACTGCTGGTAGCTCAACATCAAGTGAGGCATCAACAACAACTTCTGAAGCGAACACATCTGCTGAAGAATCGACAGCGACCTCCGCTGGTTTAACAAGTGAAACTGTGGAAGCTACGTTTTCAACATCGGGAGTGACCATGACACCAGAATCAACCGGAGACACAATGGAAACAACGACAGCTATGTCCTCAAGTGTAACAGAAACTTCAACCAGTACCTGGCCGGAAACAAGTCCCTCACAACCTTCTACGATTACCATTGAGCCTTCCACTACAAATGAACTAACTTCAGCAGTCACGGATGGGCAAATATCTTCCACTACTATTGGACTCTCATCTACCCAGGGATCTGAAAGTACAACTGCAGAGCCAACTGACTCCACAACTGCAGCTGGAACGACCCTTGAAGATCACATAACAACGTTAGAAATGTCAACAATTCCAGCTGAAACAACTACCATTGTTACACAAGAACCATCAGCTAGCCCAGAGACTGTGACAAGCCCATCTCCCACAATCACTTCTGGTCACACATCAGTGCCCTCTGACGTTACAAGTGAGTCTCCAACTAGCACTGCTGGTACCTCAACATCAAGTGAGGCATCAACAACAACTTCTGAAGCGAACACATCTGCTGAAGAATCGACAGTGACCTCCGCTGGTTTAACAAGTGAAACTGTGGAAGCTACGTTTTCAACATCGGGAGTGACCATGACACCAGAATCAACCAAAGACACAATGGAAACAACGACAGCTATGTCCTCAAGTGTAACAGAAATTTCAACCAGTACCTGGCCGGAAACAAGTCCCTCACAACCTTCTACGATTACCATTGAGCCTTCCACTACAAATGAACTAACTTCAGCAGTCACGGACAGGCAAATATCTTCCACTACTATTGGACTCTCATCTACCCAGGGATCTGAAAGTACAACTGCAGAGCCAACTTACTCCACAACTGCAGCTGGAACGACCCTTGAAGATCACATAACAACGTTAGAAATGTCAACAATTCCAGCTGAAACAACTACCATTGTTACACAAGAACCATCAGCTAGCCCAGACACTGTGACAAGCCCATCTCCCACAATCACTTCTGGTCACACATCAGTGCCCTCTGACGTTACAAGTGAGTCTCCAACTAGCACTGCTGGTAGCTCAACATCAAGTGAGGCATCAACAACAACTTCTGAAGCGAACACATCTGCTGAAGAATCGACAGTGACCTCCGCTGGTTTAACAAGTGAAACTGTGGAAGCTACGTTTTCAACATTGGGAGTGACCATGACACCAGAATCAACCGGAGACACAATGGAAACAACTACAGCTATGTCCTCAAGTGTATCAGAAACTTCAACCAGTACCTCGACGGAAACAAGTCCCTCACAACCTTCTACGCTTACCAGTGAGCCTTCCACTACAAATGAACTAACTTCAGTAGTCACGGACGGGCAAATATCTTCCACTACTGTTGGACTCTCATCTACCCAGGGAACTGAAAGTACAACTGCAGAGCCAACTGACTCCACAACTGCAGCGGGAACGACCCTTGAAGATCACACAACAACGTTAGAAATGTCAACAATTCCAGCTGAAACAACGACCATTGTTACACAAGAACCATCAGCTAGCCCAGAGACTGTGACAAGCCCATCTCCCACAATCACTTCTGGTCACACATCAGTGCCCTCTGAAGTTACAAGTGAGTCTCTAACGAGCACTGCTGGTACCTCAACATCAAGTGAGGCATCAACAACAACAACTTCTGAAGCAAACACATCTGCTGAAGAATCGACAGCGACCTCAGCTGGTTTAACAAGTGCAACTGTGGAAGCTACGTTTTCAACATCGGGGGTGACCATGACACCAGAATCAACCGGAGACACAATGGAAACAACTACAGCTATGTCCTCAAGTGTATCAGAAACTTCAACCAGTACCTCGACGGAAACAAGTCCCTCACAACCTTCTACGCTTACCAGTGAGCCTTCCACTACAAATGAACTAACTTCAGTAGTCACGGACGGGCAAATATCTTCCACTACTGTTGGACTCTCATCTACCCAGGGAACTGAAAGTACAACTGCAGAGCCAACTGACTCCACAACTGCAGCGGGAACGACCCTTGAAGATCACACAACAATGTTAGAAATGTCAACAATTCCAGCTGAAACAACGACCATTGTTACACAAGAACCATCAGCTAGCCCAGAGACTGTGACAAGCCCATCTCCCACAATCACTTCTGGTCACACATCAGTGCCCTCTGAAGTTACAAGTGAGTCTCTAACGAGCACTGCTGGTACCTCAACATCAAGTGAGGCATCAACAACAACAACTTCTGAAGCAAACACATCTGCTAAAGAATCGACAGCGACCTCAGCTGGTTTAACAAGTGCAGCTGTGGAAGCTACGTTTTCAACATCGGGAGTGACCATGACACCAGAATCCACCAAAGGCACAATGGAAACAACTACAGCTATGTCCTCAAGTGTAACAGAAACTTCAACCAGTACCTGGCCGGAAACAAGTCCCTCACAACCTTCTACGATTACCATTGAGCCTTCCACTACAAATGAACTAACTTCAGCAGTCACGGACGGGCAAATATCTTCCACTACTATTGGACTCTCATCTACCCAGGGATCTGAAAGTACAACTGCAGAGCCAACTGACTCCACAACTGCAGCTGGAACGACCCTTGAAGATCACATAACAACGTTAGAAATGTCAACAATTCCAGCTGAAACAACTACCATTGTTACACAAGAACCATCAGCTAGCCCAGAGACTGTGACAAGCCCATCTCCCACAATCACTTCTGGTCACACATCAGTGCCCTCTGACGTTACAAGTGAGTCTCCAACTAGCACTGCTGGTAGCTCAACATCAAGTGAGGCATCAACAACAACTTCTGAAGCGAACACATCTGCTGAAGAATTGACAGCGACCTCCGCTGGTTTAACAAGTGAAACTGTGGAAGCTACGTTTTCAACATCGGGAGTGACCATGACACCAGAATCAACCAAAGACACAATGGAAACAACGACAGCTATGTCCTCAAGTGTAACAGAAATTTCAACCAGTACCTGGCCGGAAACAAGTCCCTCACAACCTTCTACGATTACCATTGAGCCTTCCACTACAAATGAACTAACTTCAGCAGTCACGGACAGGCAAATATCTTCCACTACTATTGGACTCTCATCTACCCAGGGATCTGAAAGTACAACTGCAGAGCCAACTTACTCCACAACTGCAGCTGGAACGACCCTTGAAGATCACATAACAACGTTAGAAATGTCAACAATTCCAGCTGAAACAACTACCATTGTTACACAAGAACCATCAGCTAGCCCAGAGACTGTGACAAGCCCATCTCCCACAATCACTTCTGGTCACACATCAGTGCCCTCTGACGTTACAAGTGAGTCTCTAACTAGCACTGCTGGTACCTCAACATCAAGTGAGGCATCAACAACAATTTCTGAAGCGAACACATCTGCTGAAGAATCGACAGCGACCTCCGCTGGTTTAACAAGTGAAACTGTGGAAGCTACGTTTTCAACATCAGGAGTGACCATGACACCAGAATCAACCAAAGACACAATGGAAACAACTACAGCTATGTCCTCAAGTGTAACAGAAACTTCAACCAGTACCTGGCCGGAAACAAGTCCCTCACAACCTTCTACGATTACCATTGAACCTTCCACTACAAATGAACTAACTTCAGCAGTCACGGACAGGCAAATATCTTCCACTACCGTTGGACTCTCATCTACCCAGGGATCTGAAAGTACAACTGCAGAGCCAACTGACTCCACAACTGCAGCGGGAACGACCCTTGAAGATCACACAACAACGTTAGAAATGTCAACAATTCCAGCTGAAACAACTACCATTGTTACACAGGATCCATCAGCTAGCCCAGAGACTGTGACAAGGCCATCTCCCACAATCACTTCTGGTCACACATCAGTGCCCTCTGACGTTACAAGTGAGTCTCTAACTAGCACTGCTGGTAGCTCAACATCAAGTGAGGCATCAACAACAACTTCTGAAGCGAACACATCTGCTGAAGAATCGACAGCGACCTCCGCTGGTTTAACAAGTGAAACTGTGGAAGCTACGTTTTCAACATCGGGAGTGACCATGACACCAGAATCAACCAAAGACACAATGGAAACAACTACAGCTATGTCCTCAAGTGTAACAGAAATTTCAACCAGTACCTGGCCGGAAACAAGTCCCTCACAACCTTCTACGATTACCATTGAGCCTTCCACTACAAATGAACTAACTTCAGCAGTCACGGACAGGCAAATATCTTCCACTACTATTGGACTCTCATTTACCCAGGGATCTGAAAGTACAACTGCAGAGCCAACTGACTCCACAACTGCAGCGGGAACGACCCTTGAAGATCACACAACAACGTTAGAAATGTCAACAATTCCAGCTGAAACAACTACCATTGTTACACAGGATCCATCAGCTAGCCCAGAGACTGTGACAAGCCCATCTCCCACAATCACTTCTGGTCACACAACAATGCCCTCTGATGTTACAAGTGAGTCTCAAACTAGCACTGCTGGTACCTCAACATCAAGTGAGGCATCAACAACAACTTCTAAACCAAACACATCTGCTGAAGAATCGACAGCGAGCTCAGCTGGTTTAACAAGTGCAACTGTGGAAGCTACGTTTTCAACATCGGGGGTGACCATGACACCAGAATCAACCGGAGACACAATGGAAACAACTACAGCTATGTCCTCAAGTGTATCAGAAACTTCAACCAGTACCTCGACGGAAACAAGTCCCTCACAACCTTCTACGCTTACCAGTGAGCCTTCCACTACAAATGAACTAACTTCAGTAGTCACGGACGGGCAAATATCTTCCACTACTGTTGGACTCTCATCTACCCAGGGAACTGAAAGTACAACTGCAGAGCCAACTGACTCCACAACTGCAGCGGGAACGACCCTTGAAGATCACACAACAACGTTAGAAATGTCAACAATTCCAGCTGAAACAACGACCATTGTTACACAAGAACCATCAGCTAGCCCAGAGACTGTGACAAGCCCATCTCCCACAATCACTTCTGGTCACACATCAGTGCCCTCTGACGTTACAAGTGAGTCTCTAACTAGCACTGCTGGTACCTCAACATCAAGTGAGGCATCAACAACAACTTCTGAAGCGAACACATCTGCTGAAGAATCGACAGCGACCTCCGCTGGTTTAACAAGTGAAACTGTGGAAGCTACGTTTTCAACATCAGGAGTGACCATGACACCAGAATCAACCAAAGACACAATGGAAACAACTACAGCTATGTCCTCAAGTGTAACAGAAACTTCAACCAGTACCTGGCCGGAAACAAGTCCCTCACAACCTTCTACGATTACCATTGAACCTTCCACTACAAATGAACTAACTTCAGCAGTCACGGACAGGCAAATATCTTCCACTACCGTTGGACTCTCATCTACCCAGGGATCTGAAAGTACAACTGCAGAGCCAACTGACTCCACAACTGCAGCGGGAACGACCCTTGAAGATCACACAACAACGTTAGAAATGTCAACAATTCCAGCTGAAACAACTACCATTGTTACACAGGATCCATCAGCTAGCCCAGAGACTGTGACAAGGCCATCTCCCACAATCACTTCTGGTCACACATCAGTGCCCTCTGACGTTACAAGTGAGTCTCTAACTAGCACTGCTGGTAGCTCAACATCAAGTGAGGCATCAACAACAACTTCTGAAGCGAACACATCTGCTGAAGAATCGACAGCGACCTCCGCTGGTTTAACAAGTGAAACTGTGGAAGCTACGTTTTCAACATCGGGAGTGACCATGACACCAGAATCAACCAAAGACACAATGGAAACAACGACAGCTATGTCCTCAAGTGTAACAGAAATTTCAACCAGTACCTGGCCGGAAACAAGTCCCTCACAACCTTCTACGATTACCATTGAGCCTTCCACTACAAATGAACTAACTTCAGCAGTCACGGACAGGCAAATATCTTCCACTACTATTGGACTCTCATTTACCCAGGGATCTGAAAGTACAACTGCAGAGCCAACTGACTCCACAACTGCAGCGGGAACGACCCTTGAAGATCACACAACAACGTTAGAAATGTCAACAATTCCAGCTGAAACAACTACCATTGTTACACAGGATCCATCAGCTAGCCCAGAGACTGTGACAAGCCCATCTCCCACAATCACTTCTGGTCACACAACAATGCCCTCTGATGTTACAAGTGAGTCTCAAACTAGCACTGCTGGTAGCTCAACATCAAGTGAGGCATCAACAACAACTTCTGAAGCGAACACATCTGCTGAAGAATCGACAGCGACCTCCGCTGGTTTAACAAGTGAAACTGTGGAAGCTACGTTTTCAACATCGGGAGTGACCATGACACCAGAATCAACCAAAGACACAATGGAAACAACTACAGCTATGTCCTCAAGTGTAACAGAAATTTCAACCAGTACCTCGACGGAAACAAGTCCCTCACAACCTTCTACGATTACCATTGAGCCTTCCACTACAAATGAACTAACTTCAGCAGTCACGGACGGGCAAATATCCTCCACTACTATTGGACTCTCATCTACCCAGGGATCTGAAAGTACAACTGCAGAGCCAACTGACTCCACAACTGCAGTGGGAACGACCCTTGAAGATCACACAACAGCATTAGAAATGTCAACAATTCCAGCTGAAACAACTACCATTGTTACACAAGAACCATCAGCTAGCCCAGACACTGTGACAAGCCCATCTCCCACAATCACTTCTGGTCACACATCAGTGCCCTCCGACGTTACAAGTGAGTCTCTAACTAGCACTGCTGGTACCTCAACATCAAGTGAGGCATCAACAACTTTTGAAGCAAACACATCTGCTGAAGAATCGACAGCTACCTCAGCTGGTTTAACAAGTGCAGCTGTGGAACCTACGTTTTCAACATCGGGAGTGACCATGACACCAGAATCAACCAAAGACACAATGGAAACAACTACAGCTATGTCCTCAAGTGTAACAGAAACTTCAACCAGTACCTGGCCGGAAACAAGTCCCTCACAACCTTCTACGATTACCATTGAGCCTTCCACTACAAATGAACTAACTTCAGCAGTCACGGACGGGCAAATATCTTCCACTACTATTGGACGCTCATCTACCCAGGGATCTGAAAGTACAACTGCAGAGCCAACTGACTCCACAACTGCAGCTGGAACGACCCTTGAAGATCACATAACATCGTTAGAAATGTCAACAATTCCAGCTGAAACAACTACCATTGTTACACAAGAACCATCAGCTAGCCCAGAGACTGTGACAAGCCCATCTCCCACAATCACTTCTGGTCACACATCAGTGCCCTCTGATGTTACAAGTGAGTCTCCAACTAGCACTGCTGGTACCTCAACATCAAGTGAGGCATCAACAACCACTTCTGAAGCGAACACATCTGCTGAAGAATCGACAGCTACCTCAGCTGGTTTAACAAGTGCAGCTGTGGAACCTACGTTTTCAACATCGGGAGTGACCATGACACCAGAATCAACCAAAGACACAATGGAAACAACTACAGCTATGTCCTCAAGTGTAACAGAAACTTCAACCAGTACCTGGCCGGAAACAAGTCCCTCACAACCTTCTACGATTACCAGTAAGCCTTCCACTACAAATGAACTAACTTCAGCAGTCACGGACGGGCAAATATCTTCCACTACTATTGGACTCTCATCTACCCAGGGATCTGAAAGTACAACTGCAGAGCCAACTGACTCCACAACTGCAGTGGGAACGACCCTTGAAGATCACACAACAGCATTAGAAATGTCAACAATTCCAGCTGAAACAACTACCATTGTTACACAGGATCCATCAGCTAGCCCAGAGACTGTGACAAGCCCATCTCCCACAATCACTTCTGGTCACACATCAGTGCCCTCTGAAGTTACAAGTGAGTCTCTAACGAGCACTGCTGGTACCTCAACATCAAGTGAGGCATCAACAACAACTTCTGAAGCAAACACATCTGCTGAAGAATCGACAGCGACCTCCGCTGGTTTAACAAGTGAAACTGTGGAAGCTACGTTTTCAACATCGGGAGTGACCATGACACCAGAATCAACCGGAGACACAATGGAAACAACGACAGCTATGTCCTCAAGTGTAACAGAAATTTCAACCAGTACCTCGACGGAAACAAGTCCCTCACAACCTTCTACGATTACCATTGAGCCTTCCACTACAAATGAACTAACTTCAGCAGTCACGGACGGGCAAATATCTTCCACTACTATTGGACTCTCATCTACCCAGGGAACTGAAAGTACAACTGCAGAGCCAACTGACTCCACAACTGCAGCGGGAACGACCCTTGAAGATCACACAACAACGTTAGAAATGTCAACAATTCCAGCTGAAATAACGACCATTAATACACAAGGACCATCAACTAGCCCAACGATAGAAGCAATAACCACAACACAGTCTCCCACATCTACCACACCCTTTCTAACTACTCAAACTACATTACCTTTCACAACCACACCCAACATACCATCAACTACCCCAACTACCACACCTTCTACAACCACCCTAATTACATCAACTACCACACCTACCACACCTCCAACTGCATTAACTACATCAACTACACCTACCACACCTTCTCCAGTTACCCCAACTACATCAACTACACATTCTACTACACCTATCCCACCTGCCCCTTCTACTACACCTTCTTCTACACCTAACCTAACTACAACACCTACCCCAAATAGCCCTTATACTACACCTATCCCAACTACCCCTTCTAATACACCTACCCATTCTAATACACCTACTTCAACTACCCCAACTAACCCTTCTACTGCATCCAGTCCAACTTCTACAACTGCATCTGCTTCATTGACGTCAACTTCACTCTCAACAACTGGACCTCCGATAATTGTGACTGTGGGTGAGTGATCACATGACCTGACCAGGAAATACTCTGTGATACTACTAGGGCTTGGAGGTTTTTTGTCAGTAAAAAACGGCCAGTCCTATGGAATATACTGTCCTGGTTTATCTAACTACTACTGGTCCATAAATGGTCTAATTGTTGTTCCTTATCATCCTATTCATGTCAATGAACTACAGACACTATTGAAGTATCAACAGATGTCACTGTTAGACTCAACAAAACATTTAAAGAAGAATACAGTCACCCGTCAACACAGGAATACCAAGATTTCACAAAAAATTTCACCAACGATGTAAGTGCCTAATTTACATACTCTTTTTTAATGATACATGTATAATCTTAATGAGCTCATTAATAGTAACTAACTGAGCTATAACGACTTATGTTTTCCAGATGACCTTACTGTACAACCGCACTATTAACAATTTTATCGGCATAGTAATAATAGGACTCAGGTATGTGAACATTTGAGGAAACATTGCAACAAAGAGGCAGTACGCATGTACATTAAACACTTACTTTAAAAGGTTAGTTGAACCTCTTTTTAGAACGTCTATTTAAAATGTGGAACCTTTTTTTGGAATCTCTTCGCTCTCTATCAGGAATGGCAGTGTCGTGGTGGAGCATGTGGTTCTACTGCGCATAGAGAATGGGAAGAACCTAAGTAATGAGATTGCTGAGTCAGAAAAACAAATCAAGGACATTCTCAATGCGGCCAAAAACTGCACCACAGGTCAGTAACCGACTACAAATCAAATCAAATCAAAATCCAATCAAATTTATTTATATAGCCCTTTTTACATCAGCTGATATCTCAAAGTGCTGTACAGAAACCCAGCCTAAAACTCAAAACAGCAAGCATGCAGGTGAAGAAGCAGCGCAAGGCCAAAACCTAGGAAGAAACCTAGAGAGGAACCAGGCTATGAGGGGTGGCCAGTCCTCTTCTGGCTGTGCCGGGTGGAGATTATAACAGAACATGGCCAAAATGTTCAAATGTTCATAAATTATCAGCATGGTCAAATAATAATAATCACAGTAGTTGTTGAGAGTGCAACAATTCAGCATCTCAGGAGTAAGTTTCAGCTGGCTTTTCATAGCCGATCATTGAGAGTATCTCTACCGCTCCTGCTGTCTCTAGAGAGTTGAAAACAGCAGGTCTGGGACAGGTAGCATGTCCGGTGAACAGGTCAGGGTTCCATAGCCGCAGGCAGAACAGTTGAAACTGGAGCAGCAGCAGGGCCGGGTGGACTGGGGACAGGAAGGAGTCATCATGCCAGGTAGCCTTGAGGCATGGGCCGAGGGCTCAGGTCCTCCTCCGCCGAGAGAGAAAGAAAGAAAACATTTGAGAGAGCATACTTAAATTCACACAGGACACCGGATAAGACAGGAGAAGTACTCCAGATATAACAGACTGGCCCTAGCCCCCCGACACATAAACTACTGCAGCATAAATACTGGAGGCTGAGACAGGAGGGGTCAGGAGACACTGTGGCCCCATCCTATGATACCCCCGGACAGGGCCAAACAGGCAGGATATAACCCCACCCACTTTGCCAAAGCACAGCCCCCACACCACTGGAGGGATATCTTCAACCACCAACTTACCATCCTGAGACAAGGCCGAGTATAGCTAGTCAGACTACAGACACTTACGATATTAGAAACCGGTTAAGTAGGCCAGAGTGAAACACTCTGAATTTATGAATGGACAATCTGTCAATGTTCTGAATTTCCGAACACCTCGAGAGCGTACTCTGGCACTCCAGATTTGAATTAACGATCACACCCAACGTTGTTAAATTCACATATTAGACCTGGGTTAGCTGACCAATGTGTATGACATTAAAGAAAAGTAAGAAAAATTACCACTCGTAAACTTTACATTGACGAAAAAATTCTACTGCGTTATTAAAAGATGGTATTATTGACAAATCACGTGTCAAATCATTTGTTTTGTATAACAAACCTTTCTGTTGCATTCACAGGCCAAGTAGGCTGTATTGGGGTGGACATAATTGGAGATGTCATAGTAAAAAATTCCACATTTGATAAAGAATGTAAGTACACTAAAGCCTATATTTGTGAGTCCACACCAGGGTATCTATGGATATCCTTTCAACACATTTTAGTGAATGAGGTTATACTGTAAAGCTGTTCCTACCAGGTTTGGGGTCAGTTACTGTAATTCAGAACACCAAGAGTGTGCAAAACTGTCACCAAGGCAAAAGGTGGCTACTTTCAAGAATTTAAAAAATAACATATTTTGAATTGTTTAACACTTTTTGGTTACTACATTATTCCATATGTGTTATTTCATAGTTTTGATGTCGTCACTATTATTTATCAATGTAGAAAATAGTACAAATACTACTCTTGAATGAGTAGGTTTGTCCAAACCTTTGAAAAATAACAATTAATCTCCTGCATTGACTTTTAACATACTTTTGGACTTTGAACTTAATATTATTTTTAACTTACCATCGTCTTTGTGTAGCGGTATGCGACACGGCCAAACTAGATAAGGACTTGAGGATATACTACCATGCAGCACAAATAGATGGGCGACTGGTCTGTGTCTCTCCCTGTGCCCCCGGACACAACAGGGGAAAGAACTGCAACACCGGCACCTGTAGTATGTCAAGGGACGGTCCGGTCTGCAGGTAAGAGTATTACCTCTTATGACTTCTTATAACATACAACATATAGCATAATATACAACATATAGACAACATACAACATATAGACAACATACAACATATAGACAACATACAACATACAACATATAGACAACATACAACATACAGACAACATACAACATATAGACAACATATAACATATAGCCAACATACAACATATAGCCAACATACAACATATAGACAACAAACAACATATAGACAACATGCAACATATAGACAACATACAACATATAGACAACACACAACATATAGCCAACATACAACATATAGACAACATACAACATATAGACAACAAACAACATATAGCCAACAAACAACATATAGCCAACATACAACATATAGCCAACATACAACATATAGACTACATACAACATACAACATATAGACAACATTCAACATATAGACAACAAACAACATATAGACAACAAACAACATATAGACAACATACAACATATAGACAACATACAACATATAGACAACATACAACATATAGCCAACATACAACATATAGCCAACATACAACATATAGCCAACATACAACATATAGCCAACATGCAACATATAGCCAACATGCAACATATAGCCAACATGCAACATATAGCCAACATGCAACATATAGCCAACATGCAACATATAGACAACATGCAACATATAGACAACATGCAACATATAGACAACATACAACATATAGACAACATACAACATATAGACAACATACAACATATAGACAACATACAACATACAACATATAGACAACATACAACATACAGACAACATACAACATATAGACAACATATAACATATAGCCAACATACAACATATAGCCAACATACAACATATAGACAACAAACAACATATAGACAACATGCAACATATAGACAACATACAACATATAGACAACACACAACATATAGCCAACATACAACATATAGACAACATACAACATATAGACAACAAACAACATATAGCCAACAAACAACATATAGCCAACATACAACATATAGCCAACATACAACATATAGACTACATACAACATACAACATATAGACAACATTCAACATATAGACAACAAACAACATATAGACAACAAACAACATATAGACAACAAACAACATATAGACAACATACAACATATAGACAACATACAACATATAGACAACATACAACATATAGCCAACATACAACATATAGCCAACATACAACATATAGCCAACATGCAACATATAGCCAACATGCAACATATAGCCAACATGCAACATATAGCCAACATGCAACATATAGCCAACATGCAACATATAGACAACATGCAACATATAGACAACATGCAACATATAGACAACATACAACATATAGACAACATACAACATATAGACAACATACAACATATAGACAACATACAACATATAGACAACATACAACATATAGACAACATACAACATATAGACAACATGCAACATATAGACAACATACAACATATAGCCAACATGCAACATATAGACAACATGCAACATATAGACAACATACAACATATAGACAACATATAACATATAGCCAACATATAACATATAGCCAACATACAACATATAGCCAACATGCAACATATAGACAACATGCAACATATAGACAACATACAACATATAGACAACATACAACATATAGACAACAACCAACATATAGACAACATGCAACATATAGACAACATGCAACATATAGACAACATGCAACATATAGACAACATGCAACATATAGACAACATGCAACATATAACCAACATACAACATATAGCCAACATACAACATATAGACAACATATAAAATATAGCCAACATACAACATATAGCCAACATACAACATACAACATATAGACAACATACAACATATAGACAACATACAACATATAGACAACATGCAACATATAGACAACATGCAACATATAACCAACATACAACATATAGCCAACATACAACATATAACCAACACGCTAAATATAGCCAACATACTAAATATAGCCAACATACTAAATATAGCCAACATACAACATATAACCAACACGCTAAATATAGCCAACATACTAAATATAGCCAACATACTAAATATAGCCAACATACTACATTTACATTTACATTTAAGTCATTTAGCAGACGCTCTTATCCAGACAGCCAACATACAACACATACAACATATAGCCAACATACAACATATAGCACACATACAACATATAGCCAACACACTAAATATAGCCAACATACTAAATATAGCCAACATACTACATATAGCACACATACAACATATAGCCAACACACTAAATATAGCCAACATACTAAATATAGCCAACATACTAATTATAGCCAACATACTACATATACAACATATAGCCAACATACTAAATATAGCCAACATACAACATATAGCCAACATACAACATATAGACAACATGCAACATAAAGACAACATGCAACATATAACCAACATACAACATATAGCCAACATACAACATATAACCAACATGCTAAATATAGCCAACATACTAAATATAGCCAACATACTAAATATAGCCAACATACAACATATAACCAACACGCTAAATATAGCCAACATACTAAATATAGCCAACATACTAAATATAGCCAACATACTAAATTTACATTTACATTTAAGTCATTTAGCAGACACTCTTATCCAGACAGCCAACATACAACACATACAACATATAGCCAACATACAACATATAGCACACATACAACATATAGCCAACACACTAAATATAGCCAACATACTAAATATAGCCAACATACTACATATAGCACACATACAACATATAGCCAACACACTAAATATAGCCAACATACTAAATATAGCCAACATACTACATATACAACATATAGCCAACATACTAAATATAGCCAACATACTACATATACAACATATAGCCAACATACTAAATATAGCCAACATACTACATATACAACATATAGCCAACATACTCCATATACAACATATAGCCAACATACTAAATATAGCCAACATACTACATATACAACATATAGCCAACATACTAAATATAGCCAACATACTACATATACAACATATAGCCAACATACTACATATACAACATATAGCCAACATACTACATATACAACATATAGCCAACATACTAAATATAGCCAACATACTACATATACAACATATAGCCAACATACTACATATACAACATATAGCCAACATACTAAATATAGCCAACATACTACATATACAACATATAGCCAACATACTACATATACAACATATAGCCAACATACTACATATACAACATATAGCCAACATACTACATATACAACATATAGCCAACATACTACATATACAACATATAGCCAACATACTAATTATAGCCAACATACTACATATACAACATATAGCCAACATACTAAATATAGCCAACATACTACATATAGCACACATACAACATATAGCCAACACACTAAATATAGCCAACATACTAAATATAGCCAACATACTACATATACAACATATAGCCAACATACTACATATACAACATATAGCCAACATACTAAATATAGCCAACATACTACATATACAACATATAGCCAACATACTACATATACAACATATAGCCAACATACTAAATATAGCCAACATACTAAATATAGCCAACATACTAAATATAGCCAACATACTACATATACAACATATAGCCAACATACTACATATACAACATATAGCCAACATACTACATATACAACATATAGCCAACATACTACATATACAACATATAGCCAACATACTACATATACAACATATAGCCAACATACTAAATATAGCCAACATACTAAATATAGCCAACATACTACATATACAACATATAGCCAACATACTACATATACAACATATAGCCAACATACTACATATAGCACACATACAACATATAGCCAACACACTAAATATAGCCAACATACTAAATATAGCCAACATACTAAATATAGCCAACATACTACATATACAACATATAGCCAACATACTACATATACAACATATAGCCAACATACTAAATATAGCCAACATACTACATATACAACATATAGCCAACATACTACATATACAACCTATAGCCAACATACTACATATACAACATATAGCCAACATACTACATATACAACATATAGCCAACATACTACATATACAACCTATAGCCAACATACTACATATACAACATATAGCCAACATACTACATATACAACATATAGCCAACATACTACATATACAACATATAGCCAACATACAACATATAGCCAACATACTAAATATAGCCAACATACTAAATATAGCCAACATACTAAATATAGCCAACATACTACATATACAACATATAGCCAACATACTACATATACAACATATAGCCAACATACTAAATATAGCCAACATACTACATATACAACATATAGCCAACATACTACATATACAACCTATAGCCAACATACTACATATACAACATATAGCCAACATACTACATATACAACATATAGCCAACATACTACATATACAACCTATAGCCAACATACTACATATACAACATATAGCCAACATACTACATATACAACCTATAGCCAACATACTACATATACAACATATAGCCAACATACTACATATACAACATATAGCCAACATACTACATATACAACATATAGCCAACATACAACATATAGCCAACATACTAAATATAGCCAACATACTAAATATAGCCAACATACTAAATATAGCCAACATACTACATATAGCCAACATACAACATATAGCCAACATACTAAATATAGCCAACATACTAAATATAGCCAACATACTACATATACAACATATAGCCAACATACTACATATACAACATATAGCCAACATACTAAATATAGCCAACATACTACATATACAACATATAGCCAACATACTACATATACAACCTATAGCCAACATACTACATATACAACATATAGCCAACATACTACATATACAACATATAGCCAACATACTACATATACAACCTATAGCCAACATACTACATATACAACATATAGCCAACATACTACATATACAACCTATAGCCAACATACTACATATACAACATATAGCCAACATACTACATATACAACATATAGCCAACATACTACATATACAACATATAGCCAACATACAACATATAGCCAACATACTAAATATAGCCAACATACTAAATATAGCCAACATACTAAATATAGCCAACATACTACATATAGCCAACATACAACATATAGCCAACATACTAAATATAGCCAACATACTAAATATAGCCAACATACTAAATATAGCCAACATACTACATATAGCCAACATACTACATATACAACATATAGCCAACATACTAAATATAGCCAACATACTACATATACAACATATAGCCAACATACTACATATACAACATATAGCCAACATACTACATATACAACATATAGCCAACATACTAAATATACAACATATAGCCAACATACTACATATACAACATATAGCCAACATACTAAATATACAACATATAGCCAACATACTACATATACAACATATAGCCAACATACTACATATACAACATATAGCCAACATACTACATATACAACATATAGCCAACATACTACATATACAACATATAGCCAACATACTACATATACAACATATAGCCAACATACTAAATATAGCCAACATACTACATATACAACATATAGCCAACATACTACATATACAACATATAGCCAACATACTACATATAGCCAACATACTACATATACAACATATAGCCAACATACTACATATACAACATATAGCCAACATACTACATATACAACATATAGCCAACATACTACATATACAACATATAGCCAACATACTAAATATAGCCAACATACTACATATACAACATATAGCCAACATACTACATATACAACATATAGCCAACATACTACATATACAACATATAGCCAACATACTACATATACAACATATAGCCAACATACTACATATAGCCAACATATAGCCAACATACTAAATATAGCCAACATACTACATATACAACATATAGCCAACATACTACATATACAACATATAGCCAACATACTACATATACAACATATAGCCAACATACTACATATACAACATATAGCCAACATACTACATATACAACATATAGCCAACATACTACATATACAACATATAGCCAACATACTACATATAGCCAACATACTACATATACAACATATAGCCAACATACTACATATACAACATATAGCCAACATACTACATATACAACATATAGCCAACATACTACATATACAACATATAGCCAACATACTACATATACAACATATAGCCAACATACTACATATACAACATATAGCCAACATACTACATATACAACATATAGCCAACATACTACATATACAACATATAGCCAACATACTACATATACAACATATAGCCAACATACTAAATATAGCCAACATACTACATATACAACATATAGCCAACATACTAAATATAGCCAACATACTAATTATAGCCAACATACTACATATACAACATATAGCCAACATACTAAATATAGCCAACATACTAATTATAGCCAACATACTACATATACAACATATAGCCAACATACTACATATACAACATATAGCCAACATACTAAATATAGCCAACATACTAATTATAGCCAACATACTAAATATAGCCAACATACTAATTATAGCCAACATACTACATATACAACATATAGCCAACATACTAAATATAGCCAACATACTACATATACAACATATAGCCAACATACTAAATATAGCCAACATACTACATATACAACATATCGCCAACATAAAACATATCGCCAACATACTACATATACAACATATAGCCAACATACTAAATATAGCCAACATACTACATATACAACATATCGCCAACATACAACATATCGCCAACATACTACATATACAACATATCGCCAACATACAACATATCGCCAACATACTACATATACAACATATCGCCAACATACTAAATATAGCCAACATACTACATATACAACATATCGCCAACATACAACATATCGCCAACATACTACATATACAACATATCGCCAACATACTAATTATAGCCAACATACTACATATACAACATATAGCCAACATACTAAATATAGCCAACATACTACATATACAACATATCGCCAACATACACAACATATCGCCAACATACTAGCCAACATATCGCCAACATAAAACCAGCACAATGACTCCACTTTACTCTCCATCCTTCTGTGTCCCATCCACCACCCACACAGATGTAACCAGGACTACTGGTACCTAGACTCCGATTGCTTCGGTCCTATCCTGAAGAGGGACCTCTTTGCCGCGCTACTGACCCTGGCAGGACTGGCGATAGCAGCCGTGGGGGTCATGGTGGTCTATGTGCCCTGGCATAGACGACAATTACATAGGTGAGACTGACTACACATCAACACAGTAGCTAAAAATATCAGGGACAACATAAAGAGTGACATAAATGTTTACGTGCAGTAAGTGAAGCCTTCACCATCTAGTCATGAGAGAAGCCTTCACCATCTATTCATGAGAGATCCCTTCACCACCTAGTCACGAGACAAGCCTTCACCATCTAGTCACGAGACAAGCCTTCACCATCTAGTCACGAGACAAGCCTTCACCATCTAGTCACGAGACAAGCCTTCACCATCTAGTCACGAGACAAGCCTTCACCATCTAGTCACGAGACAAGCCTTCACCATCTAGTCACGAGAAGCCTTCACCATCTGGTCATGAGACAAGCCTTCACCATCTAGTCACGAGACAAATCTTCACCATCTAGTTATGAGACAAGCCTTCACCATCTAGTCATGAGAGAACCCTTCACCATCTCGTCACGAGAGAAGCCTTCACTATCTAGTCATGAGAGAAACCTTCACCATCTAGTCACGAGAGAAGCCTTCACCATCTAGTCATGAGAGAAGCCTTCACCACCTAGTCACGAGAGAAGCCTTCACCATCTATTCATGAGACAAGCCTTCACCACCTAGTCACGAGAGAAACCTTCACCATCTAGTCACGAGACAAGCCTTCACCACCTAGTCACGAGACAAGCCTTCACCATCTAGTCACGAGACAACCCTTCACCATCTAGTCACGAGACAACCCTTCACCATCTAGTCACGAGACAAGCCTTCACCATCTAGTCACGAGAAGCCTTCACCATCTGGTCACGAGACAAGCCTTCACCATCTAGTCATGAGAGAACCCTTCACCATCTCGTCACGAGAGAAGTCTTCACCATCTAGTCATGAGAGAAGCCTTCACCACCTAGTCACGAGAGAAGCCTTCACCACCTAGTCACGAGAGAAGCCTTCACCACCTAGTCATGAGACATGCCTTCACCATCTAGAGAAGCTAATGTGTAGATTTGTAAATCTAAAACAACAGGAGTAAGATGTTGGCACAGACAACAAGCCTGTAGGTGAAACACAAAATATGTATTACAAAGCTATGCATTTGTTTAGAATTTTGATATAATGATATATTAGCAATCAATGACACCAAGCAATAATTCTACTCAAAACAATGATCATACTACGATAATCAGCAATGTACGGTCATAAAGTGAGTTTCTTCTCTCCCCCTTTCCTTCAGGGTGAAAGATATCCATACTGGACAAGTTAACCAGTGGCTGGAGGAAGACTTTGAATGGCCCAACAGGCCAAATATAGGTGGCCACTTGGTTGGTTCAAGTAGTACCACAGTCCTAACAGGTACACTGTCTAAAGACTATTCTGCCTCACCTGTCATAGGTTATTGCTCAAATTGTGTTTTAAGGGGTACATTTATAATATGCCATTCTTATACATTCTTTTACTTTTATCTGACCTAGTTTTGATTCTGTGCTCTTTTATGATCCTATTCTGGATGTTCTATTTCTTAGTATTTGAAATTGAACACTGTATTGCTGAAGAAGAACTTGTCAGTGAGCATTTCTCTGTATTGTTTCCACCTGCTGTTTCCTGTGGACGTAACACATAAACTTTGATTTCATTTTACTTTAAAAAGTATGGCTTAATGCTACCCCCTTCCAGAAAATGTATTTTAAAATATTATTATCTGTAGAGTACCTTGGCATGTTTTAAAACATGAGTATCTTCAGTGGACCGTTTGTAAATATAATTTTTGTCCCCTTTTATACAGAGAATGAGCCTAACCCACCTTATGGGGGCCGAGTGGGCTTGCAGTACGACGCAGAGGGAGATTCCCTGTCATCCTCCAGTACAAGGCTGTCGTCTCCCTACCATGGAACACAGGCACAGGTGGGGATCTATTTTGGGTATCCTAGATGCCATCTCCTGCTGCGGTGCCTTTGAGCAAGGCACTTGACTTAACCCATGGCTCACCCTTGTTTCCGACCCCTCCGTGTGTGTGGGAGACGAGTGCATGTTACTTAAACGGTTTAAAGGCAACATTGAAAAAAAATTCCATGTTCTGAAAATGACAATGGACAATCAAGTCTTCTATTTCTTCTTCAAAAGGTGTCCAGGAGGCCTGAGATCATTTGCCATGACTACAGTTCCTGGGGTGCTGATAGGGACGCCATTCAAGTCATACAGACTACTGCCACCTCGTCAGGGCAGCATTTTACATTGAGTGACCCTGGCAGCCAATCAGAGGTGGGAACGTAATGTTCATCATAATGCTGTCAAATATGTATGTAATAGGTATGGATGGCCCTCGTGAACTGTTTCAGCCTTCTGGGTGTGCTCTTTCCAAGTAAATTACTACATGATTGAGGACACAGAGGAGCTAGTGATCACTTTAGAAACCTATTCCATACTCAAATACCTGTTTTAAATATTCCCTGACAGCTTAGGATCAGCATACCGGAGATACGGACTTACTCTGAGATCTAGTGGGACATCCTCAACTCTTAAAAAACAGAACTGGACAAAGAACAGGATAATACATTTAACGAAGTGTTTCTCATCGACCAACGGAATAAAGCAGAAGGAAAAAGGATCACTTAACGGACAGTCTCCTCTTTGGGAGCGAAGCCTGAATAACGGTTGTGGGATGAGGCTTTATTAACACTACACAGGATTGTCCAACGAAGTATGGAGTCAATGATACAGGAGGATGTGAAACCCAACCTCAGCTTCAATAATGGAATAATCTGCTCTCAAATCAATCAACCTATCAGGATATCAGGAAACAACATGTTTTAAATGCTCTACTTCAGTGACGCATGTTTACAATAAATCTACACAATGATATATGTTGCTTGTACCAGTTTACCAATTAGCATGGCTTCTTTTGCACTTTAATACCACAATAAATTAATGTAAATAATGTTGTAATATCACATGTACATAACAATCTGTCTTTATATAGAACAGACATTGCACTGTGGTAGTTGTTATAAAATCAAAACATATTTAAAATGTTTTCCAAAAACTAAGTTATTTCCCGACTCATTTTTGTGAACTGCATAATGTCAAACCAATAATACAATATTGTATCACACATAAATAGAACAATAAACGCATCTGATGAAATTGGCAGTCAAATGAACAGTGAATGAAGGCCAAAGTGAGCCATGTCTAATCGGTGCCGCATTCTCTTGATCTTGTTGTTTGGCTGTATGTCCAACGTTCTTTGGCTGTGCGCTCATCTCATCTTTTCCTGTGCTCAAGCTCTAATTTACGTTACTCCTACTTTGCCTTTAGTTCTAACTCCCTTGGTTGAACATCTACGGGACTCACCCCACTACCCGTAGCACCCTTATCATCAGTCCTCCACCAATCAGCACTTTGACCACTGCTTTTGGATTGCCTGGTGCCACTCTGATGTCATAATTCTTAGTGATGATGAGCAGATTCACCTTCGTACATGTATCCATCTCCCATGTAGGGTTTTCCACAAATGCTTCCAATGAGCCTGTGTGATTTTGCAACTTATAAAATGATTCCACTAGTCTTATAACCCATTAGGGTGGATGTCAGTGACAGCAACTCTACCACAAAAGTGTATTTTCAACACTCAAATATCTGAGCACAGCAGAGCCTCACAGTCTGAGATTAGAGCAACTATCACAGGAAACAAAATCCCGGACGAGCCCCCTTTCTGTTACGTTCCCCAGCAAGAAACCAAAACATTTCACTCAAACAGAAGGAGGAACTAACAAAGATTCACTAACAACCAAAACAAAAGGGAAGCGGGGATGATCATCTAAAAGATTGTTTTTAGGAATATCTAATAGTGAGCTCCAACTGACGGTGTTAATCCTTCACATCTCTCAAGACAACTGGAACACTGGGCCAGCACAGGTGAAACACCTTCCCACTAAAGAGATGAACAAGCCTGCACAGGTGAAACACCTTCCGACTAAAGAGATGAACAAGCCTGCACAGGTGAAACACCTTCCCACTAAAGAGATGGACAAGCCAGCACAGGTGAAACACCTTCCGACTAAAGAGATGAACAAGCCTGCACAGGTGAAACACCTTCCGACTAAAGAGATGAACAAGCCTGCACAGGTGAAACACCTTCCGACTAAAGAGATGAACAAGCCTGCACAGGTGAAACACCTTCCGACTAAAGAGATGAACAAGCCTGCACAGGTGAAACACCTTCCGACTAAAGAGATGAACAAGCCTGCACAGGTGAAACACCTTCCGACTAAAGAGATGAACAAGCCTGCACAGGTGAAACACCTTCCCACTAAAGAGATGAACAAGCCTGCACAGGTGAAACACCTTCCGACTAAAGAGATGAACAAGCCAGCACAGGTGAAACACCTTCCCACTAAAGAGATGAACAAGCCAGCACAGGTGAAACACCTTCCCACTAAAGAGATGAACAAGCCAGCACAGGTGAAACACCTTCCCACTAAAGAGATGAACAAGCCAGCACAGGTGAAACACCTTCCCACTAAAGAGATGAACAAGCCAGCAAGGTGAAACACCTTCTGACTAAAGAGATGAACAAGCCTGCACAGGTGAAACACCTTCTGACTAAAGAGATGAACAAGCCAGCACAGGTGAAACACCTTCCGACTAAAGAGATGAACAAGCCAGCACAGGTGAAACACCTTCGACTAAAGAGATGAACAAGCCAGCACAGGTGAAACACCTTCCGACTAAAGAGATGAACAAGCCAGCACAGGTGAAACACCTTCCGACTAAAGAGATGAACAAGCCAGCACAGGTGAAACACCTTCCGACTAAAGAGATGAACAAGCCAGCACAGGTGAAACACCTTCCGACTAAAGAGATGAACAAGCCAGCAAGGTGAAACACCTTCCGACTAAAGAGATGAACAAGCCAGCACAGGTGAAACACTGTTAGAGGAAATTATGGTTGAAATGACTAATTAGGGATACATTCCAATCAGAACTGACTAGTCCAAATGCTATAATGTACTGTACATGTGAATTTTCTCTCTTGCTCCCATTCCCAATTGTATATAATGTAGTCAGGAGTTTAGTAACAATGAAGGTCTGTTCCTTAGTTCATACATTTGTACAATCTCCAGGTGGTAGGAACGGCCCATCTCCAGGCTGTCTAGAATGATGATTTATACTGACTGGCCTCGACTTCGTGCTGATAATGCGAAGGCTCGAGAGCTAGAGGGCCCCTCTACTTGTGAAATAGATAGAACGTTTAGAAAACGCTGACGTCATTTTCAGTTTATAACCTGTGGAAATATGTGTATGTGGTTAGTACTCTCTGGAATTAAACACTCTTACCTGGCTTTTAAGACTGGTCTCGATCTACTTCATGCACAGGCATAATTAATGAACTTACACCTTATTAATGACTTAGAGAGAATGTGAAATTGATTTTGGCTATAAAACATATAGGAATTTAGAAATTCCACTATCAAACACCTTCCGAATAAAGAGATGGACAAGCCAGCACAGGTGAAACACCTTCCGACTAAAGAGATGGACAAGCCAGCACAGGTGAAACACATACTGATGAAAGAGATGGACAAGCCAGCACAGGTGAAACACATACTGACTAAAGAGATGGACAAGCCTGCACAGGTGAAACACATACTGACTCAATAATATAATAATATATGCCATTTAGCAGACGCTTTTATCCAAAGCGACTTACAGTCATGTGTGCATACATTCTACGTATGGGTGGTCCCGGGGATCGAACCCACTACCCTGGCGTTACAAGCGCCATGCTCTACCAACTGAGCTACACAGGACTCAAGAGATGAACAAGCCAGCACAGGTGAAACACGTTCCGACTAAAGAGATTGACAAGCCAGCACAGGTGAAACACATACTGACTAAAGAGATGGACAAGCCAGCACAGGTGTAACACCTTCTGACTAAAGAGATGGACAAGCCAGCACAGGTGAAACACATACTGACTAAAGAGATGGACAAGCCAGCACAGGTGAAACACATACTGACTAAAGAGATGGACAAGCCAGCACAGGTGAAACACATACTGACTAAAGAGATGGACAAGCCAGCACAGGTGAAACACATACTGACTAAAGAGATGGACAAGCCAGCACAGGTGAAACACATACTGACTAAAGAGATGGACAAGCCAGCACAGGTGAAACACATACTGACTAAAGAGATGGACAAGCCAGCACAGGTGAAACACCTTCCGACTAAAGAGATGGACAAGCCAGCACAGGTGAAACACATACTGACTAAAGAGATGGACAAGCCAGCACAGGTCAAACACATACTGACTAAAGAGATCAACAAGCCAGCACAGGTCAAACACATACTGACTAAAGAGATGGACAAGCCAGCACAGGTGTAACATATTGACTAAAGAGGTGAACAAGCCAGCACAGGTGTAACATACTGACTAAAGAGATGGACAAGCCAGCACAGGTGTAACATATTGACTAAAGAGGTGAACAAGCCAGCACAGGTGTAACATACTGACTAAAGAGATGGACAAGCCAGCACAGGTGTAACATATTGACTAAAGAGGTGAACAAGCCAGCACAGGTGTAACATACTGACTAAAGAGATGGACAAGCCAGCACAGGTGAAACACCTTCCGACTAAAGAGATGGACAAGCCAGCACAGGTGAAACACATACTGATGAAAGAGATGGACAAGCCAGCACAGGTGAAACACATACTGACTAAAGAGATGGACAAGCCAGCACAGGTGAAACACATACTGACTAAAGAGATGGACAAGCCAGCACAGGTGAAACACATACTGACTAAAGAGATGGACAAGCCAGCACAGGTGAAACACATACTGACTAAAGAGATGGACAAGCCAGCACAGGTGAAACACATACTGACTAAAGAGATGGACAAGCCAGCACAGGTGAAACACATACTGACTAAAGAGATGGACAAGCCAGCACAGGTGAAACACCTTCCGACTAAAGAGATGGACAAGCCAGCACAGGTGAAACACATACTGACTAAAGAGATGGACAAGCCAGCACAGGTCAAACACATACTGACTAAAGAGATCAACAAGCCAGCACAGGTCAAACACATACTGACTAAAGAGATGGACAAGCCAGCACAGGTGTAACATACTGACTAAAGAGATGGACAAGCCAGCACAGGTGTAACATATTGACTAAAGAGGTGAACAAGCCAGCACAGGTGTAACATACTGACTAAAGAGATGGACAAGCCAGCACAGGTGTAACATATTGACTAAAGAGGTGAACAAGCCAGCACAGGTGTAACATACTGACTAAAGAGATGGACAAGCCAGCACAGGTGTAACATATTGACTAAAGAGGTGAACAAGCCAGCACAGGTGTAACATACTGACTAAAGAGATGGACAAGCCAGCACAGGTGTAACATATTGACTAAAGAGGTGAACAAGCCAGCACAGGTGTAACATACTGACTAAAGAGATGGACAAGCCAGCACAGGTGTAACATATTGACTAAAGAGGTGAACAAGCCAGCACAGGTGTAACATATTGACTAAAGAGATGGACAAGCCAGCACAGGTGAAACACATACTGACTAAAGAGATGGACAAGCCAGCACAGGTGAAACACATACTGACTAAAGAGATGGACAAGCCAGCACAGGTGAAACACCTTCCGACTAAAGAGATGGACAAGCCAGCACAGGTGAAACACATACTGACTAAAGAGATGGACAAGCCAGCACAGGTCAAACACATACTGACTAAAGAGATCAACAAGCCAGCACAGGTCAAACACATACTGACTAAAGAGATGGACAAGCCAGCACAGGTGTAACATATTGACTAAAGAGGTGAACAAGCCAGCACAGGTGTAACATACTGACTAAAGAGATGGACAAGCCAGCACAGGTGTAACATATTGACTAAAGAGGTGAACAAGCCAGCACAGGTGTAACATACTGACTAAAGAGATGGACAAGCCAGCACAGGTGTAACATATTGACTAAAGAGGTGAACAAGCCAGCACAGGTGTAACATACTGACTAAAGAGATGGACAAGCCAGCACAGGTGTAACATATTGACTAAAGAGGTGAACAAGCCAGCACAGGTGTAACATACTGACTAAAGAGATGGACAAGCCAGCACAGGTGTAACATATTGACTAAAGAGGTGAACAAGCCAGCACAGGTGTAACATACTGACTAAAGAGATGGACAAGCCAGCACAGGTGTAACATATTGACTAAAGAGGTGAACAAGCCAGCACAGGTGTAACATATTGACTAAAGAGATGGACAAGCCAGCACAGGTGAAACACATACTGACTAAAGAGATGGACAACCCAGCACAGGTGTAACATATTGACTAACGATGAGACACCAATCGGTGTGCCTCACGTGCTGACCCGTTAACGTCCAACCTCTAAATATAATTTGAAAAACCAAAGCCAAAGTCAGTTATGGATGGATGTGTAGGTTCAGAATTAGTTGTTGGCATGTCATGCCTAAGTTCACTAATCATGTCAATAAAAAAAATATTAAATTATTTGGCCATTTCAGTTGGTTTTGTCATAAATGAGCCATCTGATTCAATGAATGATGGAGGCATGTTTGCCTTTTTGGGAAAAAATGTAATTCTAGGTGCTCCAAAGCTTTTGACTATCATTCTTTATATAATTCATGTTTGTTTCATAGTATAGTTTATTGTTATTTTTATTCAGTTTAGTCAGATGGATTTCTCAATTTGCAGTAAGTTTGCCAATCGGCAGTGCAGCCAGACTGATCTGCCATTCTTTTTGCTTCAGAGCTCTCAACCATACCATTTTTTACATTAATTTTCTTGTTGGATACATGCTTATAAGTAACTGGAATAAGCAATTTCATAAATGTGTCAAGTGCAGCATCTGGTTGCTCCTCATTACACACCCCAGACCAGCAAATATTCTTTACATCTTTAACATAGGAATAACTACAAAACATATTATATGACCTCTTATACACTATACTCGGCCTAGCCTTTGGAACTTGTTTTTTCCCAGATATGGCTACTATATTATGATGACGACATCTGATGAATTTGGACACTGCATTAGAATGCCCATCTGCTAGCCTGCTAGCCGCAGCCCGCTAGCTGTCTAGAGCATATTGGACTGTTTGCTGAAGAGATCCATCAGCCAATTTCTTGGGCCACTATACCTATTTTGCCAATTGGACTGAACCACTTTGCTACACGGCACCCTACTACTCCATCACGACTGGTGTATTCAACGTAACCGCACGAGGAGGCTATAACAGACTTCCTCTGTCACGACGTCCCTCTAAGACCCTTCTGCTAGCTTGCTAGCTTGCTCGCCCCGGCCTGCTAGCTGTTTGAATCGCCATGTCTCCAGCCAGCCTAACTATTCACTGGACACCTATGATAACTTGGCTATGCATGCCTCTCCCTAATGTCAATATGCCTTGTCCATTGCTTTTCTGGTTAGTGATTATTGTCTTATTTCAGTGTAGCGCCTCTAGCCCTGCTCAATATGCCTTAGCCAACCCTTTAGTTCCACCTCCCACACATGCGGTGATATCAGCTGGTTTAAATGTTTCTAGAGACAATATCTCTGTCATCATCACACAATGCCTAGGTTTACCTCCACTGTGTCCACATCCTACCATACCTTTGTCTGTACATTATGCCTTATCTATTCTATCGCGCCCAGAAACCTGCTCCTTTTAATCTCTGTTCCCGAACGTACTAGACGACCAGTTCTTATAGCCTTCAGCCGTACCCTTATCCTACACCTCGGGTGATGTAGAGGTTAATCCAGGCCCTGCAGTGCCTAGTTCCACTCCTGTTCCCCAGGTGCTCTCAGGTTAACATTAGAAGCCTTCTCCCTAAGTTTGTTTTATTCACTGCCCTAGCATACTCTGCCAACCCGGATGTCCCAGCCGTGTCTGAATCCTGGCCTAGGAAGCCCACCAAAAACTCTGAAATTTCCATCCCTAACTATAACATTTTCCGTACAAGATAGAATTGCCGAAGGGGGCGGAGTTGCAATCTACTGCAGAGATAGTCTGCAGAGTTCTGTCTTACTATCCAGGTCTGTACCCAAACAATTTGAGCTTCTACTTTTAAAAATCCACCTTTCCAGGAACAAGTCTATCACCGTTGCTGCTTGCTATAGACCACCCTCTGCCTCCAGCTGTGTGCTGGACACCATATGTGAATTGATTTCCCCCCATCTATCTTCAGAGCTCATGCTGCTAACAACCCAGTCATCCTATAATCTAAGTTTGATGCCCTCAATCTCACACAAATGATCAATGAACCTACCAGGTACAACCCCAAATCCGTAAACACAGGCACCCTCATAGATATCAACCTAACCAACTTGCCCTCCAAATACACAGCTGCTGTTTTCAACCAAGATCTCAGTGACCACTGCCTCGTTGCCTGCATCCGTAGTTGGTCTGCGGTCAAACGACCACCCCTCATCACTGTTAAACGCTCCCTAAAACACTTCAGCTAGCAGGCCTGTCTAATCGACCTGGCCCGGGTATCCTGAAATGATATTGACCTCATTCCATCAGTAGAGGATGCCTGGTTATTCTTTAAAAGTGTTTTCCTCACCAACTTAAATAAGCATGCCCCATTCATAAAAAAAACAAAAACAGGAACAGATATAGCCCTTGGTTCACTCCAGACCTAACTGCCCTTGACGAGCACAAAAACATCCTGTGGTGTACTGCATTAGCATCGAATAGCCCCCACGATATGCAACTTTTCAGGAATGTTAGGAGTTAGGAAAGGAAAGTTCGGCAGTTAGGAAAGCAAAGACTAGATTATTCAATCAGAAATGTGCATCCTGTAGCACTAACTCCAAAAAGTTCTGGGACACTGTGAAGTAAATGGAGAATGAGAGCACATCCTCCCAGCTGCCCATTGCACTGAGGTTACAAAACATTGTCACCACCGATAAATCCGCGATAATTGATCATTTCAATAAGCATTTTTCTACGGCTGGCCATTCTTTCCACCTGTCTACCCCTACCCTGGTCAACAGCCCTGCAGCCCTCACTGCAACTTGCCCAAGCCTCCCCCATTTCTCCTTCACTCAAATCCAGATAGCTGATGTTCTGAGAGAGCTGCAAAATCTGCACCCTACAAATAAGCAGGGCTAGACAATCTGGACCCTAAAATTATCCGCCGAAATTGTTGCAACCCCTATTACTAGCTTGTTCAACCTCTTTCGTACCGTCTGAGATCCCAAAGATTGGAAAGCTGCTGCCATCATCCCCCTCTTCAAAGGGGGAGATACTCTAGACCCAAGCTGCTACAGACCTATATCTAGCCTACCATGCCTTTCGAAAGTCTTCAAAAGTCAAGTTAACAAATAGATCACCTACCATTTTGAATCCCACCGTACCTTCTCCGCTACGCAATCTGGTTTCTGAGCTGGTCATCGGTGCACCTCAGCCACGCTCAAGGTCCTAAACGACATCATAACCACCATCGATAAGAGACAATACCCGATAAGAGACGAAACCCTAGACCCACTCCAATTTGCATACTGCCCAAACAGATCCACAGATGATGCAATCTCTATTGCACTCTACACTGCCCTTCCCACCTGGACAAAAGGAACACTTATGTGAGAATGCTATTCATTGACTACAGCCCAGCGTTCAACACCATAGTACCCTCAAAGCCATCACTAAGCTAAGGATCCTGCGACTAAACACCTCCTTCTGCAAATGGATCTTGGACTTCCTGACGGGCTTCCCCCAGGTGGTGAGGGTAGGTAGCATGTTTCTCCTCTGTATATAGTGCCACGTCGTATGCTCCCTCCAACTAGTTGCCTTGGAAACAAAACACCTCCTTCACCGTCAGCTTTAGAATCCCCATCAATATTATAATTCCAAAAGTTTCCCGTCCTAAAGGCTCCAACTCCTTTTCCTTCCAAGCAAACCGAATCGTGTTGGCCAGCCCAATCCCAGGGACCAACCGTGTTGATGGATTTAGCACCATCTCTGCAAGGAGAATGGCACTCGTTCTCTTCTCTTCCAAAACAAGTAAAGAGAAAAACCAAAGTGACTGAGCCTATCTGGTGCAAACAAACACAGAGACAGGAACAATCACCCACAAAATACCTAAAGAATATGGCTCCCTAAATATGGTTCCCAATCAGAGACAACGATAACCACCTGCCTCTGATTGAGAACCACTCTAGGCAACCATAGACTTACCTAGACTACTATACTAAACACAACCCCATCAATCTACAAAAACCCCTAGACAAGACAACCACATAATTCACCCATTTTACACCCTGGCCTGACCAAAATAATAAAGAAAACACAAAATACTAAGGCCAGGGCGTGACACCATGGCAGTTGGTTGGTTGAAGATAGTAGCATGATGCATGTAGTTACCAGCAAAAAAGAATAATCCCTCCACAATAATCACTTACTTATGCAACAGGAGTTGGAATTCTAATAGGTTATCAATCAACTCTGTGGGGTACGAGTCTGAAATAATCATTCAATGTTCAAACCTATCCATCGATATGATATCTACAACAAGTGGATACTGAAGATAGTGTTTTTATGGGATAATGATGGTGAAATGCTATATCTTTGAATTAGCAAAATAACAAATATCTCTATCTTGTGTACTTATACACTACAGATGGATTCCACAGTTTGTATTGGCTTGATCCTTCTGTTGCAAGAATATATTAAGTAATTCATTGTCAGTAGGATTTTTCTTTTAAGATCATATTTATTGCAGCCCCTGGAATGTTAAACAAATATTATTTGCGTTGATATTTACAATCCTGTCATCTTTTTACAGTGGGAGCTCCATCATAGCTACAGATCTCTTATCTCTGACTGTGATGCCTTTGCCTACATTCCAGTGCCCTCGTGAACTGACACAACGGCTATAATAAATATTCTAGAGCTCATAGAGAGCTGATAGTTAAGTGGCTGAACATTGAAACACGTAACAGCCTGTTTGACCAGGATAACCTCCCTGTAGTCACTTTATCATTGAATTTAAAGTATCATATGTTTCTCAGCTCTTGTTGAACATCATTTAACCCCTTACCATTCCCTATACACCCTGCCTACCATATGCCCAAATGCACAAAGTTGGAAAACATTTAAAACATGTTTACACAAGATATTGATTACAAACGTCAACTGATAAATACATTACAATACATAAATGCATCAATTACAAAGACATACATTTTTTACTATCATAAATACCTATTACAATAATCAGAAGAACAGTATATATATTATACAGTGTTGTTAAGAGTAATGAGTGAAGAGGTGTGGAGTCAGGCGCAGAGAGCAAAGGATGTGGGAAAAACAACAAGCTTTAATGTCCTAGAAACATAACATGTACAAAAGTGGAAACACAAATGAACAGAAATATAAACGGACAGCGTGAAACCCAAAATGCCAACAAAAAATACACTCAAACAAGGAAACAGGAGAACAAGCCCGCACGAAACAGAAGCGGGCTGAACAGACTATATATAACCCTATCCTAACAACCAAACTAGAAACAGGTGCTACCAATTAGACAAAACTAAACGAACACAGAACAACGGATCGGCGATAGCTAGTAGACCGGCGACGACGACCGCCGAGCGCCACCCGAACAAGAAGGGGAGTCACCTTCGGTAATATTCGTGACAAGTGTATTTTATAGAGTATACATATATTACACTGTGTAAATATATATATATATTGCTGACTATAACTTCTCCTGCAGTAAAATGCATTTCATAACCACACCTATGATAACAAAATATTCCATGCAACTCAATTAGCCTATCCGTTAAGTACAGGGTCTGATAGCGATCAATAAGAGAGAACTTAGTTGTATATCCATTGCGTGTGCATTGCTGATTACTAATACTAACTTAAGTTACCAACTGTTAACTGCAGTTTAAAATCACATCTGCCATTGAAAAAATATAATACTAAACATTTGAATGGGGTCTTACCTATAAGAGCCATCAATATTAGAAAACTCTGTAGTATATCCATAGCATGGTCACCCAGGAAACCCATGATTGCTAAGGAGCAACCACTCTGTGTAACATTTAAACTTAGTGATAATTTGAGAAATATTAAAGCTGTTAAATGAGTAGGGTATTGTTTAGAATAATTTTTATTATACATTTTATGTAATGATAATAGATGAATGATATGAACATATAAAAGCTAATTTACTGGTATGGATAGCACATTTGATTCTTAAAACTGAAAAGAAAATCTTGAACAATCTTTGAAATATCTCACCTGGAATTTAGGTTTGGTTCAGTGCTGATCTAGGATCAGGTTTGCCTTTCAGATCATAATGAACAAGACATGGGGGACCTGATCCTAAATCAGCACCCATACTCTGAGACACTGTGAATACAGGCCCTGGAGTGTGTTTTACATGGCATTTAGTTTTCAGAATGTTTTTACATTGAAATAATACGGTTCTAATACAGTATTTTATTTAATGTAACTCATGGACACTACAAGATGTGTAAATACATCCATTTTAAGTGCATTTGTAAGGTAAAATATACGTTTCAACATATTGCAACACTGCAATGATGCTCAAAACGTTTTGAACTTAAAGTAATTCTTGTCCACGTCAGAACAACCCATAGGGCAAGAACCTCTCTGTAGTAGGACAGTGGACATGTAGAAAATTTTATAACAGTTGTGCTACTAGTAATCCAATGCTATGAGCAAATTTTAAGTCATTTTTAAAAATGATAAAAGTAATTCCGTCCTATCAGAGGAAGTCTACCGACTTCTATTACTGTTAAGTCATTTTTGAAGTGATGCCAAAAGTAATTCGGTAGGCTTTCGCTGTTAGGAGGACGGGAGTGGTATTTACATGGAACTCTAGACTTCTAGAGTTTCGTTTCAGCAGCTTTCATAGCCATATAACCTTGTACGTTGCAACATACTTTGAAACTGTAATAAAATGAACCAATGGAAAAATGTCAAAGAAGTTCAAATAACTGCTCAGTAGTCATTCATCTTTTGACATTATCTGAGATGGAAAATGTATGTAATTATATGATCACGTCAAATGTTATTTGTCACATGCCCTTAACCAACAATGCAGTTGAAGTCGGAAGTTTACATACACCTTAGCCAAATACATTTAAACTCAGTTTTTCACAATTCCTGACATTCAATCCTAGTAAAAAATTCCATGTCTTAGGTCAGTTAGGTCAGTTGTCACGAACCGGCTCAAAGCCCGTAACAAAAGGGAGACAATGTGGAGATAAGGAGTAACAAAAGATATATTTATTAACTAAAGCAACTAAGGAAAATATCCAATGGTGTGTGTAATCAGTAATCTGTAGTGTAAGTGAGTGTTTTGCATTATGAATGTGATAATGCAGGGTGTTGAAAGGTGCCAAAGCAAACAAACAAAAGGCCACCAAGAACCACAACACAATCTACAAAGGTGTCTGCATGGAGAGAGTCTCCTCCATGAATGTGGAAGAGGTCTATTTATCCTGGGAGACACCTGGCCCAGGTGTTTCCCATGTAGCTGACGACCTTCTCAACTCCGCCCACCGGCATCCTAATAAGGAAACAAGAACAAAGACAGAATACGGCAGACAGAGTGGGAGGGTCGTCACATTCCCCCCCATAAAACCGGGGACCAACAAGGACCCCGGAACAACATACCAGCCTCTGCGTCCCAAATTGACACAGGCCTCTGCGTCCCAAATTGACACAGGCCTCTGCGTCCCAAATTGACACAGGCCTCTGCGTCCCAAATTGACACAGGCCTCTGCGTCCCAAATTGACACAGGCCTCTGCGTCCCAAATTGACACAGGCCTCTGCGTCCCAAATTGACACAGGCCTCTGCGTCCCAAATTGACACAGGCCTCTGCGTCCCAAATTGACACAGGCCTCTGCGTCCCAAATTGACACAGGCCTCTGCGTCCCAAATTGACACAGGCCTCTGCGTCCCAAATTGACACAGGCCTCTGCGTCCCAAATTGACACAGGCCTCTGCGTCCCAAATTGACACAGGCCTCTGCGTCCCAAATTGACACAGGCCTCTGCGTCCCAAATTGACACAGGCCTCTGCGTCCCAAATTGACACAGGCCTCTGCGTCCCAAATTGACACAGGCCTCTGCGTCCCAAATTGACACAGGCCTCTGCGTCCCAAATTGACACAGGCCTCTGCGTCCCAAATTGACACAGGCCTCTGCGTCCCAAATTGACACAGGCCTCTGCGTCCCAAATTGACACAGGCCTCTGCGTCCCAAATTGACACAGGCCTCTGATGGAAATCGAATGAACTTGTATACATGAGACACCATAGTCATAAGTAATCTTGCTCAACCCCTCTGCTGAGCACATCAGACCACAACCAGAGAAATGACAATCACCCTGAGCACCACAGAAGAGAGATGAGATACAGAGCTTCCCCAAAACCTACAATAACTCAACCCTAGTCTTTGTGCAGATTTGCGGTGGGTATTTACGCATTGTAGCCCGCTGGCAAGGAAATAGAACTCCCCAGCATGCTGGCAAATTCCACCAAGCCACGGACGTGCCCCCGAGACAACTGCTCAGTCCACAGACACCACACAAAAATAACAAACATTTAACCATGCCCAACATGTCCAAAATTGAAACACGTCGCTAAGCCTATCAGGGGAAAAAGGCTATAGCTCCGGGTAGCAAGTTCCACTACCCTACACAAAACTCCTACCGGAGGTACACAGCCGATTTACTCACCTCCTCAGACTGACTTCCCAACAGAAAGTAGAACAAGAGTTTCCAGGCTAGGCAAGGCCTGGAAACTAACCATTATACTCTCTCCAACGCAGCACACAAACCAAACAACAAAGGCAACCAATACTGGGCCGATCACACTCAAACACCATATTCAAACCAAACACGTACCTCCACGGTCTCCCAAACCAATAGTTCAAAGATCCCGGACGAGCACCCCACTTGTCACGAACCGGCTCAAAGCCCGTAACAAAAGGGAGACAACGTGGAGATAAGGAGTAACAAAAGATATATTTATTAACTAAAGCAACTAAGGAAAATATCCAATGGTGTGTGTAATCAGTAATCCGTAGTGTAAGTGAGTGTTTTGCATGAATGAATGTGATAATGCAGGGTGTTGAAAGGTGCCAAAGCAAACAAACAAAAGGCCACCAAGAACCACAATACAATCTACAAAGGTGTCTGCATGGAGAGAGTCTCCCCCATGAATGTGGAAGAGGTCTATTTATCCTGGGAGACACCTGGCCCAGGTGTTTCCCATGTAGCTGACGACCCTCTCAACTCCGCCCACCGGCATCCTATTAAGGAAACAAGAACAAAGACAGAATACGGCAGACAGAGTGGGAGGGTCGTCACATGACCACTTTATTTTAGGAATGTGAAATGCCAGAATAATAGTAGAGAGAATGGTTTATTTCAGCTTGTACTGTATTTCTTTCATCACATTCCCTGTGGGCCAGAAGTTTAAATACACTCAATTAGTATTGGGTAGCATTGCCTTTAAATTGTTTAACTTGGGTCAAATGTTTCAGGTTGCCTTCCACAAGCTTCCCACAATAAGTTGGGTGAATTTTTGCCCATTCCTCCTGACACAGCTGATGTAACTGAGTCAGGTTGTAGGCCTCCTTGCTCGCACACGCTTTTTCAGTTCTGCCCAAAACAATTCTATAGGATTGAGGTCAGGGCTTTGTGATGTCCACTCCAATACCGTGAATGTGTTGTCCTTAAGCCATTTAGCCATCAAGCCATCTATTTTGTGAAGTGCACCAGTCCCTCCTGCAGCAAAGCACCCCACAACATGATGCTGCCACCCCCGTGCTTCATAGTTGGGATGGTGTTCTTCGGCTTGCAAGCCTCCCTCTTTTTCCTCCAAACATAACGATGGTCATTATGGCCAAACAGTTCTATTTCTGTTTCATCAGACCAGAGGACATTTCTCCAAAAAGTACGATCTTTGTCCCCATGTGCAGTAGCAAACTGTAGCCTGGCTTTTTTATGGCGGATTTGGAACAGTGGCTTCTTCCTTGATCAGTGGCCTTTCAGGTTATGTCGATATAGGACTCGTTTTACTGTGGATACTTTTGTACCCGTTTCCTCCAGCATCTTCACAAGGTCCTTTGCTGTTGATCTGGGATTGATTTGCACTTTTCCCACCAAAGTGCGTTCATCTCTAGGAGACAGAACGCGTCTCCTTCCTGAGCGGTATGACGGCTGCATGGTCCCATGGTGTTTATACTTGCGTACTATTGTTTGTACAGATGAAAGTGGTACCTTCAGGCGTTTGGAAATTGCTCCCAATGATGAACCAGACTTGTCAAGGTCTTCAATTGTTTTCTGAGGTCTTGGCTGATTTGTTTTGATTTCCCCATGATATTTGAGTTTGAAGGTAGGCCTTTAAATACATCCACAGGTACACCTCCAATTGACTCAAATTATGTCAATTAGCCTATCAGAAGCTTCTAAAGCCATGACATAATTTTCTGGATTTTTCCAAGCTGTTTAAAAAGGCACATCAACTTAGTGCATGTAAACTTCTGACCCACTGGAATTGTGATACAAGTGAAATATAAGTGAAATAAGAAATTGTTGGACCAATTACTTGTGTCATGCACAAAGTAGATGTCCTAACCTGACTTGCTGTTGCCAAATACTTTCGTGTTAATTTATCTACCATAATGTCACGTTCTGACCTTTATTTCCTTTGTTTTGTCTTTATTTAGTATCGTCAGGGCATAAGTTGGGGTGGGCAGTCTATGTGTGTTTTTCTATGTTTTGGGTTTTGAGTTCATCCTAGTATGGTTCTCAATCGGAGGCAGGTGTTGTTTATTGTCTCTGATTGAGAATCATACTTAGGTAGCCTGGGTTTCACTTTTGAGTGGTGGGTGTTTGTTGCCACACGGTACTGTTTCCTCATGTTCACGTTTATTGTTTTGTATTTTCATAGTGTTCAGTCTAAATCTAAAAATAAACGTTATGGACACTTACCACGCTGCACATTGGTCCTCCGATCCTTCTCCTCCTCAGAGGAGGAATGCCGTTACACATAAACTGCGTCCAACACAATTTTGGAAAATTTGGCAGTATGTCCAGACAACAAACACAATTGCATTTTATCGATGGCAATTTGAATGCACAGAGATACCGTAATGAGATCCTGAGGCCCTTTGTCGTGCCATTCATCTGCTGCCACCCATGTCGCAAGGATCTGTACACAATGCCTGGAAGCTGAAAATGCCCTGGTTCTTCCATGGCCTGCATACTCACCAGATATGTAAACCATTGAGCATGTTTGGGATGCTCTGGGGCGACTTGTAGGAAGGCGTGTTGCAGTTCCTGCCAATATCCAGCAACTGCACAGCGATTGAAGAGTAGTGGGACAACATTCCACAGGCCACAATCAACAGCCTGATCAACTCTATAGTATGTGAAGGAGATGTCTCTCTGCATGAGGCAAATGGTGGTCACACCAGATACTGACTGGTTTTCCGCCCCTATCTTTTTTTAAAGGTATCTGCGACCAACAGATGCATATCTGTATTTCCAATCATGTGAAAACCATAGATTAGGGCCTAATGAATGTATTTCATTAGACTGATTTCCTTATATGAACTGTAACTCAGTAAAATCGTTGAAATTGTTGCATTTATATTTTTGTTCAGTATATTTCTGAACTTCCTTGGTGAAGAATCATAAAACACGGGACGAGATGTTAAAAACTGTCCATTGTGCCAATAGATGGAATGCACTCGCATGAGATTTGCCGTGATGTTGACAGAGTGGCATGGGAGGTTTATTTCTTAGACTGGGGTAAGATGTCAATTTTTGGGACACATCCTCAGTAGTGTGCCTTCGAATCAGTGGGTGTTTCGGCCTTTAATCACTAAACACCCTCATCAAAGGTGGCCAGCTAAAGGGTGATCAAGCCTTAGCTTGTGTCCCAAAGACAAAGAGTCAGTTTGTAAAGATTACTGTAAAAACTAGCCACAAAATGTAGAAATTTTACTATCTTCACAAAGCTCCATCAATTGGTAATTTCCTTAACATTAATTTCTGAATTATTTTCGCCTTCCTCCATACATTATCTTCTTGATGTAACAAAAGCCCCTCTAGCCTTCTCTTTGTAAATGTAATCTCATTCATTGAGCAGTTTATGTACCTGAATATCATTCAACCCTGTACCTTCGTTTTGACTTTCAGATGGGGAAGTAATTTCACTGACAATGCTTTTAATCCTTAATCTCTTTTTTTGATGCATGTTCCTTGCCATGCCTCATTGCCAATCTTCTAATCTTAAACATGAATAATTCACACTATTTCTCATTTCTCATCATCATCATGTCCAGTGTTAAATAAGATAATTGCCATTTGCTGTGAAGTTTGTATAAGTCTTAGTTGTTAATACTTCTCTTTGACAATAGTGACCTCTGCAGAATAATTCATACCATGTGATTACCACAGCTCATTGATAGTCCCCACTGGTTTTTCCAAAATTGCACATCCTCTGAGTATGAATGGCATTTTTTTTTTAAAGAAAATTAAATCTTCCTTTGCCTCTTTACAAAATAGGAAAAATGCTTTTCTTTTTACAATATCCTGTAAACCCATTGTGTTAAAGGATATAAAAAGTAACAACAACAGAAGTCATTAACTACTTAACTGAATTGTTCTTGTCTCGCCTGCCCAGCCTGTGTGCGATGTCGACGGTCTCGCTGACTCACACCAAGACCGGGCGCTAGCTTCTGACAAATGGCACTTACTTTTTGTTTTACGACCACAACGCTGTATTCAGTCTGTTCGTACAGGCAACATCTTATATTGGACCGTTCAGCATTGGAGATTGTCTCCTCCAGCTGAGTGGTTGTTTTATCTATGGTTTTGCACTTTTCGTGAGGGTGCACTGTAGTTCTCTTATATTTTTTCCATTGATCCAAATCGAGATGGCCACCGGAGTATGGGCGATCGGGTGTGTTGAAAGGAGCTGAGTGGTTGTTTTATCCATGGTTTTGCACTTTTCGTGAGGGTGCACTGTAGTTCTCTTATATTTTTTCCATTGATCCAAATCGAGATGGCCACCGGAGTATGGGCGATCGGGTGTGTTGAAAGGAGCTGAGTGGTTGTTTTATCCATGGTTTTGCACTTTTCGTGAGGGTGCACTGTAGTTCTCTTATATTTTTTCCATTGATCCAAATCGAGATGGCCACCGGAGTATGGGCGATCGGGTGTGTTGAAAGGAGCTGAGTGGTTGTTTTATCCATGGTTTTGCACTTTTCGTGAGGGTGCACTGTAGTTCTCTTATATTTTTTCCATTGATCCAAATCGAGATGGCCACCGGAGTATGGGCGATCGGGTGTGTTGAAAGGAAAACGAGTCAGCTGGTTTGTCAGATATGTTACCACTCAAGACTGTTTTGTGTGGCCTCTTTGGTATTTTATTAGAGTCCCCATTAGCTGTTGCAAAAGCAGCAGCTACTCTTCCTGGGGTTCACACAAAACATGAAACACAATACAGAATGACATAATACAGAACATCATTAGACAAGAACAGCTCAAGGACAGAACTACATACATTGGTTTGCACGACGAGTCAATAAACCGGCGACCAGTGCACTGATGCTGTATGGACATGCCTTCCAACCTGAGATCTAACCGCGATAATTAAGCTTCCGACTGCCTTTTCTTTCCCTCCCATTATTGTATATCAAGTAAGACAGCAGCCTACATAAGAAACAGCACATATTGATTACTCAATGGGCAGGGAATGAACGGCAACAACACCAGGAGCTCCCGAGTGTTGCACCGGTCTAAGGCACTGCATCTCAGAGCGAAAGGCGTCACTACATACTCTGGTTCGATTCCAGGCTGTATCACAACTGGCCGTGATTGGGAGTTTGCAAAGGCTATTTTCTTGCCGAAATCCCCCCCCTCGCCCCAATTCTATCTTGGGACTGCAAGGCCTGGCACACTTCATAATCATTTTGGTAGCTCATGTTGACCAGTAAGTAGTGTGTGCCACAGAAAGCAAAATTAAAGTATAAAGAAACATAAACATTTATTTTAGAAACATTTTGTAATGTATAAGAAAAATAGTGATAATAGACAAATATTATCACACAGTAACACAAAAACATCACAGTAAGTTACGTTTGTTAACAAACATTAAATAAGAAATATACATTTCGATAATAAGATGTAAAATGACAATAAATCAAATATAAAAAGACAAATAACAAACAAATATTGGATAGCTGCAACAGCTCGACTGAACATTTAGTCCAATTTTTATGGAAAGTTTTCCAGGTGATATCGCATGGAACTCAAGCTTAACCTAGTCCTGTAGGCAGATAGGGGGAAATCCTGCCCCTTCTTTCTTTGGCACACATCAGAGTCAAGTACTTTCTATTGAACAAACTTCACGTCAGGATATTAAACATTGAGCCGGGAGTCAAATGTAGGCAAGCAATAAACATTTCAGAACAACTACTAGTTGAATAAGACATTGGAGAGATGACCAATTTTGTCAAAGAGGTGTATTTATAGACAAAAACACTTGAAACAAATAGCCAAACCGAAAACTGCAGACATTACTAGTGCCTCCCCCGATATCAAACCGACATAAAAAAAATCTCAACAAGCAAGCAAGTCGCAACAATGAATAATTGAGTACCTGCAAGTCGGGGGTGGGGGAGAATTCTGGCAGTGGGAGCTTTTCGGCACAACACCGGCAACAGTTAGGAAAGTAGCTAAAGTACCTAGTATCAGGTACTTTAGCTACTAAGCACATTCATACAACGCATGAAGAAATTTGGGCGGCAGCGTAGCCTAGTGGTTAGAACGTTGGACTAGTAACTTGGTTGCGAGTTCAAACCCCCGAGCTGACAAGGTCGTTCTGCCCCTGAACAGGCAGTTAACCCACTGTTCCCAGGCCGTCATTGAAAATAAGAATATGTTCTTAACTGACTTGCCTGGTTAAATAAAGGTAAAAATTAAAAGAGTGCTAAAGAGTATTAAATCATATTTTTCAAAAGTGAAAATGTCAAATTATTTTGTGAAATACGACTCATTCTCTGGCTTCAATACACAAGTGCAAACTCTCACAGTATAATGTACGGTAGTTGAAGCTGCGTGGTAAGAAACACAGCTCAATCAAATCCGTCTAACCATAGACAGAAGGGGAAACCCATCACAGCGGCTATACACGCCAGTTCAGAAAGTTTCCTCACTCGGAGGAGTGCAAGGCCGAATGGAGTTTGTGCAGAAGCGTACTTCACCAGGGGCGTTCCCTAATATAAATATGCAAATACATGGTACAACGCGCCAATAGTATCGCGCTATTTCTTGTTTGGCTTTGCCCACCTGCTTCCTGGTTCTGCCCAGTATGCTTCATGTTCTCCTACTGTATACAACACAGATGAACTATCTTGGGTTAGTTCTTAATATATTTTGTCTAACCTATGTGGAGCGCTTTCGACACACCCACTCGCCATAGCTGTAGCTGCCCTTCTCAGAAAAGTGACCAAAGCTCCTTTTCCTATTTTGGAAAAATGACACCCTTCACACACATATACACATTATCCAGCACTCTAGGCACATCGTTACATCGGAGAGTTAGCTACTAAAGTATATCCTCTATGAAATGATAAATGGAATAACGATAGAGTGGAGGCAACTCGTTGTCTGTAGCACGAAAGACCAGAGCAAGTTAACGTTACTAGCTTTGAAACTATTTCTCCCTCCCTTTATAGCTAGTTATCTACGTGCCAACGTACAAATAACGTGTCTCACATAGCTATAGCTAGCTAATATGGTTCGTAGATATCTTTAAATGTCTAAATGTTGCACTTTCTCTGGGCAGAAGTGAATTATGTTTATGTGCCTAGCGTTGACAACACATTTAAATGTACTCAATACACCACGGAGTACCGAAGGTTTAAAAAGTCTGGACAATGCACCACTGGAGAAACAAGTTCTACATTTTGTATTGAAGTGCGTGACGTATGCACATGAAATATAATTGATTGCAGTAGTAACTATAGAAATATTATTTCAAAATGTCAAACAAAAAATCAACTGGCAGCGGCGGGATTCGAACCCGCGCCTCCGAAGAGACTGGAGCCTTAATCCAGCGCCTTAGACCGCTCGGCCACGCTACCGATGAAAAACGTGTGTTGGGATTGGGTATTTAACTCAGCAAAATGAGGGTATATATTTCTGCTCAATACTTTATTTGATGGGAAAGTTTTACTACACCACTTCAAAATCAGTAGACCTATCCCACTACTTTTCTCCCAATGGTACTGAAAACGTGTGTTTATTCAGAACGCAGAAACACCAACCTTGTACACTACCGCCATCTACTGGTTGAAGAGGCAGTGTAATAACTATCACGCACCAATCGGGCAAGGTCAACTTTTTATTTTGTATTTATTTTTATTTAACCTTTATTTAACAAGGCTAGTCAGTTAAGAACAAATCATTATTTACAATGACGGTCTATCAAAATGCCTCCTTCTGGGACGGGGGCTGGGATCAAAAATAAAATAAGAAACAAAGCCACATCGTGAAAAGAGAGACACCACAACACTAAAAGAGAGACCTAAGACAACAACATAGTATGGCAGCAACACATGAAAACACAGGATGGTAGCAACACAGTATTACAACAACATGGTAGCAACACAACATGGCAGAAGCACAACATTGTAGCAGATCAAAACATGGTACAAACATTATTGGGCACAGACAACAGCACCAAGGGCAAGAAGGTAGAGACAACAATAAATCACGTGAAGCAGCCACAATTGTCAATAAGAGTGTCCATGATTGAGTCTTTGAATGATGAGATTGAGATAAAATTGTCCAGTTTGAGTGTTTGTTGCAGCTCGTTCCAGTCACTAGCTACAGAGGACTGAAAAGAGGAGCAACCCAGGGATGTGTGTGCTTTGGGGACCTTTAACAGAATGTGACTGGCAGAATGAGTGTTGTATGTGGAGGATGAGGGCTGCAGTAGGTATCTCGGATAGGGGGCAGTGAGGCCTAAGAGGGTTTTATAAATAAGCATCAACCAGTGGGTCTTGCGACGGGTATACAGAGATGACCAGTTTACAGAGGAGTATAGAGTGCAGTGATGTGTCCTATACGGAGCATTGGTGGCAAATCTGATGGCCAGAATGGTAAAGAACATCTAGCCGCTCGACAGAACCTTTACCTTGCCGATCTATATATCATGGTGTATTTTATTAAAGTTACCTCGTTGTGCTTAAACGAAACAACATGAACAAACAACACAAAAACCTTACATTAAGAAAACTCGATATTTCTGCAGCCAGAAAAGCTTGCTAATATGATACATACTGCTGCTGTAGTTATTAATAATCAAGTAATCACATAACATTATTTGTGACTCAATAACCTTGGAGGATAAACATAATGCTTTATCCTCAGCCTGAGCATAAAATAGTGCAATGACGTAGCCTAGTTGTGATTTGTGTCATAGTGACTCGTGACTGTCTCAATTCCTCATGGTGCGTTGCTGCTGTATGCTGAGAGGTAGCGACCCTTTAGTCCTGAAGCCATTCCTAGCCTGAAGTCTAATAGACTGATTGTTATGGTAATCACCGTTCTATTTACGTAGCTAACCTATTCTTCTTTCCCTCCTCACTACCACTCTCTCTTTCTCTTTCACATTCTGTTTAACTCTCTCTTTCTGTCTCACATTCTGTTTAACTCTCTCTTTCTGTCTCACATTCTGTTTAACTCTCTCTTTCTGTCTCACATTCTGTTTAACTCTCTCTTTCTCTTTCACATTCTGTTTAACTCTCTCTTTCTGTCTCACATTCTGTTTAACTCTCTCTTTCTGTCTCACATTCTGTTTAACTCTCTCTTTCTGTCTCACATTCTGTTTAACTCTCTCTTTCTCTTTCTCATTCTGTTTAACTCTCTCTTTCTGTCTCACATTCTGTTTAACTCTCTCTTTCTGTCTCACATTCTGTTTAACTCTCTCTTTCTGTCTCACATTCTGTTTAACTCTCTCTTTCTGTCTCACATTCTGTTTAACTCTCTCTTTCTGTCTCACATTCTGTTTAACTCTCTCTTTCTGTCTCACATTTTTTTAACTCTCTCTTTCTGTCTCACATTCTGTTTAACTCTCTCTTTCTGTCTCACATTCTGTTTAACTATCTCTTTCTGTCTCACATTCTGTTTAACTCTCTCTTTCTGTCTCACATTCTGTTTAACTCTCTCTTTCTGTCTCACATTCCGTGTAACTCTCTCTTTCTGTCTCACATTCCGTGTAACTCTCTCTCTCTCTCTCTTTGACATTCAGTGTAACTCAATTCAAGGAGCTTTATTGGCAATGGAAACATATGTTAACATTGCCAAAGCAAGTGAAGTAGATAATATACAAAAGTGAAATTAACAATAAAAATGAACAGTGAACATTACACTCACAGAAGTAACTCTCTCTCACATTCTGTGTAACTCTCTCTTTCTCACATTCTGTGTAACTCTCTCTTTTTCACATTCTGTGTAACTCTCTCTTTCTCACATTCTGTGTAACTCTCTCTTTCTCACATTCTGTGTAACTCTCTCTTTCACATTCTGTGTAATTCTCGCTTTCTCTCACTGTGTAACTTTCTCTCTCACACTGTATGTAACTCAATTCAATTCAATAGGCTTTATTGGCATGGCAAACATATGTTTAAATTGCCAAAGCAAGTGAAATAGATAATAAACAAAAGTGAAATAAACAATCAAAAATTAAAAGTAAACTTTACACTCACAAAAGTTTCAAAGGAATAGGAACATTTCAAATGTCATATTATGTCTATATACAATGTTGTAACGATGTGCAAATAGTTAAAGTACAAAAGGGAAAAGATATTCACATACATCTGGGTTGTATTTACAATGGTGTTTGTTCTTCACTGGTTGCCCTTTTCTTGTGGAAACCGGTCACAAATCTTGCTGCTGTGATGGCACACTGTGGTACTTCACCCAATACATATTTATCAAGATTGGGTTTGTTTTCGAATTCTTTGTGGGTCTGTGTAATCTGAGGGAAATATGTGTCTCTAACATGGTCATACATTTGGCAGGAGGTTCGAAATGGCAGCTCAGTTTCCAACTCATTTTGTGGGCAGTGTGCACATACCCTGTCTTCTCTTGAGAGCCAGGTCTGCCTACGGCGACCATTCTCAATAGCAAGGTTATGCTCACTAAATCTGTTCATAGTTGTTTCACAAAGACACGGCGGTTGGAGCCAAAAATATCACATTTGGATTCATCAGACCAAAAACAAGAATTCCACTGCTCTTAATGTCCATTACTTTTGTTTCTTGGCCCAAGCAAGTCTTCTTATTCTTCGTGTCCCTTAGTAGTACACTGCTCAAAAAATAAAGGGAACACTAAAATAACACATCCTAGATCTGAATGAATGAAATATTCTTTTTAAATACTTTTTTCTTTACATAGTTGAATGTGCTGAAAACAAAATCACACAAAAATGATCAATGGCAATCAAATTTATCAACCCATGGAGGTCTGGATTTGGAGTCACTAAAAATTTAAGTGGAAAACCACACTACAGGCTGATCCAACTTTGATGTAATGTCCTTAAAACAAGTCAAAATGAGGCTCAGTAGTGTGTGTGGCCTCCACTTGCCTGTATGACCTCCCTACAACGCCTGGGCATGCTCCTGATGAGGTGGCAGATGGTCTCCTGAGGGATCTCCTCCCAGACCTGGACTAAAGCATCCGCCAACTCCTGGACAGTCTGTGGTGCAACGTGGCGTTGGTGGATGGAGCGAGACATGATGTCCCAGATGTGCTCAATTGGATTCAGGTCTGGGGAACTGGCGGGCCAGTCCATAACATCAATGCCTTCCTCTTGCAGGAACTGCTGACACACTCCAGCCACATGAGGTCTAGCATTGTCTTGCATTAGGAGGAACCCAGGGCCAACCGCACCAGCATATGGTCTCACAAGGGGTCTGAGGATCTCATCTCGGTACCTAATGGCAGTCAGGCTACCTCTATCGAGCACATGGAGGGCTGTGCGGCTCCCCAAAGAAATGCCACGCCACACCATGACTGACCCACCGCCAAACCGGTCATGCTGGAGGATGTTGCAGGCAGCAGAACTTTCTCCACGGCGTCTCCAGACTCTGTCATGTCTGTCACATGTGCTCAGTGTGAACCTGCTTTCATCTGTGAAGAGCACAGGGCGCCAGTGGCGAATTTGCCAATCTTGGTGTTCTCTGGCAAATGCCAAACGTCCTGCACGGTGTTGGGCTGTAAGCACAACCCCCACCTGTGGACGTCGGGCCCTCATACCACCCTCATGGAGTCAGTTTCTGACCGTTTGAGCAGACACATGCACATTTGTGGCCTGCTGGAGGTCATTTTGCACGGCTCTGGCAGTGCTCCTCCTGCCCTCCTTGCACAAAGGCGGAGGTAGCGGTCCTGCTGCTGGGTTGTTGCCCTCCTACGGCCTCCTCCACGTCTCCTGATGTACTGGCCTGTCTCCTGGTAGCGCCTCCATGCTCTGGACACTACGCTGACAGACGCAGCAAACCTTCTTGCCACAGCTCGCATTGATGTGCCATCCTGGATGAGCTGCACTACCTGAGCCACTTGTGTGGGTTGTAGACTCCGTCTCATGCTACCACTAGAGTGAAAGCACCGCCAGCATTCAAAAGTGACCAAAACATCAGCCAGGAAGCATAGGAACTGAGAAGTGGTCTGTGGTCACCACCTGCAGAACCACTCATTTATTGGGGGTGTCTTGCTAATTGCCTATAATTTCCACCTTTTGTCTATTCCATTTGCACAACAGCATGTGAGCAATTTTCATCATAGCATCATAGCACCTTTTTTTAAACCTTTATTTAACTAGGCAAGTCAGTTAAGAACAAATTCTTATTTTCAATGTCAGCCTAGGAAAAGTGGGTTAACTGACTGTTCAGGGGAAGAACGACAGTTTGTGCCTTGTCAGCTTAGGGATTTGAACTTGAAATCTTTTGGTTACTAGTCCAACGCTCTAACCACTAGGCTACGCTGCCAACCCAGCGACTACACTTGACATTTTCCGTATTGACTGATCTTCACGTCTTAAAGTAATGAGAACTTGGCCATCTAAATTCTATCAACACATTGACTGTCACACCCGCACAGGCAATACACTGGACCACTGCTACTCTAACTTCCGGGATGCATACAAGGCCCCCCCCCTCCCTTCGGCAAATCTGACCACCTTGCTCCTACCGTCCTACAGGCAGAAACTCAAACAGGATGTACCCATGACTAGACCCATTCAACGCTGGTCTGACCAATCGGAATCCACGCTTCAAGATTGTTTTGATCACGCGGACTGGGAAATGTTCCAGGAAGCCTCAGAGATTAACATCGATTTATACGCTTACTTGTTGAGGGAGTTTATAAGGAAGTACGTAGGAGATGTTGTACCCACTGTGACTATTAAAACCTACCCTAACCAGAAACCGTGGATAGATTGCGGCATTCGCGCAAAACTGAAAGCGCGAACCACCGCATTCAACCATGGAAAGATGACTAGTAATATGGCCAAATATAAATAGTGTAGTTAATCCCTCAGCAAGGCAATCAAACAAGCGAAATGTCGATATACGAACAAAGTGGAGTCGCAATTCAACGGCTCAGACACGAGACGTATGTGGCAGGGTCTACAGGCAATTACGGACAACAGAAAGAAAACCAGCCACGTCACGAACGCTGAAGTCTTCCAGACAAACTAAATGCCTTCTTTGCCCGCTTTGAGGATAATACAGTGCCACCGACGCGGCCCACTACCAAGGACTGTGGGCCCACCTTTCCTTCTCCATGGCTGACGTGAGTAAGGCATTTAAATGTGTTAACCCTCGCAAGGCTGCTGGCCCAGACGGCATCCCTAGCCGCGTCCTCAGAGCATGCGCAGACCAGCTGGCTGGTGTGTTTACGGACATATTCAATCACTCCTTATCCCAATCTGCTGTAGCCACATGCTTCAGGATGACCACATTGTTCCTGTACACAAGAAAACAAAGATAACTGAACTAAATGACTATCGCCCCGTAGCACTCTCTTCTGTCATCATGAAGTGCTTTGAGAGACTAGTCAAGGATCATATCACCTCCACCTTACCTGCCACCCTAGACCCACTTCTGTTTGCATACTGCCCTAACAGGTACACAGACGATGCAATATCCATCACACTGCACACCATAGTACCCTCCAAGCTCATCATTAAGCTTGAGGCCTTGGGTTTCAACCCTGCCCTGTGTAATTAGGTCCTGGACATCCTGAAGGGCCGCCCCCAGGTGGTGAAGGTAGGAAACAACATCTTCACTTCGCTGATCCTCAACACTGGGGCCCCACAAGGGTTCTCAGCCCTCTCCTGCACTCCATTTTCACCTATGACTGCGCGATCATGCACGCCTCCAACTCAATCATCAAGTTTGCAGACGACAC